>NW_025767031.1:0-600000 GCF_003918875.1 Haliotis rubra | reverse complement strand
ATCCAGAGTCTTGACCACCTGACCAGAGGGATCATGTCTGATAACAATCGTTTATATATGCCAATCAATTCTGGAGGTCGGGGTTTGATTAATGTGGAGGTTCTTCATGATAGAATATTATTGTGTACTTTTGCACATACTTATTGTGAGCTATTTTTCTAATGTTTTGTTGATATTCCAAAGGCGCGAGGTTTTTATATGTTATGACAGTAGATTACCGATTTAATTGTTTATATAATTTCATTTGTCTATTTCACCACACGTTCTTCTTACCGAGTCACTTTCTCAGTTCGATACTTAAAAGCAATGTCATTATTTAGTATTGACAGAATTTCTAAGTGTGATATAGATATGTCGTTGTCACAGACAAAACTCAATGTCTGTTTTATTGACACCTATCTGTCTGCCTGCCTGTCTGCTAATGACAGTATTAGTGACCACATGCAGTTTGAACTTAACACCTATCAGGCTATACACAATAAACAATAGGCATTGATTTATGGCTCGAGTTCGGTCTCTGTCACATTATGTAAAATTACACAGACAGGCAGGTGTGATACTTGTACACATGACATGTTAAGATGTATGTTGATTGCAAAATGTTATACACAAAAAAGGGCGGTGGGGTAGCCTAATGGTTAAAGCGTTGGTTCTTCGACGTGGTTCTTCACGTCGAAGAACCGGGTTCGAATCCCCACATGGGCACAATGTGTGAAGCCCATTTCTGGTGTCCCCCGCCGTGATGTTGCTGGAATATTGCTAAAAGCGGCGTAAAACCAAACTCAGTCAGTCAGTCAGTATACACAAAAAATGAGCATGTATTTACAAAACCCAACTTCTCTATATATACACACACAATGAGCCGTGAGGGCATCTGCAAATGAACCAGCAGTTACACTTGAGTGCACACCCACCCGTTCTGACTGGGTTTGGTATCCCGGCTGCTTCGTTTCTTGGGAAGTAAACCCAAGTACAAAATATTGCACTTTTGATTTGCGATTGTACGCTTATAAATTTGTTTATATGTTTTTGCATAATCAGCAATGTATATTATATGTCATGAACAAGTGATAATTGTGTTTTAATTATGTTTGATTTTTTGGTTGCATGTGACCTTTAAGTAAATAATCAAATACAATTTTCTATATGGAAGCCAAAGTATATTGAAATATGGTTTCTGTATTGTGGGACTCTTTTGTCTTTTGTTGTTATGATTTGACATTTGTGCCTTGACTAAATTTATAAATTCCTTCACAATGAGTTGCTCAACATTACAATCCTACATATATCGTCTGCATATTTTATGACTATAAATTGAACATTATGGCTCAGCAGAAATGCAACAGACAAGGATGCCAATGGAAGTTTTAGTTCACTGAATTCTGTATAAAATGAATTTGCTAAAACTGGAGCACATGTAGCACTAGTCTGTCTCACAGTCCCTGAACCACATTATTTTCCCTACTGCCAAGCACTCTGTGCAGTGCAAAAGCCCTATATAAAGCAAGTCTAGATTTCCTCAGGTTCAGGTTCTAAATCTCTGTTCTCCCTGGGGCTCCTTTTCAATTTAAATGGGCTTGTTTGTTACTATCAAACTGATATGTATTCAGGGACTAAGCATTAGTCTAATGTAGCACAGGATGTATGTGGTATAAAATAACTCAGTATTTGTCAATGCTGAATCTGGAATCAGTACCAAGTTAGTGTTTAAAAAGGTGCAATAGAGGGTCCTTAACTTTGGTGGGTATGTTTCTCATCATATTTTGTTCAAATGGTTTGTTTAAGTGTGAGGTTTTAGTCCTCAATGATAATATCCAAATCCAACCTTTGCCCCAAAAAGACAGGACAAATATTAAGTCATAAACAGTCCTAACAAATTTCTGTGACAACTTGCCAAGTTGGTTTAAGATTGCTGGAAGTACATTACTGATGCAATTCAGATAAGTACTAACATCACATTAGCTCATTCACAACTGGCACAGCAGCTGTTGAATAACTGATGAATAAATGTCATGCTTCAGTGTTGAAATAATGTTTTGTAGGGATCAGAAAGTTGAAATGTTCACTTGTTGCATTGATTACTGAATTCAATATAATTGTGTCAAATGACCTCCCAAACTCTTTTGCTCCTTGCCTGGGTTGAACCTTCCTAGATACTAAAGGTCATTAGCTGAGCACCGGGGTTCATTTCCAATTGTGACCACAGCACATCATCAACATTGGAAATCGGTTAAAATGGAGTGGTCAAAGTAGGATGCCATGTTTTCAAACATTGGGTGAAAAGAAATTTAAGTTGGTAATTAACACCATAATATGGAATCATTCAGAGCAAAACTTGGGTATCTCAATTAATTAACTGAATCTACAGTCCGTTTGAGTCAGAAACGGACCGATGAATTGCAAATTTTATCATTGTACAAAATTGCCAAATAAATATAAATAGTACACATGTTTATCATTTACTAATACCCAACAGCTTTCTTATATTTTAAAATTTTCCGGACTCCACCAAAAAAGTTGTGAAAGAAACTATCATAATTGAAAACGCAAAAATTGTTATCTGTTGCGGCGGTGTGAAACCGCAGAAACGGAATAGCCAGTCATGGCGGGGGACATCTCAAAATCTATTCCTGTCGGTTCCTCGTCTGTCGTACTGTCATAGTCACGACTTAAAGGGATGACAAGTGGTGCCACAGTTGCCTGTTGTAAGCCATCCCGAGACCAGTAACCTTGTTCAATGACGTTAGCTACCTTGTTGACACAGTTTTGCCAAGTTTCAGTCGTGATTTTTTTAAGGGATTCCTTAACCAAAACCTCTACGTCACATAATCTAAAAGTTGTGTTTGATCTGGCAACATCTCCTTTGACAATACCCCATATCATTTCAATGGGGTTAAGGTCACAGTGATAGGATGGAAGTCGCAGAATATCATGACCCTTACTTTTTATGTAACTGTCAACTTTGTAGAAAGGTTCACCTTTGTGGGGTTTTATGATCTCATATAACTGAGGCTTCATTGCCTTTGAAGGCTTAGCGATCTGAAATTTGTCGAGCCATGATATCATATCACCTTTTCGACTGTTCGATGTCGGGGCTTTACTGTCGGGGTCCTGCACGCTGTGGTATGGGGCATTGTCCATTACAATAAAAGACTTCTGTGGTAGAGCTGGTACCAACTTGTTTTTAACCCAATCGAGGAAAACCTCACCATTTATCTCGGAATGGTAGTCCCTGTTATCTGTGGACTTTGCCCTGAATACCAAGTCGCAGCCTTGGAGAAAGCCTTTGCTGGAGCAACCAGCATGGAGAATGATTAGTCTCTCTCCTTTCCCTAGAGGCAGCTTTCTACGTGACCCCTGATCACCCCCATCGGGTACCCACTGACTGCTGGCAGTGTGCGAGGCATTGACCCAGGTCTCGTCCAAGTACACTGGCTCGAACCCTTCCTTCTTTATAACCCTGAGAAAATTACTTCACTTTAATCATCAACTGTTTCACGTCAGCATTCAACTTCATTTTTCATCAGGCATGTGTATCCCGTGCACGACGAGATAGTGGCTGTTCCGTTTCTGCGGTTTCACACCGCCGCGACAGATAACAACTTTTGCGTTTTCAATGATGATAGTTTCTTAAACAACTTTTTTTGGTGGTGTCTGGAAAATTTTAAAATATAAGAAAGCTGTTGGGTATTAGTAAATGATAAACATGTGTACTATTTATATTTATTTGGCAATTTTGTACAATGATAAAATTTGCAATTCATCGGTCCGTTTCTGACTCAAACGGACTGTATATACATCTTATAGACATTTTGATGAACAAAATCTCTGACCACCATCCTAAAACCTATAGTATTTGACACCTACATCATTTGGGACAATTTAGTATTTTGTCACATCCCTGATAACTGTTTCCTTGTGTTGAATATCTGTTGTCAGTTCTGAACACACCTAATTGGGAACCTGTATCTTTCCACACCCTCTTGTTCACAGCACAAAGGCTGCATTATCTCCCTTGGTCCATGAAACATCTGTTCTCATCCTGCAGGGGAGAGAAAGTAAAGGTCTTATTGATGGTAACCATGATGATGACTTGAACTAATTTTAAGCAAATAATTATTATGATTACAGAACTGTACTCTACAGGACAACCAATCCTGTATTGCACTAGCTAAGCTGTGTGTATGCAAACTACACAGAAAACACCATCTAGTTGCATTTATTTGCTAAACAATTTTACGTGATATAACTTGTTCTCAGTTGATGTCATTCTCAGTTTCCTCATGCACATTGCATGCACATGCACAGCTTCCTTTGTTGTCCATGTGTCCATGTTGGTTTCTTTTGTCATCAACCCGTGAAGATCCGGGTTAGAATTGGAGTTTAGTAACCCATAGAACTAACGGGATTGAGTGGTCAGGCTTGCTGACTTGGTGGACACATGTCATTGTGTCCCAATTGCATATATATCAATCTTTCAACTGCGCAGATATCAAACTTTTAACTGCGTAGATATCAATCTATCAACTGCGTAGATATCTATCTATCAACTGTGTAGATATCATTCCATCAACTGCGTAGATATCAATCTATCAACGGCATAGATATCATTCTATCAACTGCGTAGATATCAATCTATCAATGGCGTAGATATCATTCTATCAACTGTGTAGATATTCTATCAATCCGAGTCAGAATAGATCTTCAGCAAACCATCCTTGTCGGAAGAGGCGATCATATGGTCAGGCACGCCGACTTGGCTGATGCATGTCATTGTATCCCAGTGACGTTGATCAATGCTCATGCTGTTGATCACTGTCCAGACTCGATTATTTACAGACCGCCACCATATAGCTGGAATATTGCTGAGTGTGGCATTAAACAACAAACCAACACAATCATTTGTTACCCTTCGTCAAATATGTGTCAAGGAATGTTAAGATTAAAAGCATATTGTGTGACAGTTTTGGTGAAATATTCTCTTCCAAAAAAAATCTTGACAAAGGAAACCTTTGAATTTTAGGAAAGTATTTAGGAAAGACACATACTAATCTATGCTGAATCCCAATATGTGGGAGAATGGTTGCCGACGACAAAACGTTTGAAAAAAGAAATGTTGAACAAAAATGTAACGTTACACTGACGTCTGTAGTGAATTGCTAAAACGCGCCCTACATGAAATGCATGTGCATCATGAAATTGTGTTTCACTCTGAGCTGAGGCCTATGACAGAAGGCTTTAAAAAGTCACATCAATGGTACTCCACATGCATTGCTTTAAGCAACTATAGACGACAAGAGAATGAAAAGACTGACCGAACCTACAGTCCGTTTGAGTCAGAAACGGACCGATGAATTGCAAATTTTATCATTGTACAAAATTGCCACATAAATATAAATAGTACACATGTTTATCATTTACTAATACCAAACAGCTTTCTTTTATTTGAAAATTTTCCGGACTCCACCAAAAACGTTGTTTAAGAAACTATCATTAAAATATTGACACAGTTCACTATTTGTTACGAGGGAGGAGTGCAGAGAAAGGGACAGCCAGGTGTGCGAGAAAGGATGGAGACGGCACAGCACAGGTTAATGAATCAATAACTTTGTGGGCACTTGTGCACATGCTTCTCGAACACCTGGCTGTCCCTTTCACTGCACTCCTCCCTCGTAACAAATAGTGAACTGAGTCAAAATTTTAATGATAGTTTGTTACACAACTTTTTTAATTTTCGGACATAAATTCTGTAAACAAATCACAGAGTTGGTCTGATGTTTTGATTATGATCAGCTTTTCATTGAGTATTATATGTTTATTAGTTTTCGAGTTAGATTGCAATTCATCGGTCCGCTTTTGAGCCAAACAGACTATAAACGACACTACACCATCGGCCGTTTACAAAGATGAGCATCGCAACTTGATGTGGCAAGGCACTTCAGCGTGTCCAGGCTTGTTGACTTGAAACTGAGCGAGGAGCCACAGTTATATCAGTTGGTTCAGTTATATTCGCTTACGTGTAAGTGTTTTTATAGTAGTTTACTTGTGACACTATGTGATATAATCATGGTCATGTACATGCATCTGACTTTGTGCGTCAGTAACCACTGACTTGGTGATTAGACTCATGATCATGTGATCATTGATTATATAGTTGCTACTTCCATATCTGTACATTCCCAGAACCTATATTTATGATGTAATCATATTGTACTTTGCCTTCTATGGTATAATGTAACTACTACCTTGGATTTACTTGTCATTGTCTGACAAGATGTGATATTTCACAAACTGAAAGTGCTTGTGCATTGTAAAATAAATTTTATCAAGTCTTAGTTGTGTTCATAAATAAGATGTAATTATGTTTAGTTATTACTTTTTCACATATAAAATAAAACTTGACATGCCTTTGTAAGTTAGTTCAGTTTTGTCTAGTTAATTATCTTTAGTTACTTAGGGTGGTGTCTTCTCATTAAGTCACCAGTAGGATGAACACTATTCGCACTAGGTCACTGGTGATTTTGCTTTAGAGTTTCTAATCCAATCAGGATTAACAGATTAGTCAGTTGGTCACTCGAGCAAGAGATGCTAATGAGCTGAACTGGTGTTCACTTCATGTCGCTGTAAACTAAATGACATTTATTAGTTAACTCTGTTCAACAATTTTATGAAAAATATAAATAGAGGTCCCGGATAATAGAGGTTTCGTTGATAAGTCCTACTATGGCAAATGCACAGCTAGAGGTCAAGTTTATCCCAACGCTGAGAGGCGGCAGATATCTTTGTTCGGATGGTTTCATGTACAGAGTCAACAAGAGGAAACGTGATGAAACCTTAGTATGGAAGTGTACGACCAAGGATTGCCATATAACCGTGACCACCATCAGTGATATCCTCACCAGACCCTCCCAAAACCACAACCACCCACCAGTGGAAACCGACATCAAGGTGAGAGAGACCATGGAGACACTAAAAGAAAAAGCCAAGGCCATGATCAGACCTCTGCTGTTCCAGGAAGAAGTAAACAATATGCGGGTTGGTCCCTGGACACCGGAAAAAGTCACCCTTGTTGGCAACTTACCTACGTTTCATGTAAAGAAGGACACCCTATATAGAGCAAGGAAGAAGTCATTTCCTCCTCTACCATCCCATCGTTGTGACCTAGTAATCCCTGAGCAGTACCAAACAACAGCAGTGGGGAACAGCTCCTGGCATTTGAAGATGGGGACGAGGACAATTTTATGGGATTCGCCACCGCTTCCAACTTGGAGAAGTTGTGTGAAGCCAACATCTTCCTTGCAGATGGTACATCTTATGTGATGCCTCATCCATGCTGTTACAGACATCGGTCAGATGTTCCCCCTGGTCTACCTGCTGCTACCTATGTCAGAGCTTCCAGCTGCTGAAGACGACTGCAGATCAAAGAGGTCGACAACTGCGACCACTGATGATCCAGGTAAGTCAGGTTTTATTAAAATTAGATAGAATATTAAATAAATTTCTAATCGAAATGACATAATTTATCATTTATTTCCAACTATAATTGTAACAACATGTGTGTTTGTCTTTACAGTTGGATTTTGAGGATGTCGCCAGGAACACTGCCATGAGAGTTTTCCCTGATGTCAGGTGGAAGGGCTGTTTCTTCGACTTTACACAATATGTGTGGAGGGAGACACAGCAGGTTGGCCTTCAGGTGGACTATGGCAACAACATGGAAGTCAAAAGATTTGTTCGGCGATGCACTGTGCTGACCCTTGTCCCCATAAATAATGTAAGTAGAACGTTTTCATAAAATGCCTTTAGAAATTACTAATCAGAGATACACTTCTTTCATATCAGATTTTATTTATGAATGTATCATCGTCTGACTTCTTATTATCTGAACGATCTTGTACCAGGTAGAGTACTTGAACAAAGCAACTATGATCTTAGAAATAGTACATCCATTGAAAGCATTAATTGTAGAACTCGAAGATATTCTCAATCATTTTACGAGCATGATTATGTAGCGGAATTTATTGCCCGATGGAGCTACTAGTATTTCCATGAATCTATTTAAAGCCATGATAAACACAACATAAACTCACAATTTATCAAAATTTAAGAACGACTGTGAAGTTTTATATACAAGGATACGATGTTAAAACTACTTTATACGGTAACGGCGCATTGAATAACTCAACTAATAGCGACATTCTTAACTCATTACACCAGTTCATTTCTAAAAGTAACTGCATCCAGTGATTATCCCCTCAACATATATATTCAGTGTAAGACAAATGTTTATATAACATGATTTTCAGCGGCTGCCCATTTCGTTGCTTAGTAAGGCATAACCAACACCACAACGAACATATTTGTTACTCAATCATATATTTGTTATGGTATTATTCTTTTTTTGTCAAGTTATTTCATTTATGTATCCAGCTATTAGAACAATGTACTGGAGTGGCATTTATATAAGCCACTAGGCTTGTTCGCCTATCCAGGCTTCTGCTTTGGCGAAATAAAAATATGTTTTTATATAACCAAAATGGCTAAGCATGTGATGTCATAGATGGCATATTTCTTTTGAAGGAAAACCAAGTTCTATGGATAGTCAACCTCTTTATTGCAATGGGTGCGACGTTTCGGTGTAGGTACTAACACCGTTATCAAGCAAGTGATACATAGAGAGAATATATTTATAGCTGCATAGTGTGTATATACAATTGACAAGGACATTGGATTGCTAATTAGTGATTTGAGCAGAGTAGGTTGATGTACAGAGTGATAGTGATTAAAACAATATGCACAATGAGTTATACAATAGATGAGTTGATGTACACTGAGATGGTAATGTGAGTTGGAGAGAGTAGGTTGATGTACACATTGATTGGTTGTGATTACAATACACAAAAGGGGGGCATAGAAGCCAGTTGGACGAGGTATGAGTGGATTTCCACTCCACGGAAACCGCACTCGTTAAAGTGCACAGTGACATCCTGAGAGCTGTAGACAAAGATGGTGCTGCAGTATTGGTTCTACTTGATTTGAGGTAGTGCCTTCGATACTATCGACCATACTATTCTGATGCATATACTTGAGACCAGGATGGGTATTAGAGGAACTGCTCTTCAGTGGTTTGAGTCCTACATAGCAGATAGACATCAATCGGTGATCATTGATGGTCACATCTCCAGTCCTAAGGATCTTGCTTATGGCGTGCCCCAGGGATCGGTTCTTGGACCTCTACTTTTCACTATTTATACTTCTCCTCTAGGTGATATCGTCAGATCCTTCAACCTTGGACTGAAATTTACGTGCTGACGACACTCAGATTTACATATCTGAAAACACGGTGCAGGCATGCACGGGACCAGGTTAGACTTGTTCAGTGGTTCAAAGGAAAACCAACAAGGTCAGGTACCATTAACTTTGTATTCTGGGGAAGGGTACAACAGAGGCATGCACCACATGGGTGCCGCCATATTGGTTTTCAAAAGTTGGAATGATGCAAAATGTAGGTTGAAACGGAATTGGCATGCTAAAACGAAATAAGATTCATAGATAAAGTAAATGACCATTTTGGTCTTAAGGACTTTATAACAGCCACCCCAAAATTTAAGCATTAAATTTGAAATAACAAAAGTCCTTAGAACGTTCTGGAATAGTTCCTAGGAATTGAAATAGTAATTCAAGTGTCATTTGGGTCCACTGGACATTCTGGCAGAGGGACGAGTTTGGCCACAGGCCTCATATAGTCCTTGTTCTTAACAGTTACTGTGGCCGTCCGAACATGACCATCTTGTCCTGGGTGAGTCTGGGTCACACGTCCCACTGGCCACTGGGCACGGATTGACTGATTGTCAATCCTGGACGTTGACTCTTGGTTTCTGCCATTTGCTCCGTAGTTGCATGTCGGGCAGATAGGATTTTATGAAGTGGGTCCAGAAGTGGTCCGCTAGGACCTGGCTGTGCCTCCATCTCTTACGGCTTAGGAGTTGGTCCGCAGGATACACAACCTGAGGTAAAGATGTGTCATGCCGCCCCATTAGGAGAATGTTGGGTGTGATTGGGTCCAAATCTCTAGCATCTGATGACACGTAAGAAAGTGGCTTCGAGTTGAGAATGCCTTCGACTTCGCACAAGACAGTGCGCAAGGTTGCTTCGGTAACAGTCTGTTGACCAAGTGACACTCTGAGGCCATGTTTGACTGATCTGATCTCCCTCTCCCACACGCCTCCATGATGGGGTGCACTTGGAGGGTTGAACACAAATTCTACCTTTTGGTTGACAAGGTAGTGACGTAGTTCTGGTTCCATTTCAGACCATGCGTCCTGTAATTCTGATTTAGCACCTTTGAAGTTGGTGCCCTGGTCTGACAAGAGTTCATGAGGTTTACCCTTCGGGATACAAAGCGGCGGAATACATGAGGAAAGCATCTGAATCCATAGACTCAAGGAGGTCTAGGTGCACTGCTCGGGTAGTCATACACTTAAAAATCACTCCCCATCGTTTCTCTAAGCGACGTCCTATCTTCACCTGCATCGGGCCAAAACAGTCTACTCCAGTTGAGTAAAAGGCTGGTTTGAAGAGTCGGAAACGGGCCGGTAGTAGGTCGGCCATCTTCTGAGTTTCAGGGTTTGAACGCCACTTCTGGCAGGTAGCACACTTACGTTGATGTCGTCGTATGGCCTCTCTGCCACGGAGGACCCAGAATCTCGCGTCGGATCTCGGCAAAGAGATGTTCGGACCGTAATGCAAGAGTTTCTCGTCATGATCTCTGATAATCAGTTTGGTGATCTCGTGGGTTGGATCAAGAACTATGGGATTCTTAATATTGAATCCAGGGATTCAGCTCGGCGGAGTCTGCCGCCTACGGATCAAGTCAAGTTCTGGATCGTATTCAGGATCAAGTTGAATCAGTCGACTATCGTGTGGTAATTGCTTACCAGACTTGAGGCAATCAAAGTCCTTTGAGAAGCACTGTTGTTGTACTTGGCGTAGCAGTACAGATAGTTCTCAGTTTGCTCAACATGTTCAGGAGTCAGTGTCTTAGTTTCCTCTTTAGGGGCGCCCGTCAAGGGCTTCATTTACATCAGAGATGAATACTTCCCATGATTCATACTGTGTTGGGTCAGGCAAAGTGGGTGTCTGTGTCACAATCGTTGACAACATGGCAGATTTCCTAAGTTCTGCTGGCTCGTCACTGCCTGTTGATGGAGATTCAGGCCATTCATCTGCTGACTGTCGGAGGAAGGCAGGTCCATTTCTCCATCTGGATTCTTCAACAAGGTCTTTGACACTCAGGCCTCGAGTGATATCATCAGCTGGGTTTTGCTGTGTGTTCACATACCTCCAGCAATGTGTGTCGGTGAGGTTCTGAATTTCAGCTACTCTGGCTCCAACGAATACCTTGTATCTGCAAGATTCAGACTGCAACCATGTGAGCACAGTAGTAGAGTCACTCCATAGATAAGTAGCTTGGATTGGTAGCATTATTTCACACTGCAACAGGTCTGCTAACTGAGCACCTGTCAGAGCTGCACACAGCTCTAGTCGTGTAGCCGTGGTATGGTTAACTGTCTCTTCGGTGCAACATCACGAAGCTGACATGAACCCTTCCATGTCGATCTTCTGAGCGCAAATAGGCGACTGATCCATATACCCTTTCGGATGCGTCACAGAAGATGTGTAATTGTGTAGTTGAATCGTCTGGATCAAACCCTTGAGGAATATAGCACCTTGGTAGAGTAATCAGAGGACTGAGTCCCAGCTCACTTTCCCAAGCAAGCCACCTGTCACGAAGTTGCCCATTTTCAATGGAATCGTTCCAGTTCCTCTTTGACTTCCATAAGTCTTGCACTATGACCTTGGCTTGTCCAATGAACGATGACAGATACCCGATGGGGTCATATTGGCTTGCTAGCACTTTGTATACTATTCTCATGGTTAAATTGGGGTAGTCTACATTTCTGTGTTTGTAGGTAAGTTCATCTGACTGACAGTCCCAGCGTAAGCCCAAAGTCGGTTCTCTAGGTTCACCCTGTCCAAAGTTGAGCCACAGGTCTGCAGCCTCGGACCTTGCTTCAGCAGGGAGATCGGCGACAACCTCAGGAACATTACTTGCCCACTGTCTTATGTTGAATCCACCGTCTGTGAGCACATTTCGCATCTTGGTGAAAAGCTGCTTTGCCTGAGTTTGGTTCTCGAAACTGTCCAAACAGTTATCTACATAGAAGGATTCACTCACTGATTTGAACACTTCCTCATTGCCTGTCTGGTTTTCAGCTGCATGTTTCAACAGTGCACAGCTTGTGCAGCAGGGGGAGCAGGTAGTACCAAAGGGCAGAACTTGCCATTCATACACGTCTGGTGGACGATTGCATTGCATGTCTCGCCACAGGAAACGAAGCAAGGGTCGATCAGGTGGAAGCAGTCTGATTTGGTGGAACATAGCTTTGATGTCGGCAGTTACTGCCACTGCATGCTGTCGGAACCAGAGAAGCACTCCTAGAAGTGATGATCCAATGGTAGGGCCTGCTAACAAGTGATTGCTAAGATTTTTAGATTCAAACTCGAATGAACAATTGAACACAAGGCGATGTTTTCCGTTATGTTCAACCACATGGTGAGGGATGTACCAGGACTCTTTCGAGTCTCTTATCTCATCATCAGTGAGTTTTCTCACAAATCCAGATTCATCAAGCTTCAGAATAGCCTCATTGTGCGTTCTGGCCATATCAGAATTGTCCTTTAGTCGTCGTTCAGCACGCTTCAGAGTTGGGAGAACAGCTTCCACCCTGGCATTGAAACGGGTACCATCATGAGAGCGTAAGAGTGGGGTTGCGTAGTGACTTACGCCATCCACCTCAATTCTTGTGATCTGAGAATCTAGTATTTCCAGTGCCATCTTGTCCTGTTTGGAGCGAATGACCTGTTTACTCGTAAAGGGAAGAGTGTCCAATTGCCAAAGTCTCTCCACACAGTGAGATGGCGAGAGATAAGCTGGTCGAGTCTGGTTCAGCAGACAAGTGTTCCTCTTTGTCTGCCCTAGCATCATCGACGGACCTTGGACAGTCCAGCCAAGGTTGGTGTGGACACCACTAGGAGCATCTGAAATACCAAAGCGTACGGGCTCTATAGGCAAGATCAGCTTTGAGTTGTCGGATCCTATCAGAATACTTGGCACTGCTCCATTTATCTTTGGTAGAGGAAGGTTTTCCAGATGAGTCCAGTGCTGCTGCATATTCTCTATGGGATATGTGTACTCTGACATGCATAGATTGTCTGCAGTGAAGGCATTGTCGATGTCAAACCTAGTGGCTGGCTGGTCTGCTGACGAAATCTGGAGTTTCACAGATTGTCCACTACAGTGCACTGATTCTTGACTTATTGTTGTAAGGAGAATGGAATCCTGCTTCCCAGTGAGTTGAAGCTGCTGAGCCGTTGATTTCAATATCATGGTTTGCATAGATCCATCATCAAGGATTGCGTATGTCGATACTGTGCTGCAGGGACCATGTAGGATTACTGGCACAATCTTTAACATAATGAGTGCAGGATGTGATGGTTGATCCATGTAGTAAACTCTGGATGATGTCTGCTGAAGGGCATCATGTAAGACTGTTAGATGCAACTGCTTACAAATGTGACATGGCTTTCTCAAGGTGCATTCCCTTTCTTTGTGGTTTCGGCCACACCTGCTGCATCTGTTTTGACCCAGCCACTTGGAAATCTCACTTAATGACAGCTTCTTGAATTCAGGACACTCATTCAGGAAGTGGTCCCCACTAATACCATATGGGCAAAATGGCTTAGCTCTATTCACAGATGAAGTCTTGGCCTCCCTAGTCAGGAATAAAGCTGTTGGATTAGGTTGTCTATTGCCCAACCGAGGCGGTGGAGGCTTCCGAGGCTCTCTTGGGGTCTCCGGCTTGTAGACTGTGGCAGCCTGGCTGGCAATGCGCATGGCACGTGATTTGGCACCAGTCGGCTAAGTGACATAACGTATATGTCTGGTCACTGTCTGATCGAAGGATTGAGTCTTTGATACAGTGCTCTACAAAGCTGTCTCTGTAACTTGGTGGCAATTTTCCAAGTAATCTGTCGACATGCGAACCGCATTTAAGCTCAGATCCATTTCCACTTTCCACTGACTTCAGCATTCCTACTAAAGAACGTACGGAGAGAGCAAAACTGTCAAATGCATCGAGATCCCCGTACTTCAGTACAGGTGTTCCCATAAGGGCTCCTAATTCACTCTGAACAAGCTGTCGTGGCTGTCCATATCTCTCCTTCAATGCTTGGAGTGTGGTTGTGAAGGGCCTCTTGTCGTGCATGAATGCTGAAGCTAGTCTCTTAGGGGGACCTCCAAGCCTGTCCAGTAGAATTTGATAATTGTGTTGCTCGGTCAAGCCTGGATGGACGCTTACCAGATTATCCAGGGCTATCTTCAGTAGGGCAAAATCCCTTTCCTTTCCACTATTGAAGTTAGGTAGGTTTGGCCTTGGAATGAATAGTTGAGACATGGTTGGTGTCACTTGTGGGTTGACAGGGTGGAAGTCATACGGAATTGGATTAACATTCACAGTGTCACTCAAGGTTGAATTAGAGTTTATCAAATTCTGCCTGTGGGTTTCATAATGTGGATCAGCACAGTTTGGTTGTGAGTAACATGGTTGATAAGGGTAGTTGTGTATTCTTGGTGATGCTTGGTCAATAAAGTTTGCAAACGATGTCTGGGCTGACATGGCTGCTGGTATGCTTGATGGCATCAAGACATGAGTGTCGATCGCATCAGGACCTGGTATCCCAGAGGACATCATGATGGGAGAGTGGACCACACCGGGAGAAATCATGACTGGTGTATGGACAGCACTGGAAGCTGGTACACTGGAGGATATCTGGACGGAAGAGTGGACAGCACTGGAAGCTGGTACACTGGAGGATGCCTGGACGGAAGAGTGGACAGCGCTGGGAGCTGGTACACTGGAGGGTGTCTGTACGGAAGAGTGGACAGCGCTGGGAGCTGGTACACTGGAGGATGTCTGGACTGAAGTGTGGACAGCACTGGGAGCTGGTACACTGGAAGATGTCAGGACGGAAGTGTGGACAGCACTGGGAGCTAGTACACTGGAGGGTGTCTGGACGGAAGTGTGGACAGCACTGGGAGCTAGTACACTGGAGGGTGTCTGGACGGTAGGGTGGACAGCACTGGGAGATGGAACAACAAAACGGAAGTATTCATTGCTGGGCCAAAGCACTTACAGGAACGTATGACAGAATTCTCAGTCAATATTGGACCTGTGAATGTGCCTGCCTCTTCCCAAGTGAAGAATCTAGGAGTTGTTTTTGACTCCCACATGACCATGAACAAGCAGGTCACCCAAATGTGCCAGTCTTCTCACTATCATCTTCATCAGATTGGTAAACTAAGACGATATCTTTCAGATGAAACCGCCAAAACTCTCACTCAAGCAACAGTCATATCTCGCCTTGACTATGCCAATTCACTTTTGTTTGGGATAACAGCTTCCCTGGTTCATCGACTCCAGGTTATACAAAACACAGCCGCCAGGATAATAACTCGTTGTCCTCGAAGAGACCACATCACCCCCAGGTTAAGAGAACTGCATTGGCTACCCGTTGCCAGACGCATATAATTCAAGGTGCTTACCATTATCTACAAGTGCCTGAAGACCAACACTGCTCCATCTTACTTGTCATCTCTTCTAAACAACCATAGACCAACAAGAACTCTTAGATCACAAGATAAAGATCTGCTTATCACCAGACCATCCAGGACCAAATACAGGGACCGCTGCTTTGAATGTGCAGCTCCCATGCTATGGAACAACCTCCCTATGTCGCTAAAATCCGCCCCAAGTCTACCAACTTTTCGAAAACATTTAAAGACACATCTATCTGAAATGAAATAAACTGATCTGCACAAGCGCCTGTGAGCAGCCTAGCTGGAACTCGGCGCTATAGAAGTAGATTATTATTATTATTATTAGTGCTCATCACAACAGGGGAATCTTCATTTATCATACAGTCAATGAAATTTGCCTCTTTTAATCCGGCTTCAGCTTCCCGAATTCTCCTTAAGTGGGTGATTTTGGTTCCTAGTCGCTCTCGTTCTCGTTGGGCTTCACGTTCTATCTCATGAGCCCTCCTCTGCGTCATTAGAATTTCCATTTCAGCCTCTTCCTGTGCCTTTCGTGCTATGTCGTCACATCTTGTTAATTCCTCCTGTGTGAGGATATCCTCCTCAAATCTTCTTTGCAATTCCTCTAGTTTGGATAATTTCTTTAGTTTTTCTAACCTTGCGGTTTGCTTTTCTGACAGCTGTGAGGTCACAGATCTTATTGATCCTTGGGAAGTTCTGCTACATACAGAGCTGTTGCCAGATATTGTGGATTTTGAATTTTCTGATTTCCTATTTCTTCCAGTTCTATTCACTGATTTCAATGACTCGACTGACTTTCTGCTTCTTTGAGTCACAGATTTGTTTGCTTCTGTTACAGCAACTTCCTCATCAACATCCATAGGTGGGTTTGATAACACATAGTCCTCCCTGAGGTGCAAGGGTAGTTTACTTTCCCTCTGTGACTGTCTTACCAGTGCTATTGGATCTTGAGAGGTGTGCTCCTTTGACGCCATTTTCTACTTTATATCCGCCTCGCGGGACCATGAAAACACGGTGCAGGCATGCACGGGACCAGGTTAGACTTGTTCAGTGGTTCAAAGGAAAACCAACAAGGTCAGGTACCATTAACTTTGTATTCTGGGGAAGGGTACAACAGAGGCATGCACCACATGGGTGCCGCCATATTGGTTTTCAAAAGTTGGAATGATGCAAAATGTAGGTTGAAACGGAATTGGCATGCTAAAACGAAATAAGATTCATAGATAAAGTAAATGACCATTTTGGTCTTAAAAGGACTTTGTAACAATATCATTCAAACCCTTACTTTCCTCATCAGCTGTGTCTTCATTTCTCACCACTGAAGAGTGTGTCAGCTGCATCAAAAGCTGGATGTCGTCACACTACCTCAAACTGAATGATGATAAAACTGAACTCATAATTTTCCACCCTAAGCGTCTCCAGCCCAGTATCTCTCTTCCTAAATTCAGCATCGGTCAGTGTGAGATTCAGCCAAACCATGAGGTGCGAAACTTGGGAGTTATTTTTGATTCCTCACCGTCCATGGAGCCACACATAAATAACATCTGTAGAAGGGCATACTACCACATTCGCAAGTAGTAGTACAATGGGGGTTCTGCATCATTTGCGGCTTAGAGGCTTTTTTATGGGACTTAAGCCCCCAGCCCCCAATAAAAAACGGTGAGGGTGTAGCGCGAGGCATCCTCCGATGTGCCTCCAGCCTAGACCGAGCTTAGCAACAGAGTTTGGATTGAATTTAAATGTAGCCATAATATTTGGCGACGACTTTATGGAGTGAGTCTGCCATGAAATCCTCGAAGTGGATTAAGGAGTACGAGACATCGCTTTCTCGGGTCTGAAAGCTATAATCAATTAATGTATCCATGAGGCGTTCTAACCGTTCGGTGCCCATGAGACCTAAACTATCGTACAGGCTGGTGAATTTCCCTCGACTTATGATTCGACGCAGGGCGGGGAAAAAATATCGAGGCCATGGACGTCCACCCCGATGAGTCTGAACAACCGTTTCTCGATCAATCTCCACATGTATGAGAAACATAAGACGAATCTTTAATAAGGGGTCAATACCGTGTCAGGAGGGACGATTTGTAATTCCTCTCGGACGAATCCCCTACCCGGTCCTTCTGCAAGTAGTACAAATTCGGTTCGTCGTCTTTGATGTCCACTCGGTTGATGTGGTACATTTTCATGGACCATACAGGGTCTATTGTGCGACGTTTGTCCCCTCCTTCGAGTTCACCGGGCTGGTTCAGATACCTTCCAAAGACCCAGTCCGGTAGTTTTTTCTCTTGTCCGTGACGCAATGGCGCAGCTGATTCGGTCGTCACAGATTTCATTCGAATGCCTTCGACGGGTCTTTTATTGAGGAATCGAGTGACTTCGTTGTTGATCGCCGACACCACTCGCGGTAAGCGTATCACCCATTCCGTTTTTCTGGGTTTACCATCTCTCGGGCATACTGATGTCCGAACAAACGCTCGGCTCCGGCCACGCCCCATCTCACCTGGACTTTATGCTTCGATAACAGCTGCGACATGGCTCCCATGAACTCGCGTCCGGGATCGACTTGTAATTCAGTCGGCCAGGTCAAGTGACTGCGTTTGTAGATACGTTCTAAGGCCTTAGCGACTTGACTCAAATCTTTGGTCGTTAACGGCTCGGCTTCCTTGTAGCGACTGGCAACGTCCATGACGGTCAAGGTGTACTTGTATGTTTTGTTTCTCACCCTGTTGTGCGGGAGAAACAGGAGGTCGGCTTGATGGGTACGATTGGGTACGGAAATGTCAAACTTTCTTCTTGGGATGTATCGGGGGGCCGGCAGGTACACATGCCAGATGGCCAGGCTTTGGCGGTATCCTCGGAGACGCGAGCGGCTTTGGCTAGCTTCGGGATGGCGCCCACACCTTTCCAGAAACCCCGGGGGCTGTAGTAAACCTTCTCCATGATGTAACCACGCTATCATCCATTCAATAGTCTGTCTAGACTTCGACACACCGAGTGGAGTTTCCTTTATTGGGGGTCTCAGAAACTCCCAACGCGTCGAGGACTAGACAGACTGTTGGTATCCATAGCCATAAGTGTGGATACCATCGTTCACAATCCACCGTTTGGTAACCATGGACGACAGCGACGTCTTGTTGAGAGTGATGCCGTAGATGGTGTGTTTGTCGCTTCTCAACACGTTCATGGGATGTTTCTTCACCCCGTTCGCCTTTTCGGATCTCGCCGTTGTCGGCTTTCAGGATGGAATACATCTTGGGTCTCAATCTGACATATTCGACGATGGGTGTTCCCACACATTCGTCCCTCATCTTGCCGAGGACCTTATTGGTCGTGCTGTGTAGGGCGTGGTCTGGGGGGTAATCCCTGGTGTCGTACAAGTGGCTGTGTTTCGCCATGTCCTCGTACACGTCCTCGGTGCGTATATTCAACAAGGAATCTGTGTCGGTGTACAGCAGCTCGCATCAATCGCCGTACTGTGGTTTGAGTCAGTTGTAATAAAAATCGTACATGAGATGTTTGGATAAGTCGAGAATGCTCATCTCCACGTAGATGGGTCGGTTGAGTTTGATGTGGTTTTTGTTCATGTGCAACGCTGCCAAGTCGTTATCGAATAGCTTGCTCCCGGTTGAACGCCGGACTGGCAATCAGTTTCCTGAGTTTTTCTTCCTCGTGAGATCGCATGAGTTTGACCATCACCCGTTTTCTCAAGTTTTTCATGGTTTTGCAGAACACCGAATTGTTCATCAGTTTGTAGAGGTTTTTCTCGAAGTCGTTGGTGGCCTGTTTTCGCAGCTCGGTGTTCAACCGAATGTAAGGTTCCATCCAGGGACTTTGATCGAATTGCAGCACCCGATGTATTTTGGTCAGCTGCATGCCCAGCGACAGGTACAGTTGCAGATTCCGATAGTACACCACGTACTTGGTCTTGTGCATCAAGTTTTTCCACGTTGGGCAGCTTATTTTTCCCGAGCAACGTTAGTTGATAGTCCGACATCCAGTCTCGGTTCACCGTCAATCGTTCGGGAGCCAGCAGATAGCTGTTGTGAGCAGCGTGCAATGCCGCGGGATACTCCAGATCCACTTCGAGGATGTAGCCTTTGTTCAAATCCGGCGCGATGCTCCCATATCAATCTCATCGTCCAACCACTCGAACTCCTGTAGGTAGAGACTGGCTCATGGCCCAGCCATACGGGTTGTTTGTGTCGAGATACAGGAGGTGATTGGTGGGCTTGTTCCAGTCGTAGCCTTCCACGTATGGGTTGTTGGCTTTGAGCATCGTACCCTCTCAAATTATGGAAGACCACGGGGATGTTGATTTTATGGGGATCGATTCTAAGTTTTAAGTTGTACGTGTTGTGAGCGGCACCTCGGTACCGACTGGTGATGTGACAATGATTTCTCACGACATCCCCGTTCAGGGGTTGGTCGCACACGTGGCAACACTTAGCACGCTTGTGAGCGAGTTCATCCTCCAGTGTCATATTCATGGGAGCAGGATCTGTCAACGCTTCCCTGATGTTTTTCTCTTCGCGTTGTAAGAACGTGAGAAACATTTCGGCCACGTCTGGACCTCGGTAGATCACGGGAGTCTCCGTTTCACCGTCGCATCATATGACCACGTACCCGAACCCGCAGGCTTGGTGTTCTTGCGTTTTGTACGTAAAACTTTTTTCCGGGGACGGCGTGATGTGGTTGACCCGTTTGATGAGCGCTTTGAAGTCGGCGTAAATGACGTAAGACAGGGGCATTTGATGTTTGTGGTTGATGAAATTTAAGATGTTTTCTGGTGATTCTGTGTATGATGGTCGTATTGCCTTCATGGCCGAAGACGTTGATGGCTAAATGGTTTAGTTTTTCAAATCGGGTCCAGTAGGAAATGGGTGTGGGTTTAACTAAGCCATCTCAGTTAAGCCTATCGTCTTCGGGGTAGCTCGAAGGTCTGTTCTTATTAAAAGCTACTGGAGTAGTATATACAATGATAGTCCGAGATCAGTTCCATGAAAGGTCGCTGTAAAGCTTTATTTCATAAATATAGCTTTTGTCAGGCCCTTAGATCTCGCCGCCATTGTATATACTACTCTTTGAATCCCCAGTTAACTTCCCGGCCACACGTGACACTATTGTGTCACTATGACCGCGAACTTACACTTTCCTGATCATGTGATGGCTCTATGTCGTTACATGATACTATTGGGATCACTCAACAAGGTAAGTGTTAAATATTTTGCTTGGGTGGCAACATTGTGCCGTATGGTATGACCAATAATTCCTCTCTGACGAAACCTCTACGAAACCTCTCCCTGGCCCATCTTTCAAGTAGTACAAGTTCGGCTCGTCGGCTTTGATGTCCACTTTATCTATGTTGTAAGTTTTGACTGACCATATCGGATCGGTGGCTCGTTTCCAAGTGTCCCCTTCGTGTTCCCCCGGCTGGTAGAGGTACCTCACAAGGGCCCTATCGGGTATCTGTTTCTCCTTCCCACGCGATGGTGCAACCGGTTCGGCTATCACTGATTTCAGTTTAATAGCATCGGCCGGTTTCTTGCCGGTGAGCTGAGTGGTTTCGTGGTTGATATCCGACACCACCTGAGGTAGCCGCGCTACCCATTCCTTCGATCGTTTTCCCAGGTTGGTCATCTCTCTCGCGTACTGGTGCCCGAATAAGCGCTCGGCCAAAGTCCTATTGAATCTCTCGACTATGGCTTGGTTGCGATGAGCCCCAGCCGCGCCACACCTGACCTTGGTATCGTGTTTGGCTGGCAGTTGTGACATGGCACCCATGAACTCCCGTCCGGGATCGACTTGCAGTTCGGTGGGCCATGTCAGCGGACTGCGTTTGTACATGCGTTCGAATCCGCAGGCTACCTGGGCCGAGTCTTTCGCGGTTAAGCGACTTCACGACGGTTAGGGCATACTTGTACCTCTTGTCATGGTGTAGGAACAGGAGGTCGGCCTGGTGGACGCTATTGGGTATGTTAATGCCGAACTTTCTTCGGGGCACGTTAGCGTGGTGCCGGTAAATAGATCTGCCACAGGGTTTGTTTTTCAAGCCACGCTTTGGCCTCGTCCGGGGTTACTCGCGCCATTTTGGCCAGCTTATATACGGCGCTAGCTCCTTTCCAGTACCCACGCGGGTTGTAGTAAATAGCCTCAAACTTTCTTTGGTTCTGTGATATCGTTGTCGCCCCGACAGGGTATTTATATATACACCTATGTTCTTGGTTCAATTTTCTCATGCCCGTACGCGTACGTGTTGATCCCGTCGATGGCTATCCAACGCTTCGTGTCCATCGGTGATAGGGACGTCTTGTTTATAGTCAGTCCGTATCTCCTGTGCCAATCGCTTCTCAGCGTGTTCATTTAATGTCTGAAGGTGCGGGTCTTGAACAGGGCTTCCTTGAATCTGGCGTGTTTGATGTGTTGTTTGACCACGTACTTCTTGACACCCTTCGCCTTCCCGGATCTCACAGTTGTTGGCCTTCAGGATGGAGTACATCTTAGGTCTCAAGCCTATGTACTCTGCTATGGGCGTGCCAGCACACTCATCCTTCATCTTACTGAGGACCTTTTTGTTAACCGTGCTGTGTATGGCATGGTCCTTTTGGTAGTCGCTGGTGTCGTACAAATCGAGGCGTTTCTTCATGTCCTCGTACACGTCCTCGGTTCGAATCTCCATCAGCAGGAACTTCGCACCTGTCGCCATACTGTTTCTTCAGTTCGTTGTAGTAAAAGTCGTACATCAGGTGTTTGGATAAATCGAGGATGCTCATCCTCACGTAAACAGGCCGGTTGAATTTGATGTGGCTCTTCTTCATGTGTAGGGCCACCAGGTCGTCGGTGAATATCTTGCTCCGGTTGAATGCCGGGCTGGCTATCAGTTTCCTGAGCTTGTCTTCCTCTTTTGACCGGACTAGCTTCACGGTCACGCGTTTTCTTTAGGTTCTCCATAGTCTTACCGAACACCGAGTTGTTCATGAGTTTGTAGAGTTTTTTCTCGAAGTCACTGGTGGCCAGCTTTCGCAGGACCGTGTTCATTCTGATGTAGGGCTCCATCCAGGGGCTCTGGTCGAACAAAAGGCACCCTGTGTATTTTGGTCAGCCTCATACCCAACGACAGGTACAGCTGTAGGTTGCGATAGTGAACGATGTACTTGGTCTTATTCATAAAGTTGGGCACGAGTTTTTCAACGTCTGCCACCCGCCCACCTAGCAAGTTATGTTGGTACTCGGACATCTGGGTTAACCCTCAAACGTTCTGGGGCCAGGGGGTAGCTGTTGTGCGATGTGTACAATGCCTTGGGGTATTCCAAGTCCACTTCGAGGATATAGCCTTTGTTCGAATCCGGCGCGATGCTCATAACATCGATCTCGGGTGATGCCCATTCGAATCCCCCTGTTGGTAGATACTGGCTCATGGCCCAACCGTACAGGTTGTTGGCATCGCGGTAGAGGATGTGAGTGGTTGGCTTGCTCAAGTCGTAGCCCTTCACGTATTGATTATTGGCTTTTGCGTAGCGTTTGGCAGCCATGGAGATCCCACCCCGCAAGCCTTTCTCAATGAACAGGTGCATGTCGTAATCGGTGAGCAATTCCAGCTTAACTCCGTTTTTCTTCAGCAAGGCATCCCAAGATAGACCTGGGCTGGTGTAGTACCATGCGGGGTCGAGTTGATACTGCTTTAAACACGTCCTCCTAAACGTCTCGAACACGTCGTCTAGCAGGAGTATGTCTGTTCTCAAGTACAGGTCGTGGTAGTCACCCATATTCTTACAGCCCAGTTTATTCCATACGTTAATCGCGTGCGTCTTGGGTGATTGTCGAGTCGGCCAGGTTGCTGTAAAATCGGTTGATAGGAGGCAGTCGGGTCTCAGCAAACTTGGCCCAGCCATCCATGTACTCGTAGGGGTACACGCCCTTCCTCATCAGCAGGGGTCGAGTCTCAGCGTCGGTGTATCGATCGGTGATGGGGAAGGTATCGTTGGCCTTGACCAGACTGTCGAGTGACGACAGGAGGAACTGAACCAAGTCGATGAACCTCAGGCCATTCAAGCTGAAGGAGATACCCTGTATCTCTCCATGTTGTTGGGGATGCACGTCAGGTGGCCGTCGACCCTCGCGATGGCCTGCATGATCAAGTGAGAGTCGTACCCTCTCAAGTTGTGGAAGACCACGGGGATGTTAATTGTCTTGGGGTTGATTCTGAGCTTGAGGTTGCACACGTTGTGAGCGACGCCTCTATACTTACCGGTGACATGGCAGTGATCTTTCACCGAATCGCCGTTCAGCGGTTTATCACACACATGACAGTGAGTGCTGCAGCCGTGAGCAAGCCGGTCGGCTTGAGTCATACGCATGGGAGCGACTGTGTACAGTGCATTCCTTATAGTTTTCTCTTCCCCCTGCATACACTTTAGAAACTTTTCAGCCGCGTCGGGACCCCTGTACACTACGGGAGCTTTCGTTTCCCCATCACATCGGACGACCACGTATCCAAACCCACAGGCCTCGTGCTCCTGTGTTTTTTGTGTGCCCCCTGGAGTACCCCCGGGGCCGGCGACAGCCTCAACGGCTTCGAAGTCGGCGTAGATGATGTAAGGTACAGGCATCTGGTTCTTGTGGTTGTCGAATTTTAGGATATTGTCGCCTTCCTTGGGCATGTCGACTGGAATGGCCATCTGCCCCACACCTTGGCAATCCTCCCCGGTGGGATTCCAGCAGGGTGGGTCAGCTGAAACCGTGCAGGCATCGTACGCAAAAGTGTTTTTTCCCAACGTGTTTGGACTGGTCGTGCAACAGCCTGCTGAGGTGTTTTATCCACGTGTAGTGATACTTATCACCTCGCTGGATCATGAATATATTGATCACGCGACGACCCCCCAGTTGGGGTTCCCCCAACATTGGGCTAATCCTGTGCACGACCGTTGTGTTGCCTTGGTGCCCTAAGACGTTTGTGGCTATGCCATCATTCTGTTTTTCTATTTTAGTGATCTGGGATATGGGGGTGGGTTCGGCTATACCATCCCAGTTGAGCCCATCGTCTTGGGGATAGCTAGAAGGCCTGTTCGAATTAGTGTCAGCTGGAAACAAGGCTGACCTGATAGCTAACCTCATGCAATTGTCTCCTCTATTCTTGATGTTGACTATGGCCTGTTTTGCTTTGTAGTAGGGGGGGCAAGTCTAGGTACGACCCCCCTCTGAATGGTACATAGTTAGCTATGTCTAGATAGACCTTATTGATTTTATCCACGACCCACCCGGAACCCATGTGCGTGTAGCGTTCTAGGTATTCTCGTATCTGCTGAAAACTGATATCGATTGACTCGTCTATAGTCTCAGTATGAGTCACGACTTCTTGTTTACCTCGGAAGTAAGGCTGAACGTACTCAATGACCCCCCCATTCTGCTGTTTATCGAGTGACATTTTCACTGTGATTTGAAACTTTATACTTCCCAAATCGTTTACCGTAGTTCCTCATTAACTTTATCAGCGATTAGAGGCTTGACGTCGGCGATGTCTATGTTCTGATCAACATGCATGTGCCAGCCTCTCACATAGTTACCTACAGCGCGCTCAGTGTGCGTGAACTCTAGATCAATAGCTATATTCTGACGCAATAGTTCAATTAGGTCGGGCTTTCGTCGTACGGGAATAACCTACTAACCCCAGCTCTCGAGCCTCCTGTTTGAGTTGTTTCACAGTGTGGTGACGAACGGGGTCGTTCAGCCATTCAATTAGGTCGGCTTTCCTCATACGAGAATAACCCGTCAGCCCCAGCTCTTTCGCTCGGAGTTTTAGTTGTTTTACCGTGGGAGGGGGTTGTATGCCGAGTAATCTCAACAACTCTGGTTTCCTCATTCGGGAGTAACCCCGCTACACCTCGTTCTCTCGCAATCTGCTTGAGCTCTCGGACAGTAGTCATTGTTATACCAAGGTGTATACAATCTCTAATTGGGTGTTCGGTGCCGAGTAAAAATGAAAATATTTAGAATAACCGTATCGATTTCAGGATAGCCTTCTCGTTTTATTATTTCCAGAAAGTGGGGGATACACTTATATATATATTAGCTGATTCAGTCAATACTTGTTCTCTGAAGACGTCCAGCTTTGTAGTAACAATCATTTGGAAGTTGATGTGGCCCAATTCGTTTATTTCCTCTTCGAGTTCGCTAATGACCAGAGGTCTGATGTCATCAATACTACATTTTCCCTTGAAACATTAACCAGCTTCTCAGGCCAGAAGCCGGGGGTGGAATTCGTATGAACGCAGGCATTATTATACCTAGGTGTACACAGGCTCTAATTGGGGCACCGGCAAGGGAGGTAACTCCTCCAGATCTAAGTTAAAATAAAGAGAGCTACACCTCCATACTAAGGAGGCGCCTACATTCGTTTATGTAGTCTTTTTTCTTCTCGTAGATAAGCTGGTGCCTGACTACGTTTGCCCCGTGGGCATAAACAGTAGTGACATTTCACTCCAATACCGCACACGGAACACGTGTAGTTCGCAAAACATCTCCTATGAAAACAGCAGTACCCCTCCATCCTACATTTCCTACCGCAGGTCTCGGTCTTCCCCCAAAGTATGTACTGGCATCGGTACGGGGCAGGTCTCATCTTTGGTATACTCATATGGGGACTTAGTTTAATTGCTTTATGACCAACGCAGTCGCTGCTAGACCCAGCGCGATGAAGATCGATTCCCGGTCCTTTTGCCCCCGGGATGGTGTGTAGTACTGAGTGAGTGTGGGCTTATGGAGTGGTTCTAGCTGTTTACCGGTTAGCAGGTATAATTCTCTCGCTGCCTCTTCAACGTTCTCGAATGTTTTAACGGCATGGTTCTCACACTGGAGTTGTTCGTTAAAGTAATCGATCCTCTGTATACGTTTCTTCGCGTTCTCGGCTTGCGCGGCTTGTAGTTTCTCCACGGCTATGTCGTGACGTTTCGGTTCCGCTTCTACCTCGGCCGTGTTCGACTCGCGTAGTTTCAAGAAGAGGAAATTACTCCCGGAAAATGCCAGGGCATCTACTAACGCCCCGCCAACCATCATGGCGATCGTAACCATCCTATATATAGTTACATTTACTTCAAAATATTTTCCGGTATGATCCCTTGTTTTACGATGATGTCCTTGATGGCCATCGCCATACCCAGGTTCATTATGAGCATGCCCATATCCTGCAGGTTGAAATCTAGCTTGATAGTCGGTTGTTTAAGCACCATTTTGGACAACCGAGCGTACCCTACAGCTAGACTGGCAACCACAGTGGCATGATATGTGGGTTGACCTCTAATTGTGGTTGTGGTGCTGGGGGTGGTTGTTTATTATATAACAATAATGAGAGAGCCCGGCTCCACGTGTAGTTACTCTTGTGTTTGGCTAAACCACCTTTTCTACCAGCGGCGACTCTCTTAGGGTTCTTCTTCCTGGTGACTGTAGGATTCTCCTCCCGGGGTGGATTCCCCATGGGGGTTTCCTCTATTGGGGTCTCCCCTATCGGGGTCGGAGTCACTTCTTGATCCATCTTGTATACCATTACTATTATTTTTTCCCTCCTTAAATTGGCAATGCTTTGCTGTGATAATCGCCGCCGTCACCGGGGCTAAAAACATACCGTATTTGTGGTACAGCACGCAGCTGACAGAGCTCAACGCGCGTTCAATGAACGGGTCTTTCTCAAGGTCCTCCCACAGGTAAAGTCGACGTTCCTGGGGAATGGGAAGGAAGTACGACGCTATACCAGTGTAGATCTGGGTCATAGCCGATCCTATAGTCTTTGTCATCTCGGCCCCGAGTCTAGCCTCGTATCTCGCGTACAGCTTATCGATTTCTTCGGCTGACATTTTGTGAATTTTATCGGGAGTGTAGTCCCCAAAGCATTGTTTAGCTTTACCACCAACAGCCAGCGCTACCAGTCTCTCTCGCTTGTCGTCACTCTGATCCTGCGGCACCAACAGTTGTTCTAGCAGTTCATCACACTCCATCTTATAATGTAATAAGCAAGTTTTATATAATACCCGATGTAGGTGAAACATAGCGATATGAAGGTTAAGTTGCACACGATTAACACTTCAAAAAAAAAGTCATAACTACTAAACGCCAAGTTTTACTTAGCATTTGCTAAGCATTGCTAAGCATTGCTAAGCTAAAACACCCTATAGGCCACGGGTTGGTCGATCTTGAGCACGAGCTTAGCATGCTTAGTTTCAGCGAGCTGTTTCTTCACCCGTTCTCGTTCTAGTTTGCTCATCACATCGTTCTCTCTCAAACACTCCTCGAACGAATCCCTGTCCTTGCAGTGGAATAAGGCCACCCATCGCGTCTGCTCCCTGAGGTCTTTCAACACCGAGTTGAATTTCTGTGTCAGCACCCAGACGCTGTGCTTTTGGTGCTGGCCGGAGAAGGCCAGGTACGATAGCATGTCTCTCTTTTTTGTTATCTCGCGATTAGGGCTGCAGTCGTCCAGGATAAACAGCGTCGACTCCCCTTTAAATTTTCCGTGAGAAGCCTTCAACCAGTCCTGCAGACGTGTTCCCGGTCGACTTTGTGTACGTCCGGGTCCGTCATCACCCAAGGTCTTTCCGTGTACGATCTATTCATGTGCAAAGTAGGGCACATGATAACGATATTGTCGAACACATCCCGGTAGTACCCCTCCAGCATATCCAGCACGAAAACGGTCTTCCCACAGCCCGTCTGCCCGCACACTATGGCGGAGTGCGGGTCGCGGGGTAGATCAATAGATGGCTTGCCGCCAGCAGGCAGTGGCTTACTGCCATCAGTAGATGGCTTGCACGAATCTCCCATTCTCTATATTAAGTTGCGCGTCCATAATCACATACAGATATAATTTCAACTTGCCCGCGGGTTGAGCCTTCTTGGTAATCTCGATTGTTATCCCCTCGCTGCCGTTGTCGATGCGGCGACCGCTGCCATGCAATTTATCATCGTCCGTGGATCGCATGTCCAACCATAGCGCGTACTTGGTGGTCAGGTATTCACCGATCTGCACGGAGGATAGGTCCAGGTCCTTGATGACGTGTTGGTGCCGGGTCGGTACTTTCGTTATCTCGCCCCACTGCTGGTGTGCCCTCATACCGGTGCTGAACAGCTGGTTGGGCAGCTCATAGATCATACTTTTAGGGATCATTTCTATAGTATGCATCGCCATGACTTCAGGTAAAACTGACAGTCTACCAAACCACGAGGACGAGGGCATGCCCTCGATGGTCACTTCCACCTTTTCAATTGTGGGGTTGAAAAACTTCTCGCTGTCCCTTCGGAACGGCTCATAATCCTCCACGGGGATGATCAGGATGCCTTTCATCGATCGCGCCGACACGTTTAGGTTGATGTTCCACAGCGTGTCGCTCTTATCCCGCACGACCGCTCTATGCCTCAGTATGCAGTTGTACAGGATGGCCACCTTCCCCGAGTACTGGTTTCAAACCTGCCTGGCCAGCTCCGGGCTAGTGACCATGTCGAACTCCAGAGAGATGTTGTCGATGGCATAACTGGCTTCATCACCGTTCGGCGTACGCAAGACTTTGCTGGAGTCGTTAAACGTGAGCTCGTATTCAAGCCTATCACCCAGCGCGGCCTGGTAAAACGGCGCGTGTCCCATGAGCAACTCGAAGTCGAGCGGCCCGCAGAACCTGTTCCCGTACGCTTGGGCGATGGCCTTTTCACCCTCTGAGATCTTGTCTACCTGGTCTTGCATGAAGCTGTACCCCACGCGATTTGCTGATACCTTGGTACACATCATTGACGCGTTCTCCCTCGCTTTTCCAGAGGTCCCCGTAGCAGTGAAAGACGTCGCTGTCATCGCTGCTCAGCACCTCTGATCTTGATGGTAGTTTTCTTGATGATGGCTCGACCTACGTTCCGCACGAGCTCGCGTTTGTCGTTGTCGGAGGTCAACGTGAGGTTGAACGTCAGTCAAACCGTGCCTGGTACGATGAGGTCATTCTCACCCAGGTTTGGGAATCTAACCAGCAGCGTTTGGTTCTGGTCTATCTTGCTGGGATTGTTAGTGATGGTCACCGACTGGCGCACGGCTCTGACGCCTAGAGGCTCTCTTGATCTTCGGAAAGGATCTAGTTTCCTACCATACATTGTTATATAGATAAAATATAAAAGTTTGATATAGATAATGGCTGAAGGCGGCCATGAGGACATCCCGATGGATGATTTTGACGCTGGTGCGTATGATGGGGATTACGATGACACCTCATTCATTGGCGACACCGTTAGCAATGAACTTTTAAAATCAACCGTCGAAGATCATTACAACGCGTGGAAGTCAGATAGAAACTGGGGCTAGACTATTCCAAGTTTACCATCGATAAGAAGGGCACACTGCGATTGAAAGCTCACCCGGAGATCTATCTCGTGAATAAGCGCACGAGAAAACCGCTTGCCTTGTCTACGCTAGTCAGTCGTTATGGTGGGCAACTGATCCGTGATGAACTAGGCTTCATAGATTACGGTGGCGCACGGCCTAAGCTTCCCCCGAAGGTCGTCCAAGATCTGCAAAACATGAGGGCCGAACTCAGCGGTGAAGGTGATGCCAAAGAAACATCAGACAGTATCGAAAAAATATTGGCCACGTACCATGACAAACCCTTGCCTGGTTTAGAATTTCCTGTTCGAGAACTGCGAGGCCTAGACGAAGCCTTGAAACATGTACACAGAGAACTCATGAACAACATGGGGAAACTGAACGAAATCGATGAGCACATCGCTCGCGAGAAAATAAAACTCACCAAAACGGAAGACGAGTCTCTGAAAACCATCATCGAAAAACGATTACGCAACTTGCAAGATGAGAGACGGACTCGGTTGGAATCCGCTTCCTCGAACTGGGAACAGCTTCGATCCCAGATTAGCCGCGTGCGGGAAACCATCGATCGAGTCCTAAATGAAGACACCATGTTGGCCAACAGGATCCGAATCCTCTTCCGAGAGCAAGGGATTACTATCGCCAGCATTCTGACTGCATTGGGCTTCATCATATCAACCCTGGTCATGTCGCTGACACCTGCCGGCGGCCTCGGGGGTGGTGGTACACCAGGTGGTGTCAGAGACTGGATAAAAAAACACCTGAAATCCCTCGGGGTGGCCCTGGCTAAACTCGCTGGTAAGGCCGCCGAAGCCCTGCCCGGCATCCTGGGTAGCATTGTCTTGTGGCTGCTGAGCACGCTGTCGAAAACTGTCACGTGGCTCGGCCAAAACCTGTGGGCAGCCATCGTCGCCGTGGTAGGGCTGGAATACGTAGCGGCTAAGGAATTTTTAACCAAATGAGACCCAACCCGACCGCGATCCCCCGACCACCAGTGCTGTTTTACGGTCGATGTGCTGCTGATTGGACGCCTGCTGTTGGGGTTGTGGGGGTGTGGGTTGAACCCTAGGCTCTGTGGGTGGCGCCACTATACTCGTCTCACCGGTCGTGGGGGGTGGCATGTGGGGGGGTGTTGACATCGGGGTTGACCCCCAACTTTTGGTCTGCCGTGGCTACGATGATTTTGTTGTTGTAGCCCACCACTTTGTTGATTCTCAGTCGCATGTCGCTCGGAGCCATGTACAGTCCCACGTCGAACACGTAGTCGACTTTCGACCGGGCATATTCCAACACGTCTTGGTATAGTCGGATGGCACCCAGTAGATCGACCGGGCCGGAGATGGCATCCTCAACGTTGGACACGAACTGTTTCTGCGCGTCTAAAGCAGTACCCGTACGGATGATACCGGAACACGTTTGATTCTGAGCGCCCAGCACAGACCACACGTACGTTCGAATTGAGTCGTTCAAGCTTTCGATGCCGGCACGAGTAAACCCTCTCGACGTGTCCAGCATGAACTTTTTCCAGTCATCCGCGGGGCCCTGCTCGAACCTCCAGACTCGGTAATCCTTGCTGTTGTCGAAAGCCATGCAACGGTCATCCAACTCGTTTGTTGTGATATGATACGACTTGTACCCCCATTCTTTCATCTTCTCGCTGGCTTCCACGAGGGGCATATTGTGAACTATGGGGATACGCAACCCGTGGTTCGGGCCCGGCAAACGCCAATCCGTCTTCGGGTCTAGTTCGAATTCATTGCAAACGCGTTCGTAGGCCCGTCTATCATACGGGTTGTTTACTGCGTCCCATGCTTTGTCCTGTGGGAGCGGAGCGCTGATCTCTTTGAGGATACGCCTGACCTGGTAGTACACGTGGAACATGAACACAGACTGACTCAGCGGTCCCCGCCTAGTGTCGGTCAATGTCAAGCCACACCCAGTCGTCGCACACCAGACGGCGGGGTTGAGTTGATTCTGCCAGAACTGCATAGGGGTGTTGAACCAGGCGTGGACTACCTTAGCGTTAGTCACCGAAAACCTATACCTGTCAAATACATCTATAAACTGGGCGTCGAAATACAACCCAGCCGCGACCACGATCTTCATGTGCGGGAAATCTATGCCCAGTTTAGGGTAAAACACTCCTGGTTTGTACATTTTTAAAGTATTATATAATGGGTATATATACTCTAACATGTACGTAACACTTCCAGGAATAACGAGTGGTGAGGCCGTTCAGCTGATGCACGCGATCGATAACACGATAACTCGAAGTCGCACTCTGCGATATCACCTACCTACCGCGATGGACTAACATCAATGCCAGCAACAACAAGCTGTTCGTCAGTGGAGCCCGCAACCAGATAACTGACGGCTACTACAGCGTGTGCTCGCTAAGCGACGAGGTCTTCAAACCCTTGGGAGCCGAACTCAAGATGAACGACTCAAACGGCACAGTGGTGTTAACCAACAACGGAATAAACCCCTTGAGGCTCGGCCGACCATTGGCGAGGACACTCGGGATGTCGCCGGACGAGATAAAACCCACAACTACCATCACAGGCACGAAGTTACCCGACCTAGTACCGTACGGAAAGCTATGCATTCATCTCGGTCAGTTGAGCACAACGGACAACTTTCAAGGTGGTCACCCTTCCACGATACTGAGAGCCGTACCGGTGAAAACGGAGAATTACAACGACGGTAGAACCGAGTCGTTTTCACCGCGGCAGTACAAGAGGTTAACTCGAGGCAACATCCCTGAGTTGGTAATATCAGTGTTAGATATAAAGCATAATCCTGTGAATATAGGATACCTCAGCATAAAGATGCACATAAAATGACTAGCGCACAAGGTCCCGGAATGAAGTGGAAAAAATGCGTCAATGTGGGGATCTCAGACCTCGGGGACACACGCGGATTCGACGACCCCGGAGTAGATGGTAAATTGTACGCCTTGCAACTGAAAAACAACATTTACAAACGCGTTGAAGTCCCCTCCATCGGTAGAACCCTAGGTGACATAGTAGATACCTCAGGAGCGGCCCTCAACACTCGGTTCGACCTAGTCCGCATCGGCGATGATAGATGGGCGGTATCCCAATCGTTCGGAGGCAAACTGTTCGACTTAGAAGATGTTGAGAGCACAACCGTCGCCCGAAACAAGTAGTATACCCCTGTCTTCACCGACGATGACAAGTGGGTGTTGTTTCCCTCTCACGACTGGTTTCTCAACATTAGGTTGGCTCCCCCTACGTGTTCACGGAGAACAAAGACAACTACCTAAACAAAGTCGTGAACAACGGAACCCTGCTCGTGGCTTACGTCCCGACGCAGAGGCGTAGCGTAGTCATCAGCCCAGTCTCGAGTGCTACAGCCCTCATGCTATCGAGTAAACCGGGAGTGCAAGACGTGGCATTGCAGGTGGTGTCTGAATTTGCTGGCGTGGTCAACATCCTGGCGAGCCTACCGGCGAACCCCACACTGGTCATCCAAGTCTACCTAGGGGAACCATCGCAGGATGAAGTCGAAATCGTGAAGGGGATCAAACTCTGGTGGGTGAAACGGTACCAGTATTAGGTTTGCACTGTTTACGTGCAGGTGGGTGTCGACTCCCACACCAGTCTGCAGGGGGTCACCGTGACCATGGAAGACACGATATCACTCACCAAGATCTTCTTACCTGACAACATACACTTCAGGGGGTGAAGTGCACCCCTGAGAAATTATCAGAAAAACAATTGGAAACTATCTCGTAATAGTATTATAGCAATGTCCAGTCATCGACCCAACGTCACGCTTAGCGATCTAGGGGACACAGAGGGATTCAATCAGCCCAGCGAGGACGGGGGCTCATACGTCCTGCTCTTAAGAGACGGCGTGTACATACGGCAGCCTCTGGCAGACTTAAAGGAACCCGAATGGTTGATCAACATGACCCTCACTGCACCTTATATCTCGTTAAACAAAGATAACTATGTCTCCGAAATTAGGAACAACGGTAGCCTGCTTGGGGTTTTCATTCCGGCCCCTAATACAAATATTATAATAGCACCGGGTTTCAACCCCAATAGGTTAGAGGTATCAAGAAGGGGTGAGTTAAGGTTTGACCCCCACAGGCACCAATTGAATTTTCCAGCTGTGAGACCAGGCTCCACGCTCATCATAAAAGTCTATACCCAGAGAATTTCTGATAGTAACTTCTACGGACAACAACTTTTACCCGGGGTGAAAATAAGCTGGACTCCCGGGAGTAATGGTCGACGTCACCGTATTGTCATACAATCGGACCCCTCAACAGGTTCTATAACCACCTATGGTAGGCTTCGTGTGGATGCAGAGTTACCTATTAACCTCTCACCTATTTCCCTGCATGATAATCTACACCTTATAAGCCTCAAGTACATTGATCAATCATTAAATGACGCCCAATTAAAATATCTCTTGTAGTATATATTATATGCACACAGGATGGGGCTGTACCCAGTCGTAGAGGAATTCGCAAAGACCCTGGAAACCGTGGACGGGTTCCGCTTGAGACAGTTATGTGATGTAAAACGCCAACTAGAACAAGACTGCGACACGCGGAAAGCACTATGCAAGAAGTACCATAGAGCTTTCAATATCGTAGATGGGGCTGATACTGTCCTTACGACAACCAGCATGGGACTAGGGCCGGCAGGTGTTGGGTTGTTAGCCACCATCGTAGCCGCACCTATAGTGCTAGGCATTGAAATAACAGCTGGGGTGGTAGGGTTGGCAGGGTTGGTGTTTAAGGTTGCATCCCGCAGACTGCACCGTAAAGCGTTGAAACGCGATGAGATCAGGGTTCTGGCCGAAGCAAAGCTGAACACGGTAAGTGAGGGTATTTCCACAGCACTCACTGACAGTAAGATCTCAGAGGAGGAATTTTGTTCAATCCTCTCTGAACTCAAGAAGTACCGTAAGATGAAACAAGAAATCCGGTCCAAGTCTCGTAAGTCTGCTATCAGCGAAGACGAGAAAAAAAAGTACACAGAACAAGGGGTACGAAAAGCCCAGCAAGCCTTCATTACGAACACCAAAGAGATCATAGGCGATTCACATTAAACTGTTTCATCGAGGTCAACACGACATAGTGCCACGTGATCAGGAAAGTGCTAGTTCGCGGTCATAGTGACACAATAGTGTCACGTGTGGCCGAAAAGTTCACAGGGGATTCAAAAGTAGTATATACAATGGGGGCGAGATCTAAGGGCCTGACAAAAGCTTTATTTATGAAATAAAGCTTTACAGAGGCTTTTGTTGGGCTTGATCTCGGACAATCATTGTATATACTACTACTGGAAATAAGCCAGCTCTCACCGAATATACTGCACAAGCATCGTCTTTATTTTTAATGTTATTAATGTCTTGTTTATTTCTGTAGTAAGGTGGCAAGTCTAGGTACGATCCCCCATTTGAACAGTACATCCAAATAGATGGTGTTGACACTTCCCACCACCCACCCGGAGCACCTGTGCGTCCATCGTTCCAGCGATTCTTGTATTTTTTGTAGTGAGGTATCAAGGGTCGAAGGGATCGAGTCGGATTGAAGTACCACTTCCTGCTTGCCTCTGAAATAAGGCTCGATGGACTTGGTACTGCCATCCGTCTGCTGTTTGTTGAGCGACATGTGGATGGTCAACTGGTATTTGATACGTATTAAATCATCCAACTCTTCTTCGACTTTGTCGATGATCAGGGGTTTGACGCTGTTGACGTCGATGTTAGAGTGGACGATTATTTTCCAGCCTCTCAGATACTTACCCACGGCATGGTCTGTCGGCACGAATCTAAACTCGACCGGTTCGGTGTCTTCCAGCAAGGTGGCCAGTTGGGCTTTCCTCATGCGAGAATAACCCTTCAATCCCCGTTCTTTAGCTCGGAGTTTGAGGTCTCACACGGTAGGGGGCTTGACATATTTCATGTCGAGCAAGGTGAGCTGTTGGGGTTTCCTCATGCAAGAATAACCCACCAATCCACGACTTTTAGCAAGAGCTTTGAGTTCGCCGACGGTAGTCATGATTGCTATATCCACATGCAAAGTCAAATGTCTAATTGATTGCTATATCCACATGCAAAGTCAGATGTCTAATTGATTGCTATATCCACATGCAAAGTCAAATGTCTAATTGATTGCTATATCCACATGCAAAGTCAGATGTCTAATTGATTGCTATATCCACATGCAAAGTCAGATGTCTAATTGATTGCTATATCCACATGCAAAGTCAGATGTCTAATTGATTGCTATATCCACATGCAAAGTCAAATGTCTAATTGACTTGCTGTATCCACATGCAAAGTCAGATGTCTAATTGACTTGCTGTATCCACATGCAAAGTCAAATGTCTAATTGACTTGTTGTATCCACATGCAAAGTCAAATGTCTAATAGGTTGACGTTTTCAAAGGGAGATAACTCCATCAGCCTTCTCTCTTTTGAACTGAAGCGCTCATAAAATATTTTTATAAAAAAATTGTTATGTTTTTATTTTTAATTTTTTTTAAATTTTTATTCTGAGCAGTCGGTTACGTTCGTTGAGATAATCTTTCTTTTTGTCGTGAATCAGTTGGTTTCAGACCACGTCTGCTCTGTGGGCTTTGCAACGACGATAATGACATTTCACACCAATCCCGCACACTTCGCACGTGTAGTTCTCGAAACCCTTTCGGGTGGACATCATGTGTATGCCGCAGTGGCCCTCAGTCATGCATTTCTTGTCGCAAGCGACCCGTGAAGATCCGGGGTAGAATAGGTCTTCAGCAACCCATGTGCTTGCCATAAAAAGGCGACTATCTTGTCGTAAGAGGCGACTAACGGGATCGGGTGGTCAGTTTCGCTGACTTGGTTGACACATGTCATCGGTTCCCAATTGCGCAGATCGATGCTCATGCTGTTGATGACTGGATTGTCTGGTCCAGACTCGATTATTTACAGACCGCCGCCATATAGCTGGAATATTGCTGAGTGCGGCGTAAAACTAAACTCACTCACTCACTCACTCTTGTCGCAAGTCTCGGCTTTTCCCAGAAACATGATTTGACAACGATACGGACTATATACGCTATATGCACTTAGATACATTTTAGTCTAATTGCTTGGCAATCATTACGGTGGCGGCTAATCCTAAGGCCATAAAAATCAGCTCCCAGTCTTGTTGTGACTTGGATGGGGTGTAATACTGAGAGAGGGTGGGTTCGCCGCCGAGGGGGTCGATCCGTTTGCCGGTGAGCAGGTAGTATTGTTGCATGGCGTCGTCGACATCCTTGAACATTCGAAGGGCGTGGTTTTCGCGTTGGAGTTGGGCGTTGATGAAATCGATTCTTTCCATGCGTTTTTTCGCGTACTCGGCTTGCGAGGCCTGCAGTTGCTCCACGGCCAAATCGTGACGTTTCCGTTCCGCTTCGATTTCGGCGGCGTTGGACATTCGTAATCATGAAAAAAGGTAATTGCTGCTGGAGAAGGGCAGGGCATTGACTAAAACCCCGCCGAGCATGATCGCGACTATGGCCATTTGAAAAATATTTTATACTTTCTTACTTTAAAATGATTTCCGGAATGATGCCTTGCTTGACGAGCATCTCTTTGGTGGCCATCGCCAGTCCCAGGTCTAGCACGAGCATGCCCATGTCTTGCGGGTTGAAATCAAGTTTGGGTGCCGGTTGTTTGGTGATCATTTTGCTCAATCGAGCGTAGCCTATGGCCAGTCCGCTGACCATGGCGGCGTGATACGTGTCGTTGATGAACGTTTTTCCGTCGGGATTAGACATGATTATAACATAACATGTGGGTTTACCTCGCTGGTGGTGGGGTCATCACCGGTGGCGGTGGCGTCGTCTTTTGTTGATGGAGCCATACGGCTGTGGTGACACCCACAACAGCGGCTACCACTGTGTACGGAATCGGTGGTCATGTTTTCGCCCAAGTATTGTTTCCCCTTCCCACCCACGACGAGGGCCACGAGTCTTTCACGCTTATCACCGACCCGGGAGGACGCATCTTCACCTTACTTCTCCTCCTCGGATATCATTTGTTCAAGCATGTGGTCCAACTCCATCTTATAATACATCAATCAGGTTTTAAATCTGATATAATGAAATACGGCATAGCCTACACAGAACGAGACGAATGTCAGGTAAAACAACACGGCAATTTCAAACATCTTCATGGTTTTTAATCAATAGGGGGTGTACATTTAATTTGCTAAGCTATTTGCTAAGTGTTGCTATGCATTGCTAAGCTATTTGCTAAGTGTTGCCTTCGATAGTAACCTTCCAGCAGATCCAAGACGAACATGGTCTTCCCGCATCCCGTCTGACCGCACACGATGGCGCAATGCGGATCGCGAGGCAAATCAATAGATGGCTTGCACGAATCTTCCATTTTGTATATTAAGCTGCGCATCCATGATCACGTACAAATAAAGGTTTAATTTACTGACGGTTTGAGCCTTCTTGGTGATTTGGATGGTGATCCCCTCGCTGCCGTTCTCGATGCGACGATCAACTGCACATGATATTCCTCTATCATCACTCATATTTAATAGGCAATGAAAGTCCTATAAGAATAATAAAGAAAAGAGTGACGAAGACCGTTTATAATACCTATTTTGCAACAGTCCTCTTTTAACCTCTTTTCCATGAATCATCTGTCGGCTAGTAATTGGTCTACTCCCGAACACACATGCTCTTACGCCTTGCAGACAGACATGGCAAAAGTACTTCTTGTCGGGTGGATCAAATAGGAAACGGTTTAAGTTTTTAATCCACGTGTAATGAAATTTACCACTCTTCTCAACGAGGAATAAATGAATGCGCGGAATCGTGTCGGGTGCGGAGCTAACTCGATAGACGACGATGCTGTCATGGTCTCCGAAGACGTTAATCGCCCACTTGTTTTGCTCTTCTACTTGGGTGATTTGCGAAAGCGGTGTGGGTGTGTTTATGCCCACGAATTTTAAACGATCGTCTTTATTATAAGAGGAAGGACTGGTAGAAATTTTTAATGAAACGGGGTTGAGGACTGATCTTAACGCCCATCTTAAGCAGTTGTCGTCTCTGTTTTTGAATTTGATGATGGCGTTTTTTCTCGCATAATGAGCGGGTAGTTCGAGGTAAGAGCAACTACGGAGTGGAGATGCATTGACTACGTCGATATAAACACCGCTGACTTCGTTTAAGGACCATGTCACATCGGGTTTAACCCAATCATGTAGTTTTGCCTCGATCGTTTTGATCACATCTGTGTCAATGCTTTCCCTTAACAACGTGTCATCTTTCGGGGTCAAAGGCGCTAGTCTCACGATGTTGCATTGATGGATCGTTTCAGTTTGTCTCAGCAATGATTCTTCGATGGTTTCTAACCCTCCTATGAGAAGGAGTTCAGACCTATCGTGTATCCAGAGGATTTCGTGATGGATAGTTTGACTGAAAGTTGATACTTCACGCTACCCAGATCGACCAATTCCATCCTGAGTTTGTCGTATATAATGGGTTTGACTCTATCCAGTGTTATGTTTTCATGGACTCACATTCTCCAACTTCTCAGGAAGCCTTCCACCGTGAGATCTGCTGGTGTGAATACGACCTCTCATTCTTTCAACAGTTCTATCAGTTTGGGTTTAGTCAAATGGGAGTAGCCGACTAGACGTCATTTTTGAGCCTCAGATCGCAGCTCTTTCATGGTCATCATCTTCTTGATACTCCTATGAAAACATAGCTCTAAATGAGATGCATGGCTCAGACTTCGAGTATGTGAACATGAATAAGTATTCTTCGGTGCTTCTCGGTACAACCAATTTGTGTAGGAAGAACTGTAGATGTGTTCGATGCTCTCAGCACATGAAACTGTTAAAAAAGAGGAAGTGTGAACTATGTTTGCGATATATGTGGAAAAGTTGTGAGAACTCCTTTGAAGTTATGCAAGGAGCATGGAAGTGTGGCGACAGCGAAGAGAAATTTGTATTAAATGAAGAAAGAACAGGCATTGAGAAGTTATACACACACAGATACCTGTTTCACCAAGATCACATCGACCTGTCACTGACTGGCTTGAAGTTGCCCCTTGATATAACACAGTATTTTGATAACTGTATTATTCTTAGATAGACTCATTTTATAGAAACTGTCGACCTCTCAAGACATTCATAAGATAAGAGTCCTAGACCCGTTAAACCCGCATGTGAATTATCAGCGGTCCCGGCAGCGTGATGGTTGAGCGCTGGACTTGTTATCCAGCGACGCGAGTTCGAGACGGGGTAGTGGCAGAAACTTTTGCAAGTCACATCAGCGCTGGGTTGGTGTAGAGGTTTGCACCAAAGTGACCGCTCATGCTATGAGCGGTGAAAGTTCAAGGCCGCGAGTCAGGGTACACGAAAGTTCCGCATGTAGTAACATTCATTTAGACATTTGACTTTCATAAGGTATACAACATGTGGCCCTTGGGAACTTATGGTTGTAAGTGGGTATTGCTGGGCAAGCCCATGCAATGCGGAAAACACGGTATGACTGAATATTGTCACATACATGCCCAATGCGCGAGAGGGGTTAAGTCACTTACATTTGCAAAATATGCGGCATAGAACTCAAAGGTCATTATGGCTTGTGCAAAGCACATGGGGCTGACAAAGTAAGAGTGAAACCTATCAATAAAAGGCAGACAGATTTTATCAGTGAATGTAGGAGACTCAGGAAAATTAATGTTTAAAAAAAATTCATGCAGTAGACAACCAATTAGAGAAACAACATTCATATGGTATACACCCAATTAGAGAAACAACATTCATATGGTATACAACCATGACTACCGTCAGAGATCTGAAAGCGTTGGCTAAGAACCATGGTGTGACTGGTTATTCTCGCATGAGGAAAGTCGAATTGCTGGCCTCGCTCGACATGAACTATGACAAGCTCCCAACTGTACTAGAGCTTAAAGCTCGAACTAAAGAACGTAGATTGACTGGTTATTCTGGCATGAGGAAAGCCGAGCTGATCGAACTCCTGGAAGACACCGAGCTGGTCGAGTTGAGATTCGTGCCGACGGACGATGCAGTGGGTAAGTATCTAAGAGGTTGGAAAATGGTGGTCGATTCTAATATCAATACCGAAAAATCAAAACCCTTCATCGATAGTAAACTTCGAGAAGAATTAAACAATTTGAAAAGAATCAAATACCAACTGACGATGAAAGTGACGCTCCAAAAACCTCAGTCGGATGGCAGTACCGAGTCAATCGTGCCCTATTTCAGAGGTAAACAGGAAGTCCTAACTCAACCAGAATCGATTGAATCCTCCATCGAAGCGTTGTTCCCAAAAATACAAGAATCGTTGGAGAAATATACCCACATGGGCTCTGGATGGGTGGTAGACAAAATCAACACCATCTACTTGGATATAGCGAATTACATGCCGTTTAAAGGCTGATCCTACATAAACTTGCCTCCATACCTTAAGAATAAAAAGGCTATCGCTAACCCTAAAAATAAAGGCGATGATTGTTTACCGGTGGCCGTAATAGCCGCCGTGTATCCAGCGACCCATCATCCCGATAGACTTTCCAGCTATCCCTCGATCGAGGAATCCGGCCTCAACTTGAAGGGGTATAGACATGCCTGACCCCATCTAACAAATCATTCGAGTGGAAAAACGAAACCCTTTGGCCATCAACGTCTTTGGCTACGAAGGCAATAGGGTTATTGTGCACAGGATAAGCTCTGTGAGTGATAAAACCGTGCGCAGAATCAATTTATTTCTTGTTGAAAAATACGGCAAGTACCACTACGCGGCGATTAAAAGTCTGAGCCGATTGTTGTACGACCAATCCAAACACGCCAGAAAGAAACATTTCTGCGAACGATGCCTGCATGGATATTCTAGCGCTGATTTATTAGAATCGCACCGGGAGGATTGCCGAGGCATGGGAGAGACGGCGATCAAAAATCGAGGACCACTGAACGGTGATTCGGTGAGAGATCATTGTCACATCACTGGTCGATACCGAGGTGCCGCCCATAACGCGTGCAGCCTCCAGCTTAGAATTGATCCCCAAACTTTGCCCATCCCTGTGGTGTTTCACAATTTGAGAGGGTACGATGCTCAATTGATCATGCAGGCCATCTCGAACATCGAGGGCAATTTAACGTGCATCCCAAACAACATGGAAAAATACATCTCGTTCTCGCTCAGTGGTCTGAGATTTATCGATAGTGCTCAGTTCCTCCTGTCATCCCTCGATAATTTGATCAAGGCCAACGATACCTTCGCCATCACCCATCGATACACCAATGCAGCGACTCGACCTCTGCTGCTCAAAAAGGGTGTGTACCCGTCCGAGTACATGGACTACTGGTCCTAGTTCGACAAGACACGATTACCTCCCCTCAACCGATTTTACAGCAACTGAACTGACTCGACCATCTCCCAGGACGATTACAACCACGCCCAGACCGTGTGGGAGAAACTGGGTTGCAAGAATCTGGGTGACTACCACGACCTGCACTTAAAAACAGACGTGTTCGAGACGTTCAGAACGAGGTGTTTGAAACAGTATCAACTCAACCCCTCATGGTACTACACCAGCCCCGGTCTCTCGTGGGATGCGCTGCTGAAGAAAATGGGCGTCAAACTGGAATTGTTCACGGATTACCACATGCACCTGTTCGTCAAGAAAGGGATGCTCGGCAGGATTTCCATGGTCTCCAAACGGTACGCGAAAGCCAACAACCCGTACATGAAAAAATATGACACGAACAAGCCCACCAATCATCTGCTCTATCTCGACGCCAACAACCTGTACGGCTGGGCTATGAGTCAGTATTTGCCTACGGGCGGGTTCGAATGGGTTAATAGCAAGCATTTTAATTCGAAGAACATTATGACCATCCCCGACAACTTCGAGAATCGCACAACAGTTATCCGCTGGCTCCCGAACGATTAATGGTGAATCGAGACTGGATGTCTGACTATCAGCGAGAGTTGTTGGGCGAGAACACACTGGCTCAGGTGGAAAAACTTGTCCCGAACTTGATGAACAAAACCAAGTACGGCGTGCACTATCAGAATCTGCAACTGTACTTGTCTCTGGGCATGAACCTGATCAAAATACATCGAGTGCTCAAATTTGATAAAAAAAAACCTGGATGGAACCGTACATTCAGTTGAACACCGAATTGAGAAAACGAGCCACGAGCGACTTCAAGAAAAACCTCTGCAAACTCATGAACAATTCGGTGTTCGGCAAAACCATGGAAAACTTGAGGAAACGCGTCAACGTAAAACTCATGCGATCGCACCAGGAGGAAAAACTCAGGAAACTGATCGCCAGCCCGGCATTCAACCGGAGCAAGCTATTTGATAACGACTTGGCAGCGCTACACATGAACAAAAGCCATATTAAGCTCAACCGACCCGTTAAGGGGGGAATGAGCATCCTCGACATGTCCAAACATTTGATGTACGACTTTTATTACAACCGACTCAAGCCACAGTACGGCGATCGGTGCGAGCTGCTGTACACCGACACCGATTCCTTGTTGTTGAATATATGCACTGAGGACGTGTACGAGGACATGGCGAAACACAGCCACTTGTACGATACCAGCGATTACCCCCCAGACCACACCCTACAAAGCACGACCAATAAAAAGGTCCTCAGCAAGATGAAGGACGAATGCGCGGGCACAGCCATCGCCGAGTACATCGGATTGAGACCCAAGATGTATTCCATCCTGAAAGCCGACAACGGTGAGATCCGAAAGGCGAAAGGGGTGAAGAAATACGTGATGAAACAACACATCAAGCACACCCTCTTCAAACAGGCTCTCTTCGATAAATGCACGTTCAGACACCCAATGAATGCGTTGAGAAGCGACAAACACAACATCTATGGAATCACTCTCAACAAAACGTTGCTGTCGCCCACGGATACCAAACGATGGATCGCCGTTGACGGCGTCACGACTTACGCGCGTGGACACACGCGCATAAACCACTGATTAGACCTCGACGCGTTGGGAGTTTCTAAGACCCCCTGTAAAGGAAACTCCACTCGGCATGTCGGGGGCTAATCAGTGGTTTATGCGCGTATGTCCGTACTCCCGAATCCACTTCGAAGAATTCATAGCAGACCCACTCCATAGAGTCGTCGCTGAATATTACGGCTACGTTTAAAAGATTTAGAGGGGTTGTTGGTCAGGATAAACACAGTCCACATCCCGTTTCTAAGCTCGGCCATCATCTTGGTTTGGCTTAGCAATGATGGGTCTGGCAGGCCCGGCGTTACTAGGCTGGACGACCATCTTGTTTAACTCAGCAACGATGGTGCTTGTTTCACTTACAAAAGTTTCCACCGATACCCGTTCTCGAACTCGCATCGCTGGATTACAAGTCCTACACTCTACCATCACACCACCAGGACTCCCAATCAGTCAATATTCGGAACTTTGGGTCTAGGCTGGCGAGTTCGGCTGTACATCGAATGATGTCTCTGCTCGAAAATCACTATTTTATACTAGGCGGTGGGAGCGGAATTACGTAGAAATAAGCCTATAAGAGGAAGTGGTCCAAAACCATCATTATATAACTACTTGCCTTTTTCTGTCTTTAAATGACAATGTAATGAATATATGTTTTTGAAATAAAACTCATTTTGACTCTGTACCTACAATGATTCTTAATGCAGACTTTTTCTCATCACTACATGGCTGGAATAATGCCGAAGTGAGGTAAAGCCAAATCAACTTAACTCATCATCACCACCATCATCACCACCACCATCACCATCGCCATCATCACCATCACCATCACCATCACCATCACTACCACCATCATCACCATCACCATCATCACCATCACCACCACCATCACCATCACCATCATCACCACCATCATCATCACCATCACACCATCACCATCATCACCACCACCATCACCATCATCATCACCATCACTATCACACCATCACCATCATAACCACCATCACCATCATCACCACTATCACATCATCATCACCACCATCACCATCATCACCACCATCACCATCATCACCACCACCACTATCACATCACCATCACCAACATCACCACATCATCCCCACCACCATCACTATCACTATCATCATCACCATCACACCATCACCACCACCATCATCACTACCAGCATCACCACCATCACCATCACCACCATCAACACCACCATCAACACCACCATCACCATCACCACCACCATCATCATCACACCATCACCACCACCATCATCACTACCATCATCACCACCATCACATCACCATCACCACCACCACCATCACCACCACCATCACCACCGTCACCATCATCATTTCACGTTTCCAATAAATGTTGTCCTTGTCTGCAGTTGAATTTCAGCCCACTAACTCCTTCAATATAACAAGTGTATATGGATGACAACTTCTTTAATTCTAGAGCACGACGTTTCGATACAGGTTCATGTATCGTTTTCAAGTATGTATGGTACAGGGAGAGAACAGGTGACATATACATACAACAGAAGACTAATTAACAAGGTTGATGTGAAATAAACAATGTGATGATAACAAATATATGGATAACAGAGGATTACAGGGACATAAACGTGTGGCGGAGGATAACAGAATATATATATATATATATGTAACACTAGTTGTGTATCATGGATAGTTGACAGTGAAGAGGATTTTTGTTCCAAATCTTAAGAGTGTTCAAAGTATAATTTCAATAAATGGTTTAAACATATTTTTATGCCCCCGCCATATTTGGCTGGGGGCATATAGGGTTACCCTCGGTGTCCGTCCGTCCGTCCGTCCGTACGAAACAGGGAATGTATTCTATCCACTTCTCCACCATAACCGCTCTGTGGAATTCAATGAACTTATACGTGGGCTTTCTTGGGACTCTAATGGTGTGCATCTCATATTTTGTTTTTTTATTTTATTGTTTTTTTGTAAGTTTAGAGACATTTGAACTTAGGTACATTTTGCTGAATTTCTCTATGATGATAGTGTAATAGGGGATGAAGTCTATCCACTTCTCCACAACAACTGCTCAACAGAATTGAATGAACTTCTACATGTCTTTTGAAGGGACTCTAAAGGTGTGCATTTCATAATTTTTTATGCAATTTCTTAATTTTGTCACTTTTACAGATGTTTGAACTTAGTTGAATTTTGTTCTATTCAGCCAGTGTTCGTTCCATCCAACAGGGGGTGTACGTTATCCACTTCTCCTCAAAAACTACTTTATGGAATTCATTTAGATTAAACATGTGCTTTATAGAGACTCTAAAGGCGTGCATCTCATATTTTGATTTTGTATTTTATTTATTTTTTCAATTTTACTGCCGTTTGAACTTAGATAAATTTTGCTGAAAAATTTCTCTCTGAATATAGTGTTGTAGGGGGTGAAGTCTATCCACTTCTCCACAAAAGCTGCTCAACAGAATTGATTGAGCTTCTACGTGTGTTTCATTGGACCTCTAAAGGTGTGCATCTCATACCTTGTTTATGCAATTTCTTAATTTTGTCACTTTTACAGATGTTTGGTTCTATTCATCCTGTTCATCCCATACAACAGGGGGTGTACTTATCCATTTCTCCTCAAAAACCACTGCATAAAACTCATTTAGCTTACATATGTCTTTTATAGAGACTCTAAAGGTGTGCATCTCATATTTTGTTTTTGTATTTTATATTTTTTTTGTATGTTTAGAGACATTTGAACTTAGATAAATTTTGTTGAATTTCTCTCTGATGATAGTGAAATAGGGGATTAGGTCTATCCACTTCTCCACAAAAACTGCTCGACAGAATTGATTAAGCTTATATGTGTGTTTCATTGGGACTCGAAAGGTGTGCATCTCATAGTTGCATAGATGTTTATTGAACTTCTTCGTGAATTTTGTTCAATTATTGATCTTTATATGATAATAGGTTGTGTTATCTAACCACTCAACACATTGTTTTTAGTGTTTTCAAGTACTTCAGTGGGACCCTGAATGTGTGAACTCTTCCTACAGCAGCGGGGGCATCTGTGTCCCTGGACACAATTTTTTCTTGTTATTCATGAAAATAAATTGGGATTGGTGAACAAGCTTTACAGCTTATATTAACACCCCTCCCATACAACATATAATACAAAAATTTAAATGAAGCATGTGTCATCAACGATATTGGCTATCATATATATAATATATGTATACATATTACATCAAATACAACTATCATCCTAGTAGATATAAATAGAGAGTTACGGTTTAGTGTGTCTGACAAGCCATTTGTAGAACAATTATGAGAAGGCTATTGTTAAGTTAATTATTTTCTGTGAAAATTTAAAGCATTGTGTCTTGATGATAAAATCGTGGACAGATTCAACTATTTTCTGGTTTTCACAGTGAGTAAGTTATTTGTTTCTGTTCATAATGGTATCCAGGTTATAACCTGTAGGATAAAAATACATATTAGTTCTTATCTGAATATAGTTTCCGCAAGTAAAAAAATAGTGTAGGGCGTTTTCACTCTGATATCCACAAGAGCAACATGGACTGTCTAATATATGCGTGATATACTTATAAATCATATTTTCGGTTTTTGTAATTAGGTTTACAAAATTGTGAGAAACTACATGACTCTTTGGAATTCCTTGTATTTCAGAGCTGTTTCTTAAATTATAACCTGTAGTTCCCGAAATGGAGTTCGGGATCAAATCACAAAGACAGTTTGGGAATTGGTTATGGTACATTTTAAAGAAAAATATTAATATTTGACAGTACTTTCTATCTTACAAGGACTGAAATTTAGTTTTAATATAAAGTTTATTATGACTTGTGCCACAAACGGCACCACATATAGTCCTCAAAGCATCAAGATGTAAGTTTTCTAATATACACGATTGCTCAGATGTACAGTTATCCCAAATGTGCGAGCAATAGTCAAATATTGGCCAGATATAGGACTTGTACATAATATCCAAGGTTTTTCATTTTAATAAATGAAGACGATATTTATGGCAACGATGTAATAGAGGTAGTTATCATTGAATTATTAACAATGACAACTATTGTCTTTACTGTTTAGGGGTTTTCTAGCTTCATGAAAAAATCTATTTCATTTATCGGATTTTGCATGGCTCTTAAGATTTGTTTAAATTTTGCAAATAGATTAGTAGTTGGACTGGACAAATAGGGCTTATGTAGCCTGAAGGGAATTTCTGCATAATTCTGCTGTTTGTTAACTGCTCCTTTGAGGTTCATTTCTTTTATGTTTTTTCTCACCTTCAAGAGTGACATATCAACAGGTAGACCTAGCTTATTGTCTGTCGTTGAGTTATGTTTGTTTGCCTGTGTGTACAGATTTGTCATGATTGTCTTTTCTTTTTTTATCACTTAGTTATCAACAACTGTCTCGTATTTTTGTACACATATCATAATTGACAGGGAGAAAGACATTTGCTTGCTTCATGACAGAGAGTTGAAGATTAGCTGATCAAGAATGTTATCTTTTCCTGACTAATGGCATATGTGATTGTCAGCTTTGCTGAGTTTCACCCAGTGGGAGAGACACATTAATAAGTGAAGTAACTTTCAATGAAATCCACATTTGAAACACTGAAGTTAATCAATAACATTTAATCATTCTAAGAGTTCAAAACATGAAGCTTGCAATCAGATCATTTGATCTTGATAGACAATAGGATTATGATGACTTGCTTTTATATGTTCTCAGAACTGTTCAAATATGCCATTATTTGATGTGATACTGTTGTTATTTAACATAACTGTGCTATTACTTTCTATGTATATCATGCTATCAATCACTCATTAGCTACTTCCCATGTAAATCCATATTCAGGTTGTAAACACCATTTGTCGTCACTGTTTGCTTAGATTGAATATACACCTACAAGCTAGTGAGATCATATTTTTTGCCAAGTTCAGTTTTCGATGGACATTTTATATAAATGTTGAACTATCATTGTTTAGATTATTTAGATTTAGATTGCTGCAGCTAAGTTCACATTGCCAGCATAAACTGTGATATAAATTTATTTAAAATCAATTCATTTAAAGCAATAAAATACTATTATTTCTATTACCTATATGTTTTCTTGACATCATGCTTTGTTTTAGTACATGTATGGAATCAGCATCTGTCATTGTTATATTAATGTGTGTATGAGGGAGTTAGTGATTTAGCTTGATTCTCCCTTACACCGTAAAGTATTACCATATACTTACATGTGACACCTTATAACCTGCTTAAAAAATATAAAACCATGCAAATATTGAAGAGGAACACTTTTTATGGATAGACAACTTCTTTATTGCAGTGGATGTGACGTTTCGGTGTAGATCCTAACACCGTTATCAGGCAATTTTTTATGCTTGATAACGGTGTTAGGATCTACACCAAAACGTTACATCCACTGCAATAAAGAAGTTGTCTATCCATAAAAAGTGTTTCTCTTCATCATACCAGCTTCCAAATGCCATTTAAGGAAGTCATGCAAATATATTGGACAAAGTAAGTTTGGGATATTGGTATTTTTATGATTGATATTTCATCGGTGTTTCAACAAAGAAATAGATCATTATTCAGAATTTCAGAATTTACATATATATCCCCAACTATTTTTGTCCAGTATATTAATACACAGTTAATCCTAGTAAAGTACTGTCTGAAATGCGACAAAAAATGCTTTTTATCATTAAAATGGGATTGAACGTTTCACAGACTCTTGTTTTTGAAATTTGGAGAAACTACCATTCTATCCATCTGTGGTATGTAGTATTTCAGTCTCAAGGAGTCCTATTTACAATTATACAAGAGAAATATTGAAATGCAACAGAAAGTTTATTCTGAGTTAAATGAGAGAATCCTTAAAAGACACACAACCTTGTAATAACATAATAAGTATTGTCTCATACATTGTTATTTGTTACTCTTATTTTGTTTTGGTATCAGATCTGATTCCAAATTCTTTTCATTTTACCAACCTAATTTTGTATCTTTTATAAAGTTTCAGTCAAAGGGAGGTAAATGTCTTATGGGATCTTAAGTCAGTGCATGAAAAAGTGGTGGTGAACTATCTTCAAGCTCAGCAGTCATGGGATTCTTTTTAGGTCTGAAATAAGGTGAGTTTTATTACTTTGTCTCCTCTGAGACTTTGAGTTACCATTTGTGTTACATATGAAATATTTGGTAATAATTTCCTTTAGCTGTTATGTTGGTCAAAGTTTGATATTTTATGTAAACAGCTGAAGAAAGATTATGAAGAAATAAGACTTTCTATGATTGAAAGTGATGATTCTAAAAAAGACATAGAGAGTGCGCGCAAGCCTTACTCAGCTGGTTGAAGTTGTATGACAGTTTGCATAGTGATAGAGTACTCTAAGTTACTAGATGAATCCAATTTCTTGCCAAATGTTCAGCTCAAGATGAATTTTAAATTGCAGTCTTTAAAGAAATCAGAAAGATATTTTGTTCAATTTGGTCCAATTCAGAAAAAGTGAGTCAGAGATAAGAAGTGTCATTTCAGCCAAAAAGAGATCCACAGGTTTCAAGGATAGTCAAAACTCGCTTGCATGTTCAATTTCTTCTGCACACCTAGTTGAGAAGCAGAAACTGGCAGAACTTATTGCCAAACGTAGTGCATTGAAAGAAAAGCAAAATTATGGAGAAGATGAAGATTAAAATGAAAGAAGAACTAGAGCTTCAAATGCAGATGGAAATGCACTGCACTTGTCATTCAAATCACCAAATCACAGATTTTACCCTGAGGGGATGAACTGAAAGGCAGCAAATTTAGCTTTCAAAATTACGTTTAACACTTATTGAGAACTTTCTCAAGGGGATACCAGCACATGGTATGCAGAAACACTTCATACCATGTACTGGTCTCAGATGGTTGCATGATCTATTACATCACTGTAGAGATGATGAATTCTGTCATGGAACCGTGGAGCGATATAATTCAGCATTACACTTGGTTCTACATCATGACATGATATCTATAAGCAACCATCCTGTCCTAAATATACAACAAGTGAAGGTCCAGGTTAGAATGTGCCTTCAGTATCCCATGCTTGTCGTAAAATGCGACTAATGGGATCGGGTGGTCAGGCTCGCTGACTTGGTTGGCATATGTCATCGGTTCCCAATTGCGCAGATCGATGCTCATGCTGTTGATCACTGGATTGTCTGGTCCAGACTCGATTATTTACAGACTGCCACCATGTAGTTTGAATATTGCTGAGTGTGGCGTAAAACTAAACTCACTCACTCACTCCTAAATATACTTATGAGGTTTTCTCCACTTGAAGATGTCCTGATTGTGAGATTATTTCCAAAGTAGAATATATCTGTTCTGTCAGTTCTCTTAAAAGAACCATTTGAACCTGTAATGAATGCAATACTAATTAATAAGCCTAGGAAAGCTGCCTTTCTGTTAGCCATGGTAACAGATGCCAAGATGTCTGAGCTTCACGCATTATACTAGTCAAATATTACACATGATATGAGTATTCTATTACCATTCATGTTTTTCCTACCTTTTCAGCAAAGAAAGAGTCTACTACCATGCATCCTTTAGACCACAGGAATTACACATTTCCTGCCCTAGACCATTCGGACCATTTATCATGAGCCCTTATTCAGAGCCCTAAAATATTATGTGGCTGATACAGATTTCTTCAGCAGTGGCAATAAGAGATTGCTTACCTCATGTAAGACTAAGGGATATTACTAAAGCTACTGTAGCAGGTTGGCTGAAATCCACTAGTCTAGAAGCTTGGTCATCTGTTCTGGTCCAACAAGTTGTAGCAGGATATCGATGGGGTTCACACAATGGCTCCATCCAGTTTTACTTCCACAACATGCAGATGAAATATCCAGGACTTCTATTTGTTGGAGACCATGGTTGCCACCAAATCATCAGTAGTCCTCAGAAGGTGAGTACTCCTTTTTCCTCATATCACCTCTTTCAGGCATATGTTGTGAATGTTAATGTCCAGAAGGGATGTCAAACCCGGAAAGAAAAGTAACAGGAAGTGACATCACAGATGGAAATGATGTCCTAGTTTGAATATACATATTGATGTTGATCCTGTCATAATGCTGGGATAGACTGCAACTGGAAGTGACATCACAGATGGAAATGATGTCGTAGTTTGAATATACATATTGATGTTGATCCTGTGATAATGCTGGGATAGACTGGAACTGGAAGTGACATCACAGATGGAAATGATGTCCTAGTTTGAATATACATATTGATGTTGATCCTGTCATAATGCTAGGATAGGCTGGAACTGGAAGTGACATTACGGATTAAAATGATGTCCTAGTTTGAATATACATATTGATGTTGATCCTATGATAATGCTGGGATAGACTGCAACTGGAAGTGACATCACAGATGGAAATGATGTCCTAGTTTGAATATACATATTGATGTTGATCCTGTCATAATGCTAGGATAGACTGCAACTGGAAGTGACATCACAGATGGAAATGATGTCCTAGTTTGAATATACATATTGATGTCGATCCTGTCATAATGCTGGGATAGACTGCAACTGGAAGTGACATCACAGATGGAAATGATGTCGTAGTTTGAATATACATATTGATGTTGATCCTGTCATAATGCTGGGATAGACTGGAACTGGAAGTAACATCACAGATGGAAATGATGTCCTAGTTTGAATATACATACATACATAATGCTGGGATAGACTGCAACTGGAAGTGACATCACAGATGGAAATGATGTCTTAGTTTGAATATACATATTGATGTTGATCCTGTCATAATGCTGGGATAGACTGGAACTGGAAGTGACATTACAGATGGAAATGACGTCCTAGTTTGAATATACATATTGATGTTGATCCTATGATAATGCTGGGATAGACTGGAACTGGAAGTGACATCACAGATGGAAATGATGTCCTAGTTTGAATATACATATTGATGTTGATCCTGTCATAATGCTAGGATAGACTGCAACTGGAAGTGACATCACAGATGGAAATGATGTCCTAGTTTGAATATACATACATACATAATGCTTGGATAGACTGCAACTGGAAGTGACATCACAGATGGAAATGATGTCCTAGTTTGAATATACATATTGATGTTGATCCTGTCATAATGCTAGGATAGACTGCAACTGGAAGTGACATCACAGATGGAAATGATGTCCTAGTTTGAATATACATATTGATGTTGATCCTGTCATAATGCTGGGATAGACTGCAACTGGAAGTGACATCACAGATGGAAATGATGTCCTAGTTTGAATATACATATTGATGTTGATCCTGTCATAATGCTAGGATAGACTGCAACTGGAAGTGACATCACAGATGGAAATGATGTCCTAGTTTGAATATACATATTGATGTTGATCCTGTCATAATGCTGGGATAGACTGGAACTGGAAGTGACATCACAGATGGAAATGATGTCCTAGTTTGAATATACATATTGATGTTGATCCTGTCATAATGCTGGATAGACTGCAACTGGAAGTGACATCACAGATGGAAATGATGTCCTAGTTTGAATATACATATTGATGTTGATCCTGTCATAATGCTGGATAGACTGCAACTGGAAGTGACATCACAGATGGAAATGATGTCCTAGTTTGAATATACATATTGATGTTGATCCTGTCATAATGCTGGGATAGACTGGAACTGGAAGTGACATCACAGATGGAAATGATGTCCTAGTTTGAATATACATATTGATGTTGATCCTGTCATAATGCTGGGATAGACTGCAACTGGAAGTGACATCACAGATGGAAATGATGTCCTAGTTTGAATATACATATTGATGTTGATCCTGTCATAATGCTGGGATAGACTGGAACTGGAAGTGACATCACAGATGGAAATGATGTCCTAGTTTGAATATACATATTGATGTTGATCCTGTCATAATGCTGGATAGACTGCAACTGGAAGTGACATCACAGATGGAAATGATGTCCTAGTTTGAATATACATATTGATGTTGATCCTGTCATAATGCTGGGATAGACTGAACTGGAAGTGACATCACAGATGGAAATGATGTCCTAGTTTGAATATACATATTGATGTTGATCCTGTCATAATGCTGGGATAGACTGAACTGGAAGTGACATCACAGATGGAAATGATGTCCTAGTTTGAATATACATATTGATGTTGATCCTGTCATAATGCTGGGATAGACTGCAACTGGAAGTGACATCACAGATGGAAATGATGTCCTAGTTTGAATATACATATTGATGTTGATCCTGTCATAATGCTGGGATAGACTGAACTGGAAGTGACATCACAGATGGAAATGATGTCCTAGTTTGAATATACATATTGATGCTTGATCCTGTCATAATGCTAGGATAGACTGCAACTGGAAGTGACATCACAGATGGAAATGATGTCCTAGTTTGAATATACATATTGATGTTGATCCTGTCATAATGCTAGGATAGACTGGAAGTGACAACTGGAAGTGACATCACAGATGGAAATGATGTCCTAGTTTGAATATACATATTGATGTTGATCCTCACAGATGGAAATGATGTCCTAGTAATGCTGGGATAGACTGGAACTGGAAGTGACATTACAGATGGAAATGATGTCCTAGTTTGAATATACATATTGATGTTGATCCTGTCATAATGCTGGGATAGACTGGAACTGGAAGTGACATCACAGATGGAAATGATGTCCTAGTTTGAATATACATATTGATGTTGATCCTGTCATAATGCTGATAGACTGCAACTGGAAGTGACATCACAGATGGAAATGATGTCCTAGTTTGAATATACATATTGATGTTGATCCTGTCATAATGCTAGGATAGACTGCAACTGGAAGTGACATCACAGATGGAAATGATGTCCTAGTTTGAATATACATATTGATGTTGATCCTGTCATAATGCTGGGATAGACTGCAACTGGAAGTGACATCACAGATGGAAATGATGTCCTAGTTTGAATATACATATTGATGCTGATCCTGTCATAATGCTGGATAGACTGCAACTGGAAGTGACATCACAGATGGAAATGATGTCCTAGTTTGAATATACATATTGATGTTGATCCTGTCATAATGCTGGGATAGACTGGAACTGGAAGTGACATCACAGATGGAAATGATGTCCTAGTTTGAATATACATATTGATGTTGATCCTATACTCATAATGCTGGGATAGACTGTCAACTGGAAGTGACATCACAGATGGAAATGATGTCCTAGTTTGAATATACATATTGATGCTTGATCCTGTCATCACAGATGGAAATGATGTCCTAGTTTGAATATAACTTGATGTTGATCCTATATAATGCTGGATAATGATGGAAGACATTCGCGCATCAGTTTGAAATATACATATTGATGTTGATCCTGATGTTGCTATGTGAACTGGCAGTGACATTACACGATAATGCTGGGATAGACTGCAACTGGAAGTGACATCACAGATGGAAATGATGTCCTAGTTTGAATATACATATTGATGTTGATCCTGTCATAATGCTAGGATAGACTGCAACTGGAAGTGACATCACAGATGGAAATGATGTCCTAGTTTGAATATACATATTGATGTTGATCCTGTCATAATGCTGGGATAGACTGGTAACTGGAAGTGACATCACAGATGGAAATGATGTCCTAGTTTGAATATACATATTGATGTTGATCCTGTCATAATGCTGGGATAGACTGCAACTGGAAAGTAACATCACAGATGGAAATGATGTCCTAGTTTGAATATTACATCAAAAATGCAAATTCAACTTATAAGGTTTAAAAATAACGGGATGAAAAAACCCGCGCAAAATCGGAATTCAAACAATTCATTAATTTTCCCCCAGCACTTGGGGGAAAAGTGGTTTCAACAGCTGGGCTGGGCTGCGCTGGGCTGCGCTCATAGCACATGCGCAGTGAAATAGTTTCTCGCAGCTTGGAAGCGGGTTGTCCGGTGAATACTCGGTGAAGGCTTTGGTGTGAGCTATTTTCGAATGTTTTGTTGATATTTCACAGGTGCGAGCTTTTTATATGTTATGACAGTAGATTACAGATTTAACTGTTTATATAATTTCATTTGTCTATTTCACCACACGTTCTTCTTACCGAGTCACTTTCTCAGTTCTGTACTTAAAAGCAATGTCATTATTTAGCATTGACAGAATTTCTAACTGTGATATAGATATGTCATTGTCTGTTTTATTGACACCTATGTGTCTGCCTGCCTGTCTGCTAATGACAATATTCAATACACAACTTCGATCACTGACCACATGCAATTTGAACTTAACACCTATCAGGCTATACACCATAAACAAAATGCATTGATTTATGGCCCGAGTTCGGTCTCTATCACATTATGTAATTACACAGACAGGCAGGTGTGATACTTGTACACATGACATGTTATGATGTATGTTGATTGCAAAATGTTATCCACAAAAAATGAGCATGTATTTACAAAACCCAACATCTCTATATATACACACACAATGAGTTGTAAGGGCATCTGCAAATGAACCAGCCGTTACACTTGAGTGCACACCCACCCGCTCTGACTGGGTTCGGTATCCCGGCTGCTTCGTTTCTAGGGAAGTAAACCCAAGTACAAAATATTGCACTTTTGATTTGCGATTGTACGCTTATAAATTTGTTTATATGTTTTTGCATAATCAGCAATGTATATTATATGTAATGAATAAGTGATAATTGTGTTTTAATTATGTTTGAATTTTTGGTTGCATGTGACCTTTAAAAGCAAGTAAGTCTGTGGGTATTTAAACAAAACGAGTAAGTCTGATTTGCGAATAGATTTTTTCATTGTGGATAAAGACTGTTCACTGAGTACCTGAAAAAACATTAAATTTTGAACAACAAGTAAACTCTTTTGAAACTGAATGGTGACAGGCACTTGTAACGCCAGAACCTCCAAGCCAGAACCAAACAAGGGGAAGTTCCATAGGAACACTGTATGAGACTTGTGGCATCAGCCAATCAATCACATCAGAGACCATTCCCACAGTGGCAGACCACCAGTCACGACTCAACGACAAGACAGCTGGATCAGATTCAAGTGTGTTCCATTCATTCACTTGGCCATCTCACTGTTCACAAACATGTCTAATGGTGTCCTCCCAAAAGTTAGACACGTTAAAACAACAAAGGTTATGGTTGGTTGCACTGAGGTTCACTACATTGTTACCTTTGTTAATTAATGGACTAGTCCAAATGTACTAATCCAAACACAAAGAGAAGCGATTGTGGAAATAACAATGACTTTATTCGACATAAAACCAAATAAGTTATTTCAACAAGATAATTATAAATGATCTATGGATGACTTTGTAATGACTTTATTTGGCATTAAAAACAAGTTAATTTAACAAGATAATTTAAATGGTCAATCAAATCATTCAAGATTTAAGATTTCACATCTTTCACATCTTTCACTATACAGGCAAGAATGTCAACCAAGTCTGAGCAAATGCCCAACTGCATCGAGGAACTCCATGTTTGTCACCCTGCACGCAGTCTCTCTTGCAGACGCATCAGCCTGTTCTCAGTTTTCCTGTAGACCCTCTTCGTCTTCCACATCGCCAGTGAACAAACTTCCCCCTGACTCTCTTCTTGGTGTATGTGTGGCCTTGAAGGAATACCTGAGGAGTACCCTTCTGTGACTTCATGTATTCTACTCTCTGAAGACCATCGTTTGTTCTCAACCCTTAGTTAGTTATTTGCTTTATTTAGCGTCGCACACACAACTAAGGTAAAAAAGGAAAATAATATGAAATAGGTAAAGAGTAATAGAGATTTGGAATTTAATATATATGTAGTGTAATAAATGGTGTTTGAGGACAGAAACCTGTTTAATTTGACTGTATTTTGTTAATATGTTGCTCTACAACCAACCCATGTTTAAAAACATATTTATTAATGAATAATGATGGACATATAAAAGGTTAAAAAAGTGAAGTTGAAAGAACATATATACATATTTAGAACAATTTTTAAAATGGTAAAAAGTGGAATTATTGTTTTTGTTGCTAGATTGTTTGGTATAATTTTGTATGAATAAAATATTTAGTGAGTGGTTTGATTAATTTGGGGTTTGTTAGAATGTGCTTGAGATCAGAAGAGTTAGCATTATTGAATTTGGCAAGTGATACATTTGCCATTCGAACATTGTGAAAACACATTTGGAGAACCCAGTGATTGAGTAAGCCAGTCAACATTACCATTCTGATCAAAGTATTTCTTTACAAATGTGAAAACCATCTCGTTAGTGTATGGGACAAGTTCATTATATCAGTGGGTAAGACTAGGTTGTAATCACAGTCACGCCTGATTGATTTGTCTGACAACTGGGACGTCTGACTTTTGGGACGTCTAACTTTGGGAGTAAACCTGTCTAATCCAAGATTAACATTCACAAGCCAGATGTCTGTTCTGTACATTAATTGTATTTGTCTTGCATTTGGTTTCTTATGGTTTTTTCTATATCACTTTGAATGGTGGTGTCACAAGAACTTTTGTTGTTGAGTATATTTTCTGGCAGTGATGTAATAGAGGTAGAAGTTTTCTAAGAATTATTGAACAAAACTTATGATTGTTTAGAATTCTAAGAATACTACGTCTATCAGACTTGCTCCCTCCCACCCTCATCTGTCACTATGTGACAAATGTTGGAAAAAAGTGAGGTTTGCGCAGAAGGAGCTGTATGCTGAATACTCTGTTAGGCAACTAATTATGTATGTTGACAGCAGAAACAAGAACTTCATTTAAAAAACTGAAGTTCAGTTTTAGTGTGACTACAGTCAGAAATACAGGACTTATGACATTGATGTAATAAAGGTAGTATTCTTGGAATCATAGACAATGATACTACTTTTCACTATCCCACTGAAACATTTGTATGATTCATATATTGTTTCTAAAAATCCAAATGAATGGCACTGTGAAGAAACTTCTCCATGTCCTCCCTACGGCTGAATACCATTTCTGTGCATGTACACGTTATATCGGATTCTTGTTGGTAAAGTTTTTTAAAATACATGTATACTAGAATGAGACACGCATCTTTTAAAATATTGCCAAAGTGACTTTAAATTTTAACTCACATCATTTAAATGTTTAATCATCTTTATGTCCTGTGTTTAAACAACTGTACCTGAAATCCTAAAGTCGATAAAATGTTAAATCATTATGCTATTACATATTTCTTTATGTAAATTGTTATCCAAAATTATTTTGTGTGAAAATCCTCGGCTGCATCATACTGAAAGACATCAGAAGTTGGTCCTTGTTGTTACCCTACAAGGTGCATAGTATCCAATTTGTTTGTTTGCTGTGTAATGCCACACTCAGCAGTACTCCAGCTATATGATTGTGGTCTGGACCTAAGCAAGTCTACTCCAGATAATCCAGTGATTGACATCATGAGCAACAAACTATATAGCTGGGAAGCCATTACATACATCAACCATGTCAGCAAACCTGACCACCTCATCCTGTAAGTCATCTCTTACAGTAAGCATTTTTGCTGAAGTCCAATTCAATCCCGAATTTTCATGGGTGTTGTCTGGTCAACTAAGTAATTATGTGGCCTCGCATCTCAGTGGGATAGTACTGAACTAGTTCAAATACATATGCTCTCATACAGATATATACACAACCCACTATATATCTTTGTGTTCATTGTATATAATTCCTGCATTCTGATTGACTGAACTGGTCATATCTTATTGCATTCACTTCCCAATATATGTGAAAAATGAAGCCACATCCATCAAAGCAGATTACTTTCATCACTACTGGAGAATCCCAATGACAGATGAGGGAATTATCTTTATGTTTACATGTATCATTCGTGAGAAGGAACTTTTAGTGATATTCATATATATTCAGGATCACTCAATTTGTTAGAGTTACACAAATGACATGTGTTCTTTTCCCAAGTAACATTTTTCAGCTGTGTCTCCCCTTCTGGGGAAGCCAATGCTTGAATTTGGCAGTTTTTAACCATCTCATTTAAAAGAGCTAACGTCTTCCTTTAATATTTTTTTTTACATGTTTTGTTACAGTCTTACTTTGTAATTCTTCTCACCTCTTACTGTGATTCGCAGGGCCTGTGAAGTTTGTTTTGATGCTACTCTCTGCTGAATGGCTACTGACTTTGTGGGCATATCATGTTATGGTTTAAACATATTTTTATTCATGAAAATGAATTGGGATTGGTGAACAAGCATTTCTGCTTATGTTAACACTGCCCCCATGCAACATACAATACAAAACGAGATGAAGGATGTGACGTCATTGATATTGACTATTGCATAAATATAATATATATAAATATATACACATTACATCAAATACAAATACAACTATTCTCTAAGTAGTCATAATTAGAGAGTTACAGTTTTGTGTGTCTAACAAGCCATTGCAGTAATATATATCAATCATGAGAAGGTTGTTGAGTTAATTTAATTATTTTCCTGAGAAAATTTGAAGCGTTGTGTCTTGACTATAATATTGTGGACAGATTCAACTATTTTTTGATTTACACAAGGAGTAAATTCTTTGTTTCCATGCAAAATGGTATCCAGGTTATAACCGGTAGTGTAAAAATACATATTAAGTCTTATCTGGGTATAGTTACTGTAACTTAGAAAATAGTGTAGGGCGTTTTCACTCTGATATCCACAAAAGCAACATGAACTGTCTATTAAATGTCTGTTATACATATTGGCGTTTAGGTCACTACATTCGAGCCTAAGGCTGCAGTAAACGATTTGACAAAGACAAGTGCCATAATTAAGGTCAAAATAAATCTTATTTTTGGTTTTTATAATTAGTTTTTTTTCTGTGAGACTACATATGTCATGTTACGTGCATAAATTAAATAACCACCTGATACACATCAGGACACAGTACGTATTCTAATGCCATGGATGTTTATCAATTCTGTCTGCTTTAATATATATAATTGTTTCATTGTCCCATTTAAAGTGCCATAATCTTAAATGGGACTTTCATTTCAATTCCACCTCATTTTATGTTTAAATATTTCTTATGTGCTGTGAAGAAAGCAGTAGTTATATATTCAAGTGCAGCTTTTTTCATGATTAAGTGTAACAAACTTAAGCTTAACCATCAGTTAATACAACCAACCTTGACCAACAATGAGTGTTATAATGTGTTATTCTTTTTGTCATGTGGTTAAGCTGAGTGTTTATTTAATAAATATTCATTTAACTAATTGTTAGTTGATGACTAACTTGATAAAGGTGTTAGTAACTGTTGCAAATCTATATTTTGATAGAGTAAGAAAAGCTTAAATAAATGGGTCAGTTCTGTCTTGAACATAAGTTGTTATTACTGAATATCACATCCCAAGTATGAAGATGTTTAGGTTAATATAAAGGTTGATAATAGGTGACTGATAGGGTAGTTGAGTACAGTCAGGGTCACTGGGTTTGTCTTGGTACAGGTGAAAGTGTGATGGCGGGAGTGCAACTTACATCTCTCCAATTGAGATGCTTTGTAAATGCCTTATCAATTAGAAACAGTAAAGTCAAATGTGTTAGTGCTTTCCAAGCAAACAGGTGACTTTATCTAATTAGTGGGGAGCTCTATTCAGCACCCCAAACCCAGTGAAAGGAGAGAGGTTGTTTGCAGTAAATATCTGTAAATTGTATTGATGCAGCATGTGGCAATGAAAGGGGTATTCCACAAGCCAAACACCTATACAAATGAGTGTAAATGAATGGTGTCAATGTGAAGGGGACAGTGTTGTGTGCGGCATGCATTCGGGAAACCAGACAACTATCAGCTTTATGTCATTTGTCAGGGACTCATGAAAACGTTTTTATGATCCAAATGAAACTTTTACTACACTGATGAAAGTTCATATGGCCACAGTGTTTGTATCCCATTGAGACCACGAGTAGCGGCGACATGCACCTGTCGGTGTGAATACCCTTCTACATGATGTACCCTGATGCCTTTCATAATTTCAATAAGACACACATTAACAAAGTGACACTCAGTTCATTAACATTTTCAGTGAGGTTAAGCTGCAAACATTTGCCTTTTCTTTCATTTCAATTTGATATTGAAACGCCTGACTCTACAGTTTGGGGCGTTGGCCTGAGAGGGCAGGCAGTGCGGAGTGTGGAGGAAGCCACTACTTCAGTGATAGCTTATCAGGCGCTGGGGAAACAATTACTACAGTTGATGCAATGCTTTTTCAAAAACAGTGAAAGAATGATGTTGGTGTAGGTGGCACAATTATTTACTATCAACACAATGCCTATTATACATTCAGACAAGAATTCATCATGTAAAGGTTATACAATAATTCATCAAGAGGTTATGATGAACAGAATGCAATTGTTACATCATTCCAACAATCCCCACTTAGATTCCAATGTACAAGGCTAAAACTTCCTTAGCCAGTTCTCCAGTGGGGACATAAAAGCCATGGCTAAACCATGCCAGCAAAAGAAACATTCCTGTTCTTTCCCTACCCATTACAAGATCTTCCCCATTCAAATTGTAAAGTTGCCTTAGATGGGAAAGTGCTTAGGCCAAATACTCCCTGGATTATTTTGGATTTCAAACATATTGAACATTGTATAAGAAGGGCAAAGATATTCACACCACTGGAGTTCAAATGTATTGAATGTTGGGGCACACAGATTTGGGATCTTAGATTAAAGTAAAAGGAGGAAGTAAATGAAAAACACATTATAATTTCAAGAGTCCACAAATTATGAGAGAAGAGTTGTAAGAAGGAGTGACAAAGTCTTTTTGGTTTATATAAAATATAAACTTTTCAATAGGAAAGTTAAATATAAATGTGACAACATGAATTTAATTATGTGAGGTAGATAAAGTTCAGCTTAAGTCAGTTCTTTCCGCACTGTAACCACAATTCAAAAGATGTTACGGTAGTACAGTTTGAACATATATATGCTCATATCATCTTTCATTTTGAGGAATACCTTTTTCACTTCACAAAGGCTTTTTTTGTATGGCTGTCACTATAAGCGTGATACCACATATACCAAATGAAATTGTGTTCACTTGCCTTTGAGGTCTAAACATTGTATAAATGGAAATGCAAACTTGAATGTTATCGACAATGATAATAATTCTAAGAGTACTACTTCTATCACTTGTTTCTGAATCCCGAAATTGATTTGAATAAAATACATTTAAGTGCAAGGATTGTGTTGCCTTTCTTCCTTGTGGTTCACCAAATGCTACCCACATTGTCTGAATGATCCCAATGTGATCTTCTGGTTCTTGGCATTGCATTCTAAGCTGGGTGATGGATCCTTAGGAAAGGTATATGAGCACAGATCAAGAACATGAAGCTCTGCCATCCTTGTAGCAGTTGCTAAGACCAGAAGGAATGCAGTTTTCTGCACCACGTGACATACAAATGTTTTATCCATAGTTCAGAAAAGGTGGCATTATAAACCTGATGAAACTACTGATAGATCTCATTTGGTAGATAGGCATTGTCTTGGAATATCCTCTATAAGTCTATACTAAGCACTTTGAAGGTGGTCATCCACATTTCCAGTTCTGATTCTCCACTGCTGGGCCATTTCAAGTCATAGAAGGCAGATGTTGAAGGCCTGACTGATTTGAAACAGCTAAGAATAACTCTGGAAAATCCCCCTGATGTGAGGTGTCATTTGATAGTTTCCAAATGTGAAGGTGGCACTGTCCCTTGTGCTGTTCCTGATTGCAATGAAATCTGTCCAACCGTAGAGCTGGACATAGGGGCATCCACAGAGGTTGATCTACTTGTAAAAGATAGTAAGCATGTGGGCCATGCCGGAGCCACTAGGTATAGATAAATCTGATGATTCTGAAGGTGGAAATGTGCATGCTATCATGTTGTCCCAAGAGGTCAGCATGGCATCCACTGCATAGGATAGCGATTATTTTGTGAGATGATGAGTCCAATACTGTATCATGAGGATAACTGCCTTGAACTCTAGAATCATCATCAAGAGAGTCTCCCTTGTTGAACTCTAGGTGAGATCTTCCCTGATAACACTGAGGATCCACTGGTCAGTCATGATGATGGCCAAATTGTCTGTAACAGCTGACAGACGACTTCCCCCTGGACCTGGAGATACTTTCATAAGGAAACTTCAACATCACAAGGTCGCTGGACAAGTCCTGTTTCATGTTCCAAGTAGCTGAAAGTGAAGAAGTCTGGGAGCAGTCAGGTTGGCTTCTGCCCGAGCTTCTACTCCTTATTCCTGTATTGTCCTGTCCCATAGTTTCTGTTGTAAAGCTTGGTCCTGCTTCTGGTGTCCTGGTGCAGGTCCCCCTCCCCAGGTATTCTTCTTTGGGGCCCCACAGTCTGCATCTTGTGGGGTCCCTGGTGATAGGGATGAGGAGATAGGAGTTTCAGCTGAAGGGCCAAAACTGATGTTCATGCACTTTAAAACTAGTGATCGTCCTTCGAGTTAAGCAGATCTAAGGCCTCCTCATATCTGCCATACTTGATCCAACAAGGGCTAAGAATATTGCATATTCCTAGATTTTGACTAGACGGAAGATCAGAGTGGGTTTATTATGTAATAATCCCATCTCAGGAGTGTTACTGTCCCACAAAGTTGGCCAGAAGAGCTTGAAAATGGCATCTGCCTTCACCATACTGTCCAGGTAACTATGAAGCATCTGGGCAGTGACAATGGTGACAGTGGAGTGATCTTCCAGAACATTATTATTATGTTTTACAGATTAAAGATGTATATTTATCAGAGAGGGTTCGGGTGAGTCTGGCAAAGTCAGGCTGGTAAGGCTCATCATCAGCTCAGGGCCCTTGCCCCCTCTACCTGCAGCCCAGTCGAACTCACCAAGAACTTTCCGGAGAATATGTATACTCCCCAACACTGCAGCCATCTGCATGATCCAGAGTGTCAGAAGGGCTGTGCTCCCGGTGGAGAACCCAAACCCGGGTACCAAACCAAGAGCACCGAAAACAATGGGGAGCTTGAAGACAGTGTACTTGGGATGCAAACGAGATATTTCAAAGGCGAGGTCTGCATACTTAGCATGCCAATCACATTGCTGTCAAAAGGGACAGAAAATTCAATGATATAAATAAAATTCATTGCCTTTATCAAAAAGGACAAGATCAGGTTTGTTGGCAGGAATTCTTCTGAGGCTGCATATGGGCCTATTCCACAGAAGTTTGAAAGTATCATTTTCCATGACGCCCTGGACATGTTCAGGGTCTTACCATGGATGGACCTTGGAGTCAAAGCCACAGGCATGATGGTGACAGTAGTAAAAGCAACGAGCCATTCCATCATGTCATTTAAGATATGCTGTTTGTGCCAAGGAAGGGCATCCACTGACAAGGTGGACAGTCTCTGCAAATTCATTGCACAGTTGGCATTTCATGTTAATATTTTCTTTAAGAATCACATTTTGGCAATTACGAGTGGGAAGTGACTGGTCCTGAGCAGCAGGATTATTATTATTATATGGGTATTTATATAGCGCTATAGTCCATCCCACATGCATGCTCAAAGCGCTTCTTTGGTTTTCCCTTGATCATTGGATGTCAATCTCAGTGGCACATCATATTATCAATCTCAACTCCCTGGGGATCATACAACTCTTGCTGCCACTAGGTGCACCGAGTTAATGTGACTTTCCCATCACAGCTGGGTGGACTGGGACACAGTCACAGTACTTTGTCCGAGTTTACTGCACATTTCTGTACCCACAACTTGGTGTTTGCATGTGGCCACCATCTGGTCATTTACCAACGGATTCGTGGGTTCTTTTAAGTGCACAGGGTTGTGTACTGTGCACTAGGGGTTGTGACAACCCTGAAAGTGTCTGCACACAAAGTTGACTTCAGGTATTTATGCCTGGTCACAGGTGGGCTCGATCCCAGCACCTCCAAGCTCACTGGATCACTGGCCTGACGCCTTAGACACCTCACCCACCATGCCCCTTCATCAGCCTCTTTATCAGACAGGAGAATACTTGAACCAGTAGCCCTTGCATGCCATTAATAAATCTGATCCTTTCTTCAAAGTCATGGATCCTGCCTTTCTTGATAGATGAATGTTCTGGTACCTAAACCGTGGAACTCCATATCTAAGTGACAACATTGAACACTGAGTATGTTTATCTCTACTCTACCATTACTAAACAAGAGCAAACTTGTTTATTTGGGGGAAAGATCTTATAAGAGAGATTGTGTCGTGTATTGCACGTTGAGCCTGGTAATTTGCTAATTATCACAGTAAAAGTATTAGCAGGGTGACTGTGTGAGTATACCTTTAGTTCACCACACTCAAAGTCGGGACCAAATGCAGATTTATTTGTAGGCCACACTTTCATGATATTACAACATTGTTCAGAGAAGAATCTTCAGCTTTGTGCTGCATTTCATGTGACATCACCATGGCCAGCCATATCCACCACTGAATGCATCATCTATATGCAACATACAATAACGATTTTATTAAACCTGCTATGTATTAAAGTATAAATATGAAAAGATGCTGCTGCTGTGTGTATGGTAGGATGAAAGGGTGCTGAAGTTTCACAATGCTGATTTCAATTACACACAATATATGATGTCCATGTGTAGGTATAGAAATCACTTGACAAGTAATGCCTGGGTGGGATGGGGTAGCCTAGTGGTTTAAGTGTTTGCTCATCATGCCAACGATCCAGGTTCAGTTCGTCACATCAGTAGAATGTGTGAAGTTCATTTGTGATGTTCCCTGCCATGATATTGCTTGAATAGTTCTAAAAATGGGTTAAAATGCAATTCACTCACTCACTCACATATAAAATATCTACATATATTCCAATTATAAAATGTAGTGGATATTCAAAATTGAAAACAAAGTATTGGAAACTGAAGAATTTAAAATTACACACAATAATGGCAGCTGTCTCGTGACCATATCCTTGGATGTCTGGAAGTGAAAATTTACACACTGGGTGGAATGTCAAAATCTTGTAGTTGATATATTGAGACTGCTTCTGACCCCAAAATAGCTGTTTCAATGAGTTATTATTCTCAGTATAAGATGGTTTATCAATAGTATTCTTGGAGAGCCAGGTTAACATGTGTATACCTATAAGCTTGGCATGCCCTATACATGATAAATGGCAAACTCTGTAGCCATAGTCTGATGCCAAACAATGCCAAACCCTTGCACCATCATCATTTAAGTCAGTTGTGTATTTTTATCCATTGTTAATGCTGGAAGTACAAGTCAAGGTCTGTCAGTCACTGTCTGGCTGTCATGGATAGTGTCACATATGGCCTTTCTGCTTGCAAAATGGTTGCATGCAGTGGATTTCCAATTGCTCATATAAAGGCATCGGCCCCAGTTGGTTGTAAGAGCTGTTAATAGAGCAGTGTAGCATTCAGCCAACAGAGTGAGAGAGTCAGTCCTGTGTTTGAAAGAGTGGTGCATCAGAGATTTATAATACAAGGGCTGGCCTGTCCTCTTGTATTGCTACCAGTTGGCTCTGGACAATAACACGTCCAGTTGATGTGCCATGTAGCTTATGTACTGGATAAAAGAATGGCTGCTTTGTTCCCCTACTCAGGGAAGAGAAACAGGTTGTTGGTGTAGAGAACTATTTTAAGTACATGGTATCAGAAATTTGATCTACTACCCTGATAAAGGAGCATTATCCAAAATAGTGTGTGTGTGTGTGTGTGTGTGAGAGAGAGAGAGTGTGTGTGTGTGTGTGTGTGTGTAATGGAGGAGTTACTATACACCATTTTCCTCAGAGCTTGATCTCTGTTGCATGTTGGTGATATTGGCAATATATACATAACAATATCATGATAGTTTTCTTTCTGTAATTTTTTTTCCTAATTTATATTGCGTTCATGAACATTGAATGCAGAATGATTTCTTCAGGTGTCATTAAACTGAGGTACCATATGGTCAAAATAAGGACTTTCAACTTAGATTACACTTTACTTTTACAACAAACATACCACATTAAACAGGCAAAGCTTTCTTTAATTGATTAATAAATATTTCATGACATGTAACAATTGGCTTCCTGTCAAATTAATTGTATTTCCCTATCATGTGAAGTTTATGAAAATATACCTAAAATTACAACTAATGATAACATAATATAATAATTATATTACCAGTTGATTCTGAATCTTTCCGTTGATAATTTTCATTACCACATTTAAGTCTGAGGGAGTCAGACAGGCTTGTGTTTGCATGGTCTAAGGGATGTCTGTCCAGGCAGATTTCAGAAATGTGTCACCTCCCATAATGCCACTGCTTTGTGGACACATCATGCTTCACTAACTCTCTACAATAGATTTTACTTTTTAGACTCATCAAGAAAAGGTTGGATACTTGATATGAGGTATCAGATGTTATTTTCACAACTCAGGCCATTTTCACCCATTTTCTCTTTTTCTTGGTTACGCTATATTTGTCCTGTTTTCAATGCATGCCATAAGAAGCAAGGGCAGAGGGCTGATGATTATCTGTTTGGAGATTCACATTCAGGTGCTTGCCTCCTTTCTTTTGTAATCTATGAACATTAACTACAGGTAATAAATCCTTTCCTTTTTCCAACAAATGTTTATTGTCTTGGAAGAGAAAAATGAACGATTATCAAGTATCAGTGTGACATACCTCACATATCAACCTCTGTGTGAGTCAGCAAGCATTCTGGACTTGTGGACAGAGGCAGTTTTATATCATTGGTCAGCTAAGTTAACACAGACTGCTGTAAAGCAAGGTCAGGACTCAACAACTTTCAATATCAGCATAAGTGTAATTCATGCTTCCCACACCAACACACACAGGGATATTTTAAAACAAACCTATGGAAGGTAGAGCATTGGAAACAGAGTGTCATTTTAGTTGACTATTCAGGGTTTGCTGTGATGGGATACAGAATGAGAGAAAATCAAATGGTGTCACACATAGTAGGATGATATTCAATATGGACCATACCACAGTGTCACACATAGTGGGCTGATATTCAGTGTGGACCATACCATGGTGTCACACATAGTGGGCTGATATTCAGTGTGGACCATGACCATAACATCACCCATAGTGGGCTGATATTCAGTATGGACCATACCATGGTGTCACACATAGTGGGCTGACATTCAGTATGGACCATAGCATGGTGTCACACATACTGGGCTGACATTCAGTGTGGACAATACCATGGTGTCGCACAATAGTGTCACACATAATGGGCTGATATTCAGTGTGGACCACACCATGTTGTCAAACACAGTGGACTGATATTCAGTGTGGACCATACCATGGTGTCACATATAGTAGGCTGACATTCAGTATGGACCATACCATGGTGTCACACATAGTGGGCTAATATTCAGTGTGGACCATACCACGGTGTCACACATAGTGGGCTGATATTCAGTATGGACCATACCATGGTGTCACACATAGCTGGCTGGATTCCCATGTCATCGCTTCATATATTATTAGAAGGCTGATATTCAGTTTTGATCATGAGCATGGTGTCACATACAGTGGGCTGATATTCAGTGTGGACCATACCATGGTGTCACACATTTTAGGTTAATATTCAGTGTGCACCAGGCCATGGTTTCACACATAGTGGACTGATATTCAGTGTGGACCATGCAATGGTGTCACACATAGTGGACTGATATTCATTGTGGACCATACCATGGTGTCACACATAGTGGATTGATATTAATTGTGGACCATGCCTTGGTGTCACACATAGTGGGCTGACATTCAGTGTGGACAATACCATGGTGTCACATATAGTGGGCTGATATTCATTGTGGACCTGACCATGGTGTCACACATAGTAGGCTGACATTCATTGTGGACCATACCATTGTGTCACATATAGTGGGCTGATATTCTGAGTATACCTGACCATAACATCACCCAGCTGAAAAGGCACCATATGGCTTACCACGGAAAACCATGGTATTACCATGGTTTACCATGCTAAACCGTGGTCACTAACATTTCTCACCATGGTAGACCATGGTAGACCATGGTCACCATGGTATACCACAGCAGACCATGGTCATTATAGACCATGGTCACCAGAAACCATGGTAGACCATGGTCAACAACATTTCTCCCCATGGTATACCACAGCAGACCATGGTCATTCTAGACAATGGTCACCAGAAACCAGGGTAGACCATGGTCATCTTAAACAAAACTATGGTAGACCATGGTGTTGTTCTCATACAAAGTAATGGTTGACCATGGTCATCACAGACAAATCTATGGTAGACCATGGTCATGACAGACCAATTTTACATTTCAAACTGTGATAAATAAAAAAATTAAAATTGAAATCCTGACTGTTTCATGACATTGTGTTTCATTTATGAATAACAAAATAGCGGGAGCATTCAATGAAGTGTTACACAGGCATTATACTAATAGCATTACAAAGGACGTGTGTAAAACATCCCAGATGAAAAATGATTTTCCTGAGTTAGTTTGCCTTTAATGAATATTCATGACAGATACCTTACAGATCCTTGTTTTACGCCTGTGTGCATTAAACAACTAAAATTGAACACTTCACTCGGTGAGAGACAAGTTAAAATGAAGTGTGTTTTAATGAAAATACACGAACACAATGTCATAAAAAACAATTATCAACGGAACAGTTCACGTAAATTTAACTTTCTCATTGTTGCCACAGAAACACACAAACAAATAAGGAACAAAGGACGCCTTATACACTTGAAAATCAAAACAAAATTAACCCTCCGTACATTTGAAAATAAAATAATTTTGCCCGTCCCCTTTGCTAAAGTTGTCCATAAAACTGTGTAAACCCCGCCTCTCATGGTCTTACTAGCTTTTGTGCCTGGTTGCCTTTAGTTTTTGATTTTTCAAAAATACAGCAACAACAAAAAACAATGCACGACAGAAGGCTTAAACAATATTCTGTGCCTAACACGATCCGCTTTAGAAACATAGACAGTTCTGCGTAAAACTTACCTTCTGTCAATAACAGCGTAACCAATTAGTGCTGGAAGATTTTAATTCTCTTTCTTTTCATATTTACTCCATAAAATAAAATTTGAAATTACAATGTCAAAATCGTCTCATTTCATTGAATTTCTCCCGCGAGTGATCACGATCGCAAACGTGCCTCAAACTTGTTATAAGTACGCCTTCGCAATGTTAATGGTGAAGCTCCCGATTTTAGAACACATTTCACTGTCACTTCCTGTTCAGCACGTGCAATATGACCCGGAAGAGATTACATCAAAGTAGATTAATGAAATTTAAATTATTGCCGGGGATATGTGCAAAAACTATTCTTCCACGCTATGATCGACGGCGGAGCGCGTACACTGAATATCTTTTTCGCGATTCCCGCCGCTGACAATAATATTATTGTTTATGAATTCTAATTTTGATGTTGATGCCTTGATATTGTAATTTTGCCTTTATTTGTTAATAAGATGAGAAATTATCCACTGTTGACTACGTGAGTGTTGTTATGAAGTACCTCGATCGCTGATTGCAAACACGGCCACGCCTTCGCGTGCTTACGTAATCTTATTGCGACTTCAAGAACGGGTAGCACTAATCATGCAGCCTTTACATACATAGTTACGATACATCCCTGGTCGTGACTAATTAATTTTTCTTTCAAAAAATATGTTTCAACTTCCAACTCGCCATTCCGACAAGCCGAATGGAGATAGTACGATACGGAGACACGCCGACCGCTTCCCGCCATCGAATCGATGCAATAGCTGCTACTTGTCACGTAGACATTTGTGAGCCGCCAAAACCAGTGATAGGCGCTAAAACACAACTTTGTCAACACTGGCAATAGACTACAACAATCCAAGCTTAAGAATATCCCTAATATATTAGCATTGACGGATTTCGAGGATAATCCAGCGATGGATATGTCAAGAACTCATGATAAAGGAATAGACTAGATTTAGTGCCGATGGATACATCTCAAGTTGAATTCCAGTGGACATAAGCATGAGCGGTAAGTAAATAACAGCAATATTGAAATTGTTTTGAGTGCAGATATATTGAAATTGTTTTGATGTTCGGGAATACGCACATACGAACGTATGTGACGTGGTAAGCAACAGTTTTTGAGGAGAATGACGGAAAGACGATATAAGATATAGCAGTGTTCATTTTATATACAATGTACATCCCTCAAACGGAAAGTCAGTGTTAATTTGGGTTTTGTGCAATATGTTCTACATATCTATGTTAACACACGCCCAATATCTAACGGTACTTTTGAAAAAAACAAAACCGTTATGACTTTTTGTAGTTAAGTTATCAGTGATCGAATGGTGTCAAAGTTCACGGGGCTTGTAGAGGTCAGCCTGAAAGATTCAGTTTGTTTGCTTAGATTACACAGACAGCAAAATAAATTCAAAGGGTCATAAAAAGGGAGATAATTGCTACAGGCACGTTTATGGATATTTCATTTTCTTTTCTATCGTATTTGTATTCAGTTTTGGAATAACTACTGACTGTAAACCAAAAATGACTGTGCCAAAACGTTTAGCTATTCACTTAACGTGGAAATAGGTTCACTTACAATAAGATACGTTTTTCTATGTTATGATATGTTGATTATTATAAATAATGGGAAATGTAAACATTTCAGAATATTATATTTGGTCATGAATGTAGACTAGTGATTTAGAAGCCAATTTTGTGTTTTAATTTTTAATACATGTTGTGTTACTTGGCATAGACTCTTCATATTACAAAAATAATTTAAAGTCATCTGCCATCAGTGTAAAGAAATTATTTTGAATAATATAATTAGAGTCTGGTGAAAGATATTTGCAATATGTTAAAAATGCATAACATTTTGAGCAACTGTAAATATATATTTAAAAAACAACAACACTTTTTTGATATTTGCTTAAGACTGTGTGAAATAGAATGATTGTGATTAAATGTTGGTGTGTTTTTCAGATTTCCACTGGACGATTCTGAAGAAATGGTCCTAATGTTGAAACACTGAAGATAAAGTTCTACAAGATGAGTTTATTGCTGAGCCGGAGCGTTTGCTCTTCACACTGGAGACTTGGGTTCGATTCCTCACATGGGTACAATGTGTGTAGCCCCTTTCTGGTGTCCCTCGCCGTGATATTGCTGGAACATTGCTAAAAGTGGTGTAAAACTAAACTCACTCACTCAATATCCCTGAACCAACGTGGACATTTTCAGGGATGTCACCACTGCTCTTTCCGAAGGTTCTTCAGACTTGTGTATATCCTGTTTCTTCTGAGAGAAATTGTGATGCCCCTTGTACAACTTCCAGGTAGATGATTTTGGGCCCTGTTGTAATTTCTCTGTTGGTTGTGACTCTCATTTATTATGTCTACTTCTAAACCATATGGACTAAAGTGATTACTCTTTCTGAAATTGTATATTACTGCATGAATTGGTGTTCTGAATTGGTTAATTTTCCTGGATATAGACTGACATCCAAGCTGCCCTAAAGATGTTTTTAGAATAAATTTATAGATAAGAATATCCTCTGAAAAATGATGAACATGTCCACATGCCATTTGTCCCTACCAGCATTACTGGATATGTAATTCTAGTTTGCTTTAGACTTGTACTTGTTGCACAGCATATCCCTCAATCCCTGTGAGTTTCCCAACAACTGTCCTCAAGTTGTCTTTCATTTAAATCTGTCAGTGTCAGCAATAAAATGTGTCTTCATAATTTGAACAGTTTGTTTTCAGTGCATGAGTTTGTTTAATGTTAATTCTTCAATACCCAATATTCTAATTGATCTCTATGCCATGGTGTATGTGACTACAATGTATATATTGTGGTATGGCGCGGTTGGTTTCTTACCATAGTCTAAATAATGGTATTCTAATGGTAAACTGTTGTGCCATCTACTGAACAGGGTATACTGACCATGGTCTCAGTTTTTTTCAGTAGTAATCCATGGTACACCATGGTCTCTTTTTACCATGGTAATCCATGGTAGACCATGGTATACCATGGTCTCTTTTTACCATGGTTGACCATGGTACACCATGGTCTCTTTTTACCATGGTAGACCATGGTCTTATCTTACCATGGTAAACTGTGGTGCCATTTACCGCACGTGGTTAAACCATGATAGACCATGGTCTCTTTTGACCATGGTACACCATGGTCTTTTTTTCACCATGGTAGACCATGGTCTCTTTTGACCATGGTAAACTGTGGTGCCATTTACCGGATGTGGTAAGCCATGATACACCATGGTCAACCATGGTCTGTGAACCATGGTCTACCATGGTATACCATGGAATACCATGGTCTTTTCCTGCTCATTTCAGCTGGGCACCCATAGTGGGCTGATATTCAGTATGGACCAGACCCGATGGTGTCACACATAGTGGGCTGACATTCAGTATGGACCATACCATGGTGTCACACATACTGGGCTGACATTCAGTGTGGACAATACCATGGTGTCACACATAATGGGCTGATATTCAGTGTGGACCACACGATGTTGTCAAACACAGTAGACTGATATTCAGTGTGGACCATACCATGGTGTCGCACATAGTGGGCTGATATTCAGTATGGACCATACCATGGTGTCACACATAGCGGGCTGGATTCCCATGTCATCGCTTCATATATAGAAGGCTGATATTCAGTTTTAATCATGAGCATGGTGTCACATCCAGTGGGCTGATATTCAGTTCGGACCATACCATGGTGTCACACATAGTGGGCTGATATTCAGTATTGATTATCTCATGGTGTCACACATAGTGGGCTGATATTCAGTGTGGACCATACCACGGTGTCACACATGGTGAGCTGATATTCAGTATGGACCATCTCATAGTGTCACACATAGTAGGCTGATATTCAGTATGGACCATACCACGGTGTCACACACAATAAGCTAATATTCAGTGTGGACCCTACCACGGTGTCACACAACGTAGGCTGATATTCAGTATGGACCATACCATGGTGTCACACATAGCGGGCTGGATTCCCATGTCATCGCTTCATATATAGTAGGCTGATATTCAGTTTTGATCATGAGCATGGTGTCACATACAGTGGGCTGATATTCAGTGTGGACCTGACCATAACATCACGCATAGTGGGCTGATATTCAGTATGGACCAGACCATGGTGTGACACATAGTGGGCTGATATTCAGTGTGGACCATACCATGGTGTCACATATAGTAGGAAAATGTTCAGTGTGGACCATACCATGGTGTCACATATCGTGGGCTGTCATTCAGTGTGGACCATAGCATGGTGTCACAGTTTCTGGGCTGATATTCAGTGTGGACCATACCATGGTTTCACACATAGTGGGCTGCTATTCAGTATGGACCATACCATGGTGTCACATATAGTAGGAAGATCTTCAGTATGGACCATACCATGGTGTCACATACAGTGGGCTGATATTCAGTGTGGACCATACCATGGTGTCACACATTTTAGGTTAATATTCAGTGTGCACCAGGCCATGGTTTCACACATAGTGGATTGATATTCAGTGTGGACCATGCCATGGTGTCACACATAGAGGACTGATATTCATTGTGGACCATACCATGGTGTCACACATAGCGGATTGATATTCATTGTGGACCATGCCATGGTGTCACACATAGTAGGCTGATATTCAGTGTGGACCAATGTATTACCATGGTGTCACACATAGTGGGCTGACATTCATTGTGGACCATACCATGGTGTCACATATAGTGGTCTGATATTCATTGTGGACCTGACCATTGTGTCACACATAGTGGGCTGACATTCATTGTAGACCATACCATAGTGTCACATATAACGGGGTGATATTCAGTGTGGACCTGACCATGGTGTCACACATAGTGGGCTTATATTCAGTGTGGACCACACCATGTTGTCAAACACAGTGGACTGATATTCAGTGTGGACCATACCATGGTGTCACATATAGTGGGCTGATATTCAGTATGGACCATACCACAGTGTCACACATAGTGGGCTGACATTCAGTGTGGACCATACCATGGTGTCACACATAGTGGGCTGATTTTCAGTATGAACCATCTCATGGTGTCACACATAGTGGACTGATATTCAGTGTTGACCATACCATGGTGTCACACATAGTAGGCTGATATTCAGTATGGACCATACCACGGTGTCACACATAGTCGGCTGATATTCAGTGTGGACCATACCATGGTGTCACACATAGTAGGCTAATATTCAGTGTGGACCATACCACGGTGTCACACATAGTAAGCTGATATTCAGTATGGACCATACCATGGTGTCACACATAGCGGGCTGGATTCCCATGTCATCGCTTCATATATAGTAGGCTGATATTCAGTTTTGATCATGAGCATTGTGTCACATACAGTGGGATGATATTCAGTGTGGACCTGACCATAACATCACCCATAGTGGGCTGATATTCAGTATGGACCAGACCATGGTGTCACACATAGTTGGCTGACATTCAGTATGGACCATACCATAGTGTCACACATAATAGGCGAACATTCAGTGTGGACCATACCATGGTGTCACACATAATGGGCTGATATTCAGTGTGGACCACACCATGTTGTCAAACACAGTGGACTGATATTCAGTGTGGACAATACCATGGTGTCACATATAGTGGTCTGATATTCATTGTGGACCTGACCATGGTGTCACACATAGTGGGCTGACATTCATTGTGGACAATACCATGGTGTCACATATAGTGGGCCTATATTCAGTGTGGACCTGACCATAACATCACCCATAGTGGGCTGATATTCAGTATGGACCAGACCATGGTGTCACACATAGTGGGCTGACATTCAGTATGGACCATACCATGGTGTCACACATACTGGGCTGACATTCAGTGTGGACAATACCATGGTGTCACACATAATGGGCTGATATTCAGTGTGGACCACACCATGTTGTCAAACACAGTGGACTGATATTCAGTGTGGACCATACCATGGTGTCACATATAGTAGGCTGATATTCAGTATGGACCATACCACGGTGTCACACATAGTGGGCTGACATTCAGTGTGGACCATACCACGGTGTCACATATAGTGGGCTGTTATTCAGTATGGACCATCTCATGGTGTCACACATAGTGGGCTGTTATTCAGTATGGACCATACCATGGTGTCACACATAGTGGGCTAATATTCAGTGTGGACCATACCACGGTGTCACACATAGTGGGCTGATATTCAGTATGGACCATACCATGGTGTCACACATAGCGGGTTGAATTCCCATGTCATCGCCCATATATAGAAGGCTGATATTCAGTTTTGATCATGAGCATGGTGTCACATACAGTGGGCGATATTCAGTGTGGACCATACCACGGTGTCACACATTTTAGGTTAATATTCAGTGTGCACCAGGCCATGGTTTCACACATAGTGGACTGATATTCAGTGTGGACCATGCCATGGTGTCACACATAGTGGACTGATATTCATTGTGGACCATACCATGGTGTCACACATAGTGGATTGATATTAATTGTGGACCATGCCTTGGTGTCACACATAGTGGGCTGATATTCAGTGTGGACCATACCATGGTTTCACACATAGTGGGCTGACATTCAGTGTGGACAATACCATGGTGTCACATATAGTGGTCTGATATTCATTGTGGACCTGACCATGGTGTCACACATAGTAGGCTGACATTCATTGTGGACCATACCATAGTGTCACATATAGTGGGCTGATATTCAGTGTGGACCTGACCATAACATCACCCATAGTGGGCTGATATTCAGTATGGACCAGACCCGATGGTGTCACACATAGTCGGCTGACATTCAGTATGGACCATACCATGGTGTAACACATACTGGGCTGACATTCAGTGTGGACAATACCATGGTGTCACACATAATGGGCTGATATTCAGTGTGGACCACACCATGTTGTCAAACACAGTAGACTGATATTCAGTGTGGACCATACCATGGTGTCGCACATAGTGGGCTGATATTCAGTGTGGACCATACCACGGTGTCACACATAGTGGGCTGATATTCAGTATGGACAATACCATGGTGTCACACATAGCGGGCTGGATTCCTATATCATCGCTTCAATATATAGAAGGCTGATATTTAGTTTTGATCATGAGCATGGTGTCACATACAGTGGGCTGATATTCAGTGTGGACCATACCATGGTGTCACACATAGTGGGCTGATATTCAGTATTGATTATCTCATGGTGTCACACATAGTGGGCTGATATTCAGTGTGGACCATACCACGGTGTCACACATAGTGGGCTGATATTCAGTATGGACCATCTCATAGTGTCACACATAGTAGGCTGATATTCAGTATGGACCATACCACGGTGTCACACACAATAAGCTAATATTCAGTGTGGACCCTACCACGGTGTCACACAACGTAGGCTGATATTCAGTATGGACCATACCATGGTGTCACACATAGCGGGCTGGATTCCCATGTCATCGCTTCATATATAGTAGGCTGATATTCAGTTTTGATCATGAGCATGGTGTCACATACAGTGGGCTGATATTCAGTGTGGACCTGACCATAACATCACACATAGTAGGCTGATATTCAGTATGGACCAGACTATGGTGTGACACATAGTGGGCTCATATTCAGTGTGGACCATACCATGGTGTCACATATAGTAGGAAAATGTTCAGTGTGGACCATACCATGGTGTCACATATCGTGGGCTGACATTCAGTGTGGACCATAGCATGGTGTCACAGTTTCTGGGCTGATATTCAGTGTGGACCATACCATGGTTTCACACATAGTGGGCTGCTATTCAGTATGGATCATACCATGGTGTCACATATAGTAGGAAGATCTTCAGTATGGACCATACCATGGTGTCACATACAGTGGGCTGATATTCAGTGTGGACCATACCACGGTGTCACACATAGTAAGCTGATATTCAGTATGGACCATACCATGGTGTCACACATAGCGGGCTGGATTCCCATGTTATCGCTTCATATATAGTAGGCTGATATTCAGTTTTGATCATGAGCATTGTGTCACATACAGTGGGATGATATTCAGTGTGGACCTGACCATAACATCACCCATAGTGGGCTGATATTCAGTATGGACCAGACCATGGTGTCACACATAGTTGGCTGACATTCAGTATGGACCATACCATAGTGTCACACATAATAGGCTGACATTCAGTGTGGACCATACCATGGTGTCACACATAATGGGCTGATATTCAGTGTGGACCACACCATGTTGTCAAACACAGGGGACTGATATTCAGTGTGGACAATACCATGGTGTCACATATAGTGGTCTGATATTCATTGTGGACCTGACCATGGTGTCACACATAGTGGGCTGACATTCATTGTGGACAATACCATGGTGTCACATATAGTGGGCCTATATTCAGTGTGGACCTGACCATAACATCACCCATAGTGGGCTGATATTCAGTATGGACCATACCATGGTGTCACACATAATGGGCTGACATTCAGTGTGGACAATACCATGGTGTCACACATAATGGGCTGATATTCAGTGTGGACCACACCATGTTGTCAAACACAGTGGACTGATATTCAGTGTGGACCATACCATGGTGTCACATATAGTAGGCTGATATTCAGTATGGACCATACCACGGTGTCACACATAGTGGGCTGACATTCAGTGTGGACCATACCACGGTGTCACATATAGTGGGCTGTTATTCAGTATGGACCATCTCATGGTGTCACACATAGTGGGCTGTTATTCAGTATGGACCATACCATGGTGTCACACATTGTGGGCTAATATTCAGTGTGGACCATACCACGGTGTCACACATAGTGGGCTGATATTCAGTATGGACCATACCATGGTGTCACACATAGCGGGTTGAATTCCCATGTCATCGCTTCATATATAGAAGGCTGATATTCAGTTTTGATCATGAGCATGGTGTCACATACAGTGGGCCGATATTCAGTGTGGACCATACCACGGTGTCACACATTTTAGGTTAATATTCAGTGTGCACCAGGCCATGGTTTCACACATAGTGGACTGATATTCAGTGTGGACCATGCCATGGTGTCACACATAGTGGACTGATATTCATTGTGGACCATACCATGGTGTCACACATAGTGGATTGATATTAATTGTGGACCATGCCTTGGTGTCACACATAGTGGGCTGATATTCAGTGTGGACCATACCATGGTTTCACACATAGTGGGCTGACATTCAGTGTGGACAATACCATGGTGTCACATATAGTGGTCTGATATTCATTGTGGACCTGACCATGGTGTCACACATAGTAGGCTGACATTCATTGTGGACCATACCATAGTGTCACATATAGTGGGCTGATATTCAGTGTGGACCTGACCATAACATCACCCATAGTGGGCTGATATTCAGTATGGACCAGACCCGATGGTGTCACACATAGTCGGCTGACATTCAGTATGGACCATACCATGGTGTAACACATACTGGGCTGACATTCAGTGTGGACAATACCATGGTGTCACACATAATGGGCTGATATTCAGTGTGGACCACACCATGTTGTCAAACACAGTAGACTGATATTCAGTGTGGACCATACCATGGTGTCGCACATAGTGGGCTGATATTCAGTGTGGACCATACCACGGTGTCACACATAGTGGGCTGATATTCAGTATGGACAATACCATGGTGTCACACATAGCGGGCTGGATTCCTATATCATCGCTTCATTATATAGAAGGCTGATATTTAGTTTTGATCATGAGCATGGTGTCACATACAGTGGGCTGATATTCAGTGTGGATCATACCATGGTGTCACACATAGTGGGCTGATATTCAGTATTGATTATCTCATGGTGTCACACATAGTGGGCTGATATTCAGTGTGGACCATACCACGGTGTCACACATAGTGGGCTGATATTCAGTATGGACCATCTCATAGTGTCACACATAGTAGGCTGATATTCAGTATGGACCATACCACGGTGTCACACACAATAAGCTAATATTCAGTGTGGACCCTACCACGGTGTCACACAACGTAGGCTGATATTCAGTATGGACCATACCATGGTGTCACACATAGCGGGCTGGATTCCCATGTCATCGCTTCATATATAGTAGGCTGATATTCAGTTTTGATCATGAGCATGGTGTCACATACAGTGGGCTGATATTCAGTGTGGACCTGACCATAACATCACACATAGTAGGCTGATATTCAGTATGGACCAGACCATGGTGTGACACATAGTGGGCTCATATTCAGTGTGGACCATACCATGGTGTCACATATAGTAGGAAAATGTTCAGTGTGGACCATACCATGGTGTCACATATCGTGGGCTGACATTCAGTGTGGACCATAGCATGGTGTCACAGTTTCTGGGCTGATATTCAGTGTGGACCATACCATGGTTTCACACATAGTGGGCTGCTATTCAGTATGGATCATACCATGGTGTCACATATAGTAGGAAGATCTTCAGTATGGACCATACCATGGTGTCACATACAGTGGACTGATATTCAGTGTGGACCATACCACTGTGTCACACATTTTAGGTTAATATTCAGTGTGCACCAGGCCATGGTTTCACACATAGTGGACTGATATTCAGTGTGGACCATGCCATGGTGTCACACATAGTGGACTGATATTCAGTGTGGACCATACCATGGTGTCACACATAGTGGATTGATATTCAGTGTGGACCATGCCATGGTGTCACACATAGTGGGCTGATATTCAGTGTGGACCAATGTATTACCATGGTGTCACACATAGTAGGCTGACATTCATTGTGGACCATACCATGGTGTCACATATAGTGGTCTGATATTCATTGTGGACCTGACCATTGTGTCACACATAGTGGGCTGATATTCATAGTGGACCATACCATTGTGTCACACATAGTGGGCTCATATTCATTGTGGACCGTACCATGGTGTCACATATAGTGGGCTGATATTCATTGTGGACCTGACCATGGTGTCACACATAGTCGGCTGACATTCAGTGTGGACCATACCATGGTGTCACATATAGTGGGCTGATATTCAGTGTGGACCCTGACCATAACATCACCCATAGTGGGCTGATATTCAGTATGGACCAGACCCGATGGTGTCACATAGTCGGCTGACATTCAGTATGGACCATACCATGGTGTAACACATACTGGGCTGACATTCAGTGTGGACAATACCATGGTGTCACACATAATGGGCTGATATTCAGTGTGGACCACACCATGTTGTCAAACACAGTAGACTGATATTCAGTGTGGACCATACCATGGTGTCGCATATAGTGGGCTGATATTCAGTGTGGACCATACCACGGTGTCACACATAGTGGGCTGATATTCAGTATGGACAATACCATGGTGTCACACATAGCGGGCTGGATTCCTATATCATCGCTTCATTATATAGAAGGCTGATATTTAGTTTTGATCATGAGCATGGTGTCACATACAGTGGGCTGATATTCAGTGTGGATCATACCATGGTGTCACATAGTGGGCTGATATTCAGTATTGATTATCTCATGGTGTCACACATAGTGGGCTGATATTCAGTGTGGACCATACCACGGTGTCACACATAGTGGGCTGATATTCAGTATGGACCATCTCATAGTGTCACACATAGTAGGCTGATATTCAGTATGGACCATACCACGGTGTCACACACAATAAGCTAATATTCAGTGTGGACCCTACCACGGTGTCACAATAACGTAGGCTGATATTCAGTATGGACCATACCATGGTGTCACACATAGCTGGGCTGGATTCCCATGTCATCGCTTCATATATAGTAGGCTGATATTCAGTTTTGATCATGAGCATGGTGTCACATACAGTGGGCTGATATTCAGTGTGGACCTGACCATAACATCACACATAGTAGGCTGATATTCAGTATGGACCAGACCATGGTGTGACACATAGTGGGCTCATATTCAGTGTGGACCATACCATGGTGTCACATAGTAGTAGGAAAATGTTCAGTGTGGACCATACCATGGTGTCACATATCGTGGGCTGACATTCAGTGTGGACCATAGCATGGTGTCACAGTTTCTGGGCTGATATTCAGTGTGTGGACCATACCATGGTTTCACACATAGTGGGCTGCTATTCAGTATGGATCATACCATGGTGTCACATATAGTAGGAAGATCTTCAGTATGGACCATACCATGGTGTCACATACAGTGGACTGATATTCAGTGTGGACCATACCACTGTGTCACACATTTTAGGTTAATATTCAGTGTGCACCAGGCCATGGTTTCACACATAGTGGACTGATATTCAGTGTCGACCATGCCATGGTGTCACACATAGTGGACTGATATTCAGTGTGGACCATACCATGGTGTCACACATAGTGGATTGATATTCAGTGTGGACCATGCCATGGTGTCACACATAGTGGGCTGATATTCAGTGTGGACCAATGTATTACCATGGTGTCACACATAGTAGGCTGACATTCATTGTGGACCATACCATGGTGTCACATATAGTGGTCTGATATTCATTGTGGACCTGACCATTGTGTCACACATAGTGGGCTGATATTCATAGTGGACCATACCATTGTGTCACACATAGTGGGCTCATATTCATTGTGGACCGTACCATGGTGTCACATATAGTGGGCTGATATTCATTGTGGACCTGACCATGGTGTCACACATAGTCGGCTGACATTCAGTGTGGACCATACCATGGTGTCACACATAGTGGGCTGACATTCAGTGTGGACCATACCATGGTGTCACACATAGTGGGCTGATATTCAGTGTGGACCATACCATGGTGTCACACATAGTGGGCTGACATTCAGTGTGGACCATGCCACAGTGTCACACATAGTAGGCTGATATTCAGTGTGGACTGTAACATGGTGCCACAGATAGTGCCCTGATATTCAGTGCGAACTTGACCATGGTGTCACACATAGTGGATTGTCATTCAGTATGGACCATACCATGGTGTCACATACAGAGGGCTGATATTCATTGTGGACCATACCATGGTGTCACACATAGTAGGCTGATATTCAGTGTAGACCATACCATGGTGTCACCTATAGTGGGCTGATATTCAGTGTAGACCATACCATGGTGTCACACAAAGTTGGCTGCTATTCAGTGTGGACCATACCACGGTGTCACACAAAGTTGGCTGCTATTCCGTGTGGACCATACCATGGTGTCACCTATAGTGGGCTGATATTCAGTGTAGACCATACCATGGTGTCACACAAAGTTGGCTGATATTCCGTGTGGACCATACCACGGTGTCACACATTTAAGGTTAATATTCAGTGTGGACCATGCCATGCTGTCACACATAGTAGGCTGATATTCAGTGTGGACCATACCATGGTGTCACACATAGTAGGCTGACATTCAGTGTGGACCATACCATGGTGTCACACATAGTTGCTGATATCCAGTGTGGACCATACCACGGTGTCACAGATAATGGCCTGATATTCAGTATGGACCATACCATGGTGTCAAATACGGTGTGCTGATTTTCAGTGTGGACCATACCATGGTGTCTTACATAGCGGGCTGTATTCCCATTCCATTGCGTCATATATACTATGCTGATATTTAGTTTTCATCCTGAGCATGGTGTCACATACAGTGAGCTGATATTCAGTGTGGACCTGACCATAGCATCACACATAGTGGGCTGCTATTCAGTGTGGACCATACCATAGTGTCACACATAGTGGGCTGATATTCAGTGTGGACCATACGATAGTGTCACACATAATGGGCTGATATTCAGTATGGACCATATAATGGTGTCACACATAGTGGGCTGATATTCATTGTGGACCATACCATGGTGTCACATAATGGGCTGATATTCAGTGCAGACCATACCATGGTGTCACAGATAGGGGGCTCATGTTCAGTGTGGACCATACCATGGTGTCACACATAGTAGGCTGATGTTAGTGTGGACCAAAGCATGTTTTCACACATTCTGGGCTGATATTCAGTGTGGACCATACCATGGTGTCGCATATAGTAGGAAGATGTTCAGTGTGGACCATACCATGGTGTCACATATCATGGGCTGACATTCAGTGTGGACCATACCATGGTATCACACATAGTGGGCTGATATTCAGTATGGACCATCTCATTGTGTCACATATAGTGGGCTGATATTCACTGTGGACCATACCATGGTTTCACATATAGTAGGAAGATCTTCAGTATGGACCATACCATGGTGTCACATACAGTGGGCTGATATTCAATGTGGACCATGCCACGGTGTCACACATTTTAGGTTAATATTCAGTGTGCACCAGGCCATGGTTTCACACATAGTGGACTGGTATTCATTGTGGACCATACCATGGTGTCACACATAGTGGATTGATATTCATTGTGGACCATGCCATGGTGCCACACATAGTGGGCTGATATTCAGTGTGGACCATGCCATGTTGTCACACATAGTGGACTGGTATTCATTGTGGACCATACCATGGATTGTCACACATAGTGGTGTCACATATAGATATTCATGGACTGACCATGGTGTCACCATAGTGGGCTGACATTCACTGTGTCACATATAGTGGGCTGATATTCAGTGTGGATGGTGTCACCCATACTGAGCTGATATTCAGTGTAGACCATGTCACACAAAGTATATTCAGTGTGACCATACCACGGTATTCTGATATTCAGTGTGACCATACCATGGTGTCACACATAGTGGATTGATATCCATGTGCACCATACCCGGTGTCACACATGTTAATATTCAGTCTGCACGTGGGCTCACACATAGTGTACTGATATTCATGGACCATACCATGGTGTCACACATAGTGGATTCATATCCATTGTGGACCATGCCCTGGTGTCACCGCTCATATTCAGTGTGGACCATACCATGGTGTCACATCATATTCATAGTGGGCTGTCATATAGTGGGCATATTCATTGTGGACCTGACCATTGTGTCACACATAGTGGGCTGACATTCAGTGAGGAGCATACCATGGTGTCACACATAGTGGGCTGACATTCAGTGTGGACCATACCATGGTGTCACACATAGTGGGCTGATATTCAGTGTGGACCATACCACAGTGTCACACATAGTTGACTGACATTCAGTGTGGACCATACCACAGTGTCACACATAGTAGGCTGATATTAAGTGTGGACTGTACCATGGTGCCACTCATAGTGGCCTGATATTCTGTGCGGACTTGACCATGGTGTCACACATAGTGGGCTGACATTCAGTATGGACCATACCATGGTGTCACATACAGAGGGCTGGTATTCATTGTGGACCATACCATGGTGTCACACATAGTAGGCTGATATTCAGTGTAGACCATACCATGGTGTCGCACATTTGGCTGACATTCAGTGTGGACCATACCATGGTGTCACACATAGTCGCTGATATTCAGTGTAGACCATACCATGGTGTCACACATAATGGCCTGATATTCATTATGGACCATACTATGGTGTCACATACAGTGTGCTGATTTTCAGTGTGGACGATATAATGGTGTCACACATAGCGGGCTGTATTCCCATGTCATCGCGTCATATATAGTAGGCTGATATTTAGTTTTGATCATGAGCATGGTGTCACATACAGTGGGCTGATATTCAGTGTGGACCTGACCATAGTGTCACAGATAGTGGTCTGATATTCAGTGTGGAAAAGACCATGGTGTCACACATAGTAGGCTCGTGTTAGTGTGGACCATACCATGGTGTCAGACATTCTGGGCTGATATTCAGTGTGGACCATACTATGGTGTCACATATAGTAGGAAAATGTTCAGTTCGGACCGTACCATGGTGTCACATATAGCAGGAAGATGTTCGGTGTAGAGCATACCATGGTGTCACACATAGTCGGCTGATATTCTGTATGGACCATACCATGGTGTCACACATAGTGGGCTGGTATTCAGTATGGACCATCTCATGGTGTCACACATAGTGGGCTGATATTCAGTATGGACAATACCACGGTGTCACACAGAGTGGGCTAACACTCAGTGTGGACCATACCATGGTGTCACATACAGTTGGCTGATATTCAGTGTGGACCATACCATGGTGTCACACATAGTGGGCTGATATTCAGTATGGACCATACCACGTTGTCACACAGAGTGGGCTGATTTTCAGTGTGGACCATACCATGGTGTCACATACAGTGGGCTGATATTCAGTGTGGACCATACCATGGTGTCACACATAGTGGGCTGATATTCAGTATGGACCATACCACGGTGTCACAAGGAGTGGGCTGACATTCAGTGTAGACAATACCACGGTGTCACACAGAGTGTGTTGATTTTCAGTATGGACCATACCATGGTGTCACATACACTTGGCTGATATTCAGTGTGGACCATACCATGGTGTCACATTTAGTGGGCTGACATTCAGTGTAGACAAAACCATGGTGTCACACATAGTGGGCTGACATTCAGTGTGGACCATACCATGGTGTCACACATAGTGGGCTGACATTCAGTGTGGATCATACCATGGTGTCACACATAGTTGGCTGATATTCAGTGTAGACCATACCATGGTGTCACACATAGTGGGCTGACTTTCAGTGTAGACCATACCATGGTGTCACACATAGTGGGCTGACAATTGAGTGTAGACCATACCATGGTGTCACACATAGTGTGCTGATTTTCAGTATGGACAATACCATGAGACCAAACCATTATGTCGCACATTTGGCTGACATTCAGTTTAGACCATACCATGGTGTCACACATAGTCGCCTGACATTCAGTGTGGACCATACCATGGTGTCACACATAATGGCTGACATTCAGTATGGACCATACCATGGTGTCACATACAGTGTGCTGATTTTCAGTGTGGACCATACCATGGTGTCACACATAGCAGGCTGTATTCCCATGTCATCACGCCATATATAAAGTAGGCTGATATTGAGTTTTGATTATGAGCATAGCATGGTGTCACATACTTGTGGCTGACATTCAGTGTAGACAATACCATGGTGTCACACATAGTGTGCTGACATTCATTGTAGACTATACCATGGTGTCACACATAGTGGGCTGATATTCAGTGTGGACCATACCATGGTGTCACACATAGTGGGCTGACATTCAGTATGGACCATACCATGGTGTCACACACAGTGGGCTGACATTCAGTGTGGACCATACCATGGTGTCACATACAGTGGGCTGATATTCAGTGTGGACCATACCATGGTGTCACACATAGTGGGCTGATATTCAGTGTTGACCATACCAAGGTGTCACACTTTTAGGCTGACATTCAGTGTAGACCATAGCATGGTGTCACACATAGTGGGCTGACATTCAGTGTGGACCATATCATAGTGTCACAAACAGTTGGCTGATATTCAGTGTAGACCATACCATGGTGTCACACATAGTGGGCTGAAATTCAGAGTAGACCATACCATGGTGTCACACATAGTGGGCTGAATTTCAGTGTAGACCATACCATGGTGTCACACATAGTCGGGCTGACAATCAGTGTAGACAATACCATGGTGTCACACATAGTGTGCTGATTTTCAGTATGGACCATACCATGGTGTCACATTAGTTGGCTGACAATCAGTTTGGACCATACCATGGTGTCACACATAGTCACCAATATTCAGTGTAGACCATACCATGGTGTCACACATAATGGCCTGATATTCAGTATGGACCATACCATGGTGTCACATACAGTGTGCTGATTTTCAGCGTGGACGATACCATGGTGTCACACATAGCGGGCTGTATTCCCATGTCATCGCGTCATATATAGTAGGCTGATATTTAGTTTTGATTATGAACATAGCATTGTGTCACACTTTTAAGCTCACATTCAGTGTAGACCATACCATGGTGTCACACATAGTGGAGCTGATAATCAGTGTAGACCATACCAAGGTTTCACACATAGTGGGCTGACATTCAGTGTAGACCATACCATGGTTTCACACATAGTGGGCTGACATTCAGTGTAGACCATACCATGGTGTCACACATAGTGGGCTGATATTCAGTGTAGACCATACCATGGTGTCACACATAGTGGGCTGACATTCAGTGTAGACCATACCATGGTGTCACACATAGTGGGCTGACATTCAGTGTAGACTTGACCATGGTGTGACTCATAGTGGGCTGACATTCATTGTAGACCATACCATGGTTCCACACATAGTTGGCTGACAATCAGATGGACCATACCATGGTGTCACACATAGTTGGCTGACATTCAGTGTAGACCATATGGTGTCACACACAGTGGTGCCATTCAGTGTAGACCATACCATGGTGTCACACATAGTGCGCTGACATTCAGTGTGGACCATAGCATGGTGTCACACATAGTGGGCTGACATTCAGTGTTGACCATACCATGGTGTCACATACACTTGGCTGATATTCAGTGGGACCATACCATGACATTTAGTGGGCTGACATTCAGTGTAGACAATACCATGGTGTCACACATAGTGGGCTGACATTCAGTGTGGACCATACCATGGTGTCACACATAGTTGGCTGACATTCAGTGTAGATCATACCATGGTGTCACACCTAGTTGGCTGACAATCAGTGTAGACCATACCATGGTGTCACATATAGTGGGCTGATTTTCAGTGTTGACCATACCATGGTGTCACACATAGTGGGCTGACATTCAGTGTAGACCATACCATGGTGTCACACATAGTGGGCTGACATTCAGTGTGGACCATACCATCGGTTCAACAAAGTTGGCTGATATTCAGTGTGGACCATAGCATGGTGTCACACTTTTAGGCTGACATTCAGTGTGTAGACCATACCATGGTGTCACACATAGTGTGCTAACATTCAGTGTAGACCATACCATGATGTGACACATAGTGGGCTGATATTCAGTGTTGACCATAGCATGGTGTCACACATAGTGGGCTGACATTCAGTGTTGACCATACCATGGTGTCACATTTTCAGTTAATATTCATACACTTGGCTGATATTCAGTGTGGACCATACCATGGTGTCACACATAGTGGGCTGACATTCAGTGTAGACCATACCATGGTGTCACACATAGTGGGCTGACATTCAGTGTGGACCATACCATGGTGTCACACATAGTGGGGCTGACATTCAGTGTAGATCATACCATGGTGTCACATATAGTTGGCTGACATTCAGTGTAGACCATACCATGGTGTGTCACATATAGTAGGCTGACATTCAGTGTAGACCATACCATGGTGTCACACATAGTGGGCTGACATTCAGTGTAGACCATACCATGGTGTCACACATAGTGGGCTGATATTCAGTGTGGACCATACCATGGTGTTCACACAGTTGGCTGACATTCAGTGTAGACCATACCATGGTGTCACACATAGTGGGCTGATATTCAGTGTAGACCATACCATGGTGTCACACATAGTGGGCTGACATTCAGTGTGTCACATAGACCATACCATGGTGTCACACATAGTGGGCTGACATTCAGTGTAGACCATACCATGGTGTCACTCATAGTGGGCTGACATTCAGAGTAGACCATACCATGGTGTCACACATAGTTGGCTGACAATCAGTATGGACCATACCATGGTGTCACATACAGTGTGCTGACATTCAGTGTTGACCATAGCATGGTGTCACACATAGCAGGCTGTATTCCCATGTCATCACGTCATATACATAGTAGGCTGATATTGAGTTTTGATCATGAGCATGGTGTCACATACAGTGGGCTGACAATCAGTGTAGACAATACCATGGTGTCACACATAGTGTGCTGATTTTCAGTATGGACCATACCATGGTGTCACACATAGTTGGCTGACATTCAGTGTAGACCATACCATGGTGTCACACATAGTGGGCTGACATTCAGTGTAGACCATACCATGGTGTCACACATAGTGGGCTGACATTCAGTGTAGACCATACCATGGTGTCACACCATAGTGGGCTGACATTCAGTGTGGACCATACCACGGTGTCAAACAAAGTTGGCTGATATTCAGTGTGGACCATAGCATGGTGTCACACTTTAGGCTGACATTCAGTGTAGACCATACCATGGTGTCACACATAGTGTGCTGACATTCAGTGTAGACCATACCATGGTGTCACACATAGTGGGCTGAAATTCAGTAGACCCATACCATGGTGTCACACATAGTGGGCTGACTTTTCAGTGTAGACCATACCATGGTGTCACACATAGTGGGCTGACAATCAGTGTAGACCATACCATGGTGTCACACATAGTGGGCTGATATTCAGTATGGACAATACCATGGTGTCACACATTTGGCTGACATTCAGTTTAGACCATACCATGGTGTCACACACAGTGCGCTGATATTCAGTGTGGACCATACCATGGTGTCACACATAATGGCCTGATATTCAGTATGGACCATACCATGGTGTCACATACAGTGGGCTGATTTTTCAGTGTGGACCATACCATGGTGTCACATAGCGGGCTGTATTCCCATATCATCGCGTGGACATATAAAAGTAGGCTGATACTTTAGTTCTGATTATGAGCATAGACAATACCATGGTGTCACATGGACCTTTTAGGCTGACATTCAGTGTGGACCATACCATGGTGTCACACATAGTGGGCTGACATTCAGTGTAGACCATACCATGGTGTCACACATAGTGGGCTGACATTCAGTGTGGACCATACCATGGTGTCACACATAGTGGGCTGACATTCAGTGTAGATCATACCATGGTGTCACACCTAGTTGGCTGATAATCAGTGTGAGACCATACCATGGTGTCACATATAGTAGGCTGACATTTCAGTGTAGACCATATACCATGGTGTCACACATAGTGGGCTGACATTGAGTGTAGACCATACCATGGTGTCACACATAGTGGGCTGATATTCAGTGTGAACCATACCATGGTGTTCCACTTTTGGGCTGACATTCAGTGTAGACCATACCATGGTGTCACACATAGTGGGCTGACAATCAGTGTAGACCATACCATGGTGTCACACATAGTGGGCTGACATTCAGTGTAGACCAAACCATTATGTCACACATAGTGGGCTGACATTCAGTGTAGACCTGACCATGGTGTCACACATAGTGGGCTGACATTCAGAGTAGACCATACCATGGTGTCACACATAGTTGGCTGACAATCAGTATGGACCATACCATGGTGTCACATACAGTGTGCTGATTTTCAGTGTTGACCATAGCATGGTGTCACACATAGCAGGCTGTATTCCCATGTCATCACGTCATATATAGTAGGCTGATATTGAGTTTTGATCATGAGCATGGTGTCACATACAGTGGGCTGACAATCAGTGTAGACAATACCATGGTGTCACACATAGTGTGCTGATTTTCAGTATGGACCATACCATGGTGTCGCACATTTGGCTGACATTCAGTGTGGACCATACCATGGTGTCACACATAGTTGGCTGACATTCAGTGTAGACCATACCATGGTGTCACACATAGTGGGCTGACATTCAGTGTAGACCATACCATGGTGTCACACATAGTGGGCTGACATTCAGTGTGGACCATACCACGGTGTCAAACAAAGTTGGCTGATATTCAGTGTGGACCATAGCATGGTGTCACACTTTCAGGCTGACATTCAGTGTAGACCATACCATGGTGTCACACATAGTGTGCTGACATTCAGAGTAGACCATACCATGGTGTCACACATAGTTGGCTGAAATTCAGGGTAGACCATACCATGGTGTCACACATAGTGGGCTGACTTTCAGTGTAGACCATACCATGGTGTCACACATAGTGGGCTGACAATCAGTGTAGACAATACCATGGTGTCACACATAGTGTGCTGATTTTCAGTATGGTTAATACCATGGTGTCGCACATTTGGCTGACATTCAGTTTAGACCATACCATGGTGTCACACACAGTCGCCGATATTCAGTGTGGACCATACCATGGTGTCACACATAATGGCCTGATATTCAGTATGGACCATACCATGGTGTCACATACAGTGTGCTGATTTTCAGTGTGGACGATACCATGGTGTCACACATAGCGGGCTGTATTCCCATGTCATCGCGTCATATAAAGTAGGCTGATATTTAGTTTTGATTATGAGCATAGCATGGTGTCACACTTTTAGGCTGACATTCAGTGTAGACCATACCATGGTGTCACACATAGTGTGCTGACATTCATTGTAGACCATACCATGGTGTCACACATAGTGGGCTGATATTCAGTGTGGACCATACCATGGTGTCCCACATAGTGGGCTGACATTCAGTGTAGACCATACCATGGTGTCAAACATAGTGGGCTGATATTCAGTGTTGACCATACCAAGGTGTCACACTTTTAGGCTGACATTCAGTGTAGACCATAGCATGGTGTCACACATAGTGGGCTGACATTCAGTGTGGACCATATCATGGTGTCACAAACAGTTGGCTGATATTCAGTGTAGACCATACCATGGTGTCACACATAGTGGGCTGAAATTCAGGGTAGACCATACCATGGTGTCACACATAGTGGGCTGAATTTCAGTGTAGACCATACCATGGTGTCACACATAGTCGGCTGACAATCAGTGTAGACAATACCATGGTGTCACACATAGTGTGCTGATTTTCAGTATGGACCATACCATGGTGTCACACATAGTTGGCTGACAATCAGTTTGGACCATACCATGGTGTCACACATAGTCGCCAATATTCAGTGTAGACCATACCATGGTGTCACACATAATGGCCAGATATTCAGTATGGACCATACCATGGTGTCACATACAGTGTGCTGATTTTCAGCGTGGACGATACCATGGTGTCACACATAGCGGGCTGTATTCCCATGTCATCGCGTCATATATAGTAGGCTGATATTTAGTTTTGATTATGAACATAGCATTGTGTCACACTTTTAAGCTCACATTCAGTGTAGACCATACCATGGTGTCACACATAGTGGGCTGATAATCAGTGTAGACCATTCCAAGGTTTCACACATAGTGGGCTGACATTCAGTGTAGACCATACCATGGTTTCACACATAGTGGGCTGACATTCAGTGTAGACCATACCATGGTGTCACACATAGTGGGCTGATATTCAGTGTAGACCATACCATGGTGTCACACATAGTGGGCTGACATTCAGTGTAGACCATACCATGGTGTCACACATAGTGGGCTGACATTCAGTGTAGACTTGACCATGGTGTGACTCATAGTGGGCTGACATTCATTGTAGACCATACCATCGTTCCACACATAGTTGGCTGACAATCAGTATGGACCATACCATGGTGTCACACATAGTGGGCTGACATTCAGTGTAGACCATACCATGGTGTTACTCATAGTGGGCTGACATTCACTGTAGACCATACCATGGTTCCACACATAGTTGGCTGACAATCAGTATGGACCATACCATGGTGTCACACATAGTTGGCTGACATTCAGTGTAGACCATACCATGGTGTCACACATAGTGGGCTGCCATTCAGTGTAGACCATACCATGGTGTCACACATAGTGGGCTGACATTCAGTGTGGACCATACCATGGTGTCACACATAGTGGGCTGACATTCAGTGTTGACCATACCATGGTGTCACACATAGTGGGCTGACATTCAGTGTGGACCATACCACGGTGTAAAACAAAGTTGGCTGATATTCAGTGTGGACCATAGCATGGTGTCACACTTTTAGGCTGACATTCAGTGTAGACCATACCATGGTGTCACACATAGTGTGCTGACATTCAGTGTACACCATACCATGATGTGACACATAGTGGGCTGATATTCAGTGTTGACCATAGCATGGTGTCACACATAGTGGGCTGACATTCAGTGTTGACCATACCATGGTGTCACATACACTTGGCTGATATTCAGTGTGGACCATACCATGGTGTCACATTTAGTGGGCTGACATTCAGTGTAGACAAAACCATGGTGTCACACATAGTGGGCTGACATTCAGTGTGGACCATACCATGGTGTCACACATAGTGGGCTGACATTCAGTGTAGATCATACCATGGTGTCACACCTAGTTGGCTGACAATCAGTGTAGACCATACCATGGTGTCACATATAGTAGGCTGATTTTCAGTGTGGACCATACCATGGTGTCACACATAGTGGGCTGACATTGAGTGTAGACCATACCATGGTGTCACACATAGTGGGCTGATATTCAGTGTGAACCATACCATGGTGTTCCACTTTTAGGCTGACATTCAGTGTAGACCATACCATGGTGTCACACATAGTGGGCTGACAATCAGTGTAGACCATACCATGGTGTCACACATAGTGGGCTGACATTCAGTGTAGACCAAACCATTATGTCACACATAGTGGGCTGACATTCAGTGTAGACCTGACCATGGTGTCACACATAGTGGGCTGACATTCAGAGTAGACCATACCATGGTGTCACACATAGTTGGCTGACAATCAGTATGGACCATACCATGGTGTCACATACAGTGTGCTGATTTTCAGTGTTGACCATAGCATGGTGTCACACATAGCAGGCTGTATTCCCATGTCATCACGTCATATATAGTAGGCTGATATTGAGTTTTGATCATGAGCATGGTGTCACATACAGTGGGCTGACAATCAGTGTAGACAATACCATGGTGTCACACATAGTGTGCTGATTTTCAGTATGGACCATACCATGGTGTCGCACATTTGGCTGACATTCAGTGTGGACCATACCATGGTGTCACACATAGTTGGCTGACTTTCAGTGTAGACCATACCATGGTGTCACACATAGTGGGCTGACATTCAGTGTAGACCATACCATGGTGTCACACATAGTGGGCTGACATTCAGTGTGGACCATACCACGGTGTCAAACAAAGTTGGCTGATATTCAGTGTGGACCATAGCATGGTGTCACACTTTCAGGCTGACATTCAGTGTAGACCATACCATGGTGTCACACATAGTGTGCTGACATTCAGAGTAGACCATACCATGGTGTCACACATAGTGGGCTGATATTCAGTGTGGACCATACCATGGTGTCACACATAGTGGGCTGACATTCAGTGTAGACCATACAATGGTGTCACATACACTTGGCTGATATTCAGTGTGGACCATACCATGGTGTCACATTTAGTGGGCTGACATTCAGTGTAGACAAAACCATGGTGTCACACATAGTGGGCTTACATTCAGTGTGGACCATACCATGGTGTCACACATAGCGGGCTCATATTCATAGTGGACCGTACCATGGTGTCACATATAGTGGGCTGATATTCATTGTGGACCTGACCATGGTGTCACACATAGTGGGCTGACATTCAGTGAGGAGCATACCATGGTGTCACACATAGTGGGCTGACATTCAGTGTGGACCATACCATGGTGTCACACATAGTGGGCTGATTTTCAGTGTGGACCATACCACAGTGTCACACATAGTTGACTGACATTCAGTGTGGACCATACCACAGTGTCACACATAGTAGCCTGATATTCAGTGTGGACTGTACCATGGTGCCACTCATAGTGGCCTGATATTCAGTGCGGACTTGACCATGGTGTCACACATAGTGGGCTGACATTCAGTATGGACCATACCATGGTGTCACATACAGAGGGCTGGTATTCATTGAGGACCATACCATGGTGTCACACATTGTAGTAGGCTGATATTCAGTGTAGACCATACCATGGTGTCGCACATTTGGCTGACATTCAGTGTGGACAATACCATGGTGTCACACATAGTCGCTGATATTCAGTGTTGACCATACCATGGTGTCACACATAATGGCCTGATATTCATTATGGACCATACTATGGTGTCACATACAGTGTGCTGATTTTCAGTGTGGACGATATAATGGTGTCACACATAGCGGGCTTTATTCCCATGTCATCGCGTCATATATAGAAGGCTGATATTTAGTTTTGATCATGAGCATGGTGTCACATACAGTGGGCTGATATTCAGTGTGGACGTGACCATAGTGTCACAGATAGTGGTCTGATATTCAGTGTGGACAAGACCATGGTGTCACACATAGTAGGCTCGTGTTAGTGTGGACCATACCATGGTGTCACACATTCTGGGCTGATATTCAGTGTGGACCATACTATGGTGTCACATATAGTAGGAAAATGTTCAGTTCGGACCGTACCATGGTGTCACATATAGTAGGAAGATGTTCAGTGTAGAGCATACCATGGTGTCACACATAGTGGGCTGATATTCTGTATGGACCATACCATGGTGTCACACATAGTGGGCTGGTATTCAGTATGGACCATCTCATGGTGTCACACATAGTGGGCTGATATTCAGTATGGACAATACCACGGTGTCACACAGAGTGGGCTAACACTCAGTGTGGACCATACCATGGTGTCACATACAGTTGGCTGATATTCAGTGTGGACCATACCATGGTGTCACACATAGTGGGCTGATATTCAGTATGGACCATACCACGTTGTCACACAGAGTGGGCTGATATTCAGTGTGGACCATACCATGGTGTCACAAACAGTGGGCTGACATTCAGTGTAGACCATAGCATGGTGTCACACATAGTGGGCTGACATTCAGTGTGGACCATATCATGGTGTCACAAACAGTTGCCTGATATTCAGTGTAGACCATACCATGGTGTCACACATAGGTGGCTGAAATTCAGGGTAGACCATACCATGGTGTCACACATAGTGGGCTGACTTTCAGTGTAGACCATACCATGGTGTCACACATAGTGGGCTGACAATCAGTGTAGACAATATCATGGTGTCACACATAGTGTGCTGATTTTCAGTATGGACCATACCATGGTGTTGCACATTTGGCTGACATTCAGTTTGGACCATACCATGGTGTCACACACAGTCGCCGATATTCAGTGTGGACCATACCATGGTGTCACACATAATGGCCTGATATTCAGTATGGACCATACCATGGTGTCACATACAGTGTGCTGATTTTCAGTGTGGACGATACCATGGTGTCACACATAGCGGGCTGTATTCCCATGTCATCGCGTCATATATAGTAGGCTGATATTTAGTTTTGATTATGAGCATAGCATGGTGTCACACTTTTAGGCTGACATTCAGTGTAGACCATACCATGGTGTCACACATAGTGTGCTGACATACAGTGTAGACCATACCATGGTGTCACACATAGTGGGCTGATATTCAGTGTTGACCATACCAAGGTGTCACACTTTTAGGCTGACATTCAGTGTAGACAAAACCATGGTGTCACACATAGTGGGCTGACATTCAGTGTGGACCATATCATGGTGTCACAAACAGTTGGCTGATATTCAGTGTAGACCATACCATGGTGTCGTCACACATAGTGGGCTGAAATTCAGGGTAGACCATGCCATGGTGTCACACATAGTGGGCTGACTTTCAGTGTAGACCATACCATGGTGTCACACATAGTGGGCTGACAATCAGTGTAGACAATACCATGGTGTCACACATAGTGTGCTGATTTTCAGTATGGACCATACCATGGTGTCGCACATTTGGCTGACATTCAGTTTGGACCATACCATGGTGTCACACACAGTCGCCGATATTCAGTGTGGACCATACCATGGTGTCACACATAATGGCCTGATATTCAGTATGGACCATACCATGGTGTCACATACAGTGTGCTGATTTTCAGTGTGGACGATACCATGGTGTCACACATAGCGGGCTGTATTCCCATGTCATCGCTAGGCTGCATATATAGTGGGCTGATATTTAGTTTTGATTATGAGCATAGCATGGTGTCACACTTTTAGGCTGACATTCAGTGTAGACCATACCATGGTGTCACACATAGTGTGCTGACATTCAGTGTAGACCATACCATGGTGTCACACATAGTGGGCTGATATTCAGTGTTGACCATACCAAGGTGTCACACTTTTAGGCTGACATTCAGTGTAGACAAAACCATGGTGTCACACATAGTGGGCTGACATTCAGTGTGGACCATATCATGGTGTCACAAACAGTTGGCTGATATTCAGTGTAGACCATACCATGGTGTCACACATAGTGGGCTGAAATTCAGGGTAGACCATGCCATGGTGTCACACATAGTGGGCTGACTTTCAGTGTAGACCATACCATGGTGTCACACATAGTGGGCTGACAATCAGTGTAGACAATACCATGGTGTCACACATAGTGTGCTGATTTTCAGTATGGACCATACCATGGTGTCGCACATTTGGCTGACATTCAGTTTGGACCATACCATGGTGTCACACACAGTCGCCGATATTCAGTGTGGACCATACCATGGTGTCACACATAATGGCCTGATATTCAGTATGGACCATACCATGGTGTCACATACAGTGTGCTGATTTTCAGTGTGGACGATACCATGGTGTCACACATAGCGGGCTGTATTCCCATGTCATCGCGTCATATATAGTGGGCTGATATTTAGTTTTGATTATGAGCATAGCATGGTATCACACTTTTAGGCTGACATTCAGTGTAGACCATACCATGGTGTCACACACATAGTGTGCTGACATTCAGTGTAGACCATACCATGGTGTCACACATAGTGGGCTGATATTCAGTGTTGACCATACCAAGGTGTCTCACTTTTTAGGCTGACATTCAGTGTAGACAAAACCATGGTGTCACACATAGTGGGCTGACATTCAGTGTGGACCATATCATGGTGTCACAAACAGTTGGCTGATATTCAGTGTAGACCATACCATGGTGTCACACATAGTGGGCTGAAATTCAGGGTAGACCATGCCATGGTGTCACACATAGTGGGCTGACTTTCAGTGTAGACCATACCATGGTGTCACACATAGTGGGCTGACAATCAGTGTAGACAATACCATGGTGTCACACATAGTGTGCTGATTTTCAGTATGGACCATACCATGGTGTCGCACATTTGGCTGACATTCAGTTTGGACCATACCATGGTGTCACACACAGTCGCCGATATTCAGTGTGGACCATACCATGGTGTCACACATAATGGCCTGATATTCAGTATGGACCATACCATGGTGTCACATACAGTGTGCTGATTTTCAGTGTGGACGATACCATGGTGTCACACATAGCGGGCTGTATTCCCATGTCATCGCGTCATATATAGTAGGCTGATATTAAGTTTTGATTATGAGCATAGCATGGTGTCACACTTTTAGGCTGACATTCAGTGTAGACCATACCATGGTGTCACACATAGTGTGCTGACATTCAGTGTAGACCATTCCAAGGTTTCACACATAGTGGGCTGACATTCAGTGTAGACCATACCATGGTTTCACACAAAGTGGGCTGACATTCAGTGTAGACAATACCATGGTGTCACACATAGTGGGCTGATATTCAGTGTAGACCATACCATGGTGTCACACATAGTGGGCTGACATTCAGTGTAGACCATACCATGGTGTCACACATAGTGGGCTGACATTCAGTGTAGACTTGACCATGGTGTGACTCATAGTGGGCTGACATTCATTGTAGACCATACCATGGTTCCACACATAGTTGGCTGACAATCAGTATGGACCATACCATGGTGTCACACATAGTTGGCTGACATTCAGTGTAGACCATACCATGGTGTCACACATAGTGGGCTGCCATTCAGTGTAGACCATACCATGGTGTCACACATAGTTGGCTGACATTCAGTGTGGACCATACCACGGTGTAAAACAAAGTTGGCTGATATTCAGTGTGGACCATAGCATGGTGTCACACTTTTAGGCTGACATTCAGTGTAGACCATACCATGGTGTCACACATAGTGTGCTGACATTCAGTGTAGACCATACCATGATGTGACACATAGTGGGCTGATATTCAGTGTTGACCATAGCATGGTGTCACACATAGTGGGCTGACATTCAGTGTTGACCATACCATGGTGTCACATACACTTGGCTGATATTCAGTGTGGACCATACCATGGTGTCACATTTAGTGGGCTGACATTCAGTGTAGACAAAACCATGGTGTCACACATAGTGGGCTGACATTCAGTATGGACCATACCATGGTGTCACACATAGTGGGCTGACATTCAGTGTAGATCATACCATGGTGTCACACCTAGTTGGCTGACAATCAGTGTAGACCATACCATGGTGTCACATATAGTAGGCTGATTTTCAGTGTGGACCATACCATGGTGTCACACATAGTGGGTTGACATTGAGTGTAGACCATACCATGGTGTCACACATAGTGGGCTGATATTCAGTGTGGACCATACCATGGTGTTCCACTTTTATGCTGACATTCAGTGTAGACCATACCATGGTGTCACACATAGTGGGCTGACAATCAGTGTAGACCATACCATGGTGTCACACATAGTGGGCTGATATTCAGTGTGGACCATACCATAGTGTCACACATAGTGGGCTGACATTCAGTGTAGACCATTCCATGGTGTCACACTTTTAGGCTGACATTCAGTGTAGACCATACCATGGTGTCACACATAGTGGGCTGACAATCAGTGTAGACCATTCCAAGGTTTCACAGATAGTGGGCTGACATTCAGTGTAGACCATACCATGGTTTCCCACATAGTGGGCTGACATTCAGTGTAGACCATACCATGGTGTCACACATAGTGGGCTGATATTCAGTGTGGAGCATACCATGGTGTCACACATAGTGGGCTGACATTCAGTGTAGACCATACCATGGTGTCACCCATAGTGGGCTGACAATCAGTGTAGACTTGACCATGGTGTCACACATAGTGGGCTGACATTCATGGTGGACCATACCATGGTGTCACACATAGTGTGCCAACAATCAGTATGGACCATACCATGGTGTCACACGTAGTGGGCTGACATTCAGTGTAGACCATACCATGGTGTCACACATAGTGGGCTGACATTCAGTGTTGACCATCCCATGGTGTCACACATAGTGGGTTCACATTCAGTGTGGACCATACCACGGTGTCAAACAAAGTTGGCTGATATTCAGTGTAGACCATACTATGGTGTGACACATAGTGGGCTGATGTTCAGTGTTGACCATACCATGGTGTCACACATAGTTGGCTGACATTCAGTGTAGACCATACCATGGTGTCACATACACTTGGCTGATATTCAGTGTGGACCATACCATGGTGTCACATTTAATGGGCTGACATTCAGTGTAGACAAAACCATGGTGTCACACATAGTGGGCTGACATTCAGTGTGGACCATACCATGGTGTCACACATAGTTGGCTGACGTTCAGTGTAGATCATACCATGGTGTCACACCTAGTTGGCTGACAATCAGTGTAGACCATACCATGGTGTCACATATAGTAGGCTGATTTTCAGTGTGGACCATACCATGGTGTCACACATAGTGGGCTGACATTCAGTGTAGACCATACCATGGTGTCACACATTGTGGGCTGATATTCAGTGTGGACCATACCATGGTGTCCCACTTTTAGGCTGACATTCAGTGTAGACAATACCATGGTGTCACACATAGTGGGCTGACATTCAGTGTAGACCATACCATGGTGTCACACATAGTGGGCTGACATTGAGTGTTGACCATCCCATGGTGTCACACATAGTTGGCTCACATTCAGTGTGGACCATACCACGGTGTCAAACAAAGTTGGCTGATATTCAGTGTTGACCATACCATGGTGTCACACATAGTTGGCTGACATTCAGTGTAGACCATACCATGGTGTCACATACACTTGGCTGATATTCAGTGTGGACCATACCATGGTGTCACATTTAATGGGCTGACATTCAGTGTAGACAAAACCATGGTGTCACACATAGTGGGCTGACATTCAGTGTGGACCATACCATGGTGTCACACATAGTTGGCTGACGTTCAGTGTAGATCATACCATGGTGTCACACCTAGTTGGCTGACAATCAGTGTAGACCATACCATGGTGTCACATATAGTAGGCTGATTTTCAGTGTGGACCGTACCATGGTGTCACACATAGTGGGCTGACATTCAGTGTAGACCATACCATGGTGTCACACATTGTGGGCTGATATTCAGTGTGGACCATACCATGGTGTCCCACTTTTAGGCTGACATTCAGTGTAGACCATACCATGGTGTCACACATAGTCGGCTGACAATCAGTGTAGACCATACCATGGTGTCACACATAGTGGGCTGACATTCAGTGTAGACCAAACCATTATGTCACACATAGTGGGCTGACATTCAGTGTAGACCTGACCATGGTGTCACACATAGTGGGCTGACATTCAGTGTGGACCATACATGGTGTCACACATAGTTGGCTGACAATCAGTATGGACCATACCATGGTGTCACATACAGTGTGCTGATTTTCAGTGTTGACCATACCATGGTGTCACACATAGCGGGCTGTATTCCCATGTCATCACGTCATATAAAGTAGGCTCATATTGAGTTTTGATCATGAGCATGGTGTCACATACAGTGGGCTGATATTCAATGTAGACAATACCATGGTGTCACGCATAGTGGGCTGATATTCAGTGTGGACCATACGATGGTGTCACACATAATGGCCTGATATTCAGTATGGACCATACCATGGTGTCACATACAGTGTGCTGATTTTCAGTGTGGACCATACCATGGTGTCACACAACGCGGGCTGGATTCCCATGTCATCGCGTCATATATGGTAAGCTGATATTTAGTTTTGATCATGAGCATGGTGTCACATACAGTGGGCTGATATTCAGTGTGGACCTGACCATAATGTCACTCATAGTGGGCTGATATTCAGTGTGGACCATACCATGGTGTCACACATTGTGGGCTGACATTCATTGTAGACCATACCATGGTTCCACACATAGTTGGCTGACAATCAGTATGGACCATACCATGGTGTCACACATAGTTGGCTGACAATCAGTATGGACCATACCATGGTGTCACACATAGTGGGCTGACATTCAGTGTAGACCATACCATGGTGTCACACATTGTGGGCTGACATTCATTGTAGACCATACCATGGTTCCACACATAGTTGGCTGACAATCAGTATGGACCATACCATGGTGTCACACTTTTAGGCTGACATTCAGTGTAGACCATACCATGGTGTCACACATAGTGGGCTGCCATTCAGTGTAGACCATACCATGGTGTCACACATAGTGGGCTGACATTCAGTGTGGAACATACCACGGTGTAAAACAAAGTTCGCTGATATTCAGTGTGGACCATAGCATGGTGTCACACTTTTAGGCTGACATTCAGTGTAGACCATACCATGGTGTCACACATAGTGTGCTGACATTCAGTGTAGACCATACCATGATGTGACACATAGTGGGCTGATATTCAGTGTTGACCATACCATGGTGTCACACATAGTGGGCTGACATTCAGTGTTGACCATACCATGGTGTCACATACACTTGGCTGATATTCAGTGTGGACCATACCATGGTGTCACATTTAGTGGGCTGACATTCAGTGTAGACAAAACCATGGTGTCACACATAGTGGGCTGACATTCAGTGTGGACCATACCATGGTGTCACACATAGTCGGCTGACATTCAGTGTAGATCATACCATGGTGTCACACCTAGTTGGCTGACAATCAGTGTAGACCATACCATGGTGTCACATATAGTAGGCTGATTTTCAGTGTGGACCATACCATGGTGTCACACATAGTGGGCTGACATTGAGTGTAGACCATACCATGGTGTCACACATAGTGGGCTGATATTCAGTGTGGACCATACCATGGTGTTCCACTTTTAGGCTGACATTCAGTGTAGACCATACCATGGTGTCACACATAGTGGGCTGACAATCAGTGTAGACCATACCATGGTGTCACACATAGTGGGCTGACATTCAGTGTAGACCAAACCATTATGTCACACATAGTGGGCTGACATTCAGAGTAGACCATACCATGGTGTCACACATAGTTGGCTGACAATCCATATGGACCATACCATGGTGTCACATACAGTGTGCTGATTTTCAGTGTTGACCATAGCATGGTGTCACACATAGCAGGCTGTATTCCCATGTCATCACGTCATATATAGTAGGCTGATATTGAGTTTTGATCATGAGCATGGTGTCACATACAGTGGGCTGATATTCAATGTAGACCATACCATGGTGTCACACATAATGGCCTGATATTCAGTATGGACCATATCATGGTGTCACAAACAGTGGGCTGATATTCAGTGTAGACCATACCATGGTGTCACACATAGTGGGCTGACATTCAGTGTAGACCATACCATGGTGTCACACATAGTGGGCTGACAATCAGTGTAGACAATACCATGGTGTCACACATAGTGTGCTGATTTTCAGTATGGACCATACCATGGTGTCGCACATTTGGCTGACATTCAGTGTGGACCATACCATGGTGTCACACATAGTTGGCTGACATTCAGTGTAGACCATACCATGGTGTCGCACATAGTGGGCTGATATTCAGTGTGGACCATACCATGGTGTCCCACTTTTAGGCTGACATTCAGTGTAGACCATACCATGGTGTCACACATAGTGGGCTGACATTCAGTGTAGACCTGACCATGGTGTCACACATAGTGGGCTGACATTCAGTGTGGACCATACATGGTGTCACACATAGTTGGCTGACAATCAGTATGGACCATACCATGGTGTCACATACAGTGTGCTGATTTTCAGTGTTGACCATAGCATGGTGTCACACATAGCGGGCTGTATTCCCATGTCATCACGTCATATATAGTAGGCTGATATTGAGTTTTGATCATGAGCATGGTGTCACATACAGTGGGCTGATATTCAATGTAGACCATACCATGGTGTCACGCATAGTGGGCTGATATTCAGTGTGGACCATACCATGGTGTCACACATAGTGGCCTGATGTTCAGTATCGACCATATCATGGTGTCACAAACAGTGGGCTGATATTCAATGTAGACCAAACCATGGTGTCACACATAGTGGGCTGATATTCAGTGTAGACCATACCATGGTGTCACACATAGTGGGCTGACATTCAGTGTAGACCATACCATGGTGTCACACATAGTGGGCTGACATTGAGTGTTGACCATCCCATGGTGTCACACATAGTGGGCTCACATTCAGTGTGGACCATACCATTGTGTCACACATAGTCGCCGATATTCAGTATGGACCATACCATGGTGTCACACATAATGGCCTGATATTCAGTATGGACCATACCATGGTGTCACATACAGTGTGCTGATTTTCAGTGTGGACGATACCATGGTGTCACACATAGCGGGCTGTATTCCCATGTCATCGCGTCATATATAGTAGGCTGATATTTAGTTTTGATCATGAGCATAGCATGGTGTCACACTTTTAAGCTGACATTCAGTGTAGACCATGGTGTGACACATAGTGGGCTGATATTCAGTGTGGACCATACCATAGTGTCACACATAGTGGGCTGACATTCAGTGTAGACCATTCCATGGTGTCACACTTTTAGGCTGACATTCAGTGTAGACCATACCATGGTGTCACACATAGTGGGCTGACAATCAGTGTAGACCATTCCAAGGTTTCACAGATAGTGGGCTGACATTCAGTGTAGACCATACCATGGTTTCCCACATAGTGGGCTGACATTCAGTGTAGACCATACCATGGTGTCACACATAGTGGGCTGATATTCAGTGTGGAGCATACCATGGTGTCACACATAGTGGGCTGACATTCAGTGTAGACCATACCATGGTGTCACCCATAGTGGGCTTACAATCAGTGTAGACTTGACCATGGTGTCACACATAGTGGGCTGACATTCATGGTGGACCATACCATGGTGTCACACATAGTGTGCCAACAATCAGTATGGACCATACCATGGTGTCACACGTAGTGGGCTGACATTCAGTGTAGACCATACCATGGTGTCACACATAGTGGGCTGACATTCAGTGTTGACCATCCCATGGTGTCACACATAGTGGGCTCACATTCAGTGTGGACCATACCACGGTGTCAAACAAAGTTGGCTGATATTCAGTGTAGACCATACTATGGTGTGACACATAGTGGGCTGATATTCAGTGTTGACCATACCATGGTGTCACACATAGTTGGCTGACATTCAGTGTAGACCATACCATGGTGTCACATACACTTGGCTGATATTCAGTGTGGACCATACCATGGTGTCACATTTAATGGGCTGACATTCAGTGTAGACAAAACCATGGTGTCACACATAGTGGGCTGACATTCAGTGTGGACCATACCATGGTGTCACACATAGTTGGCTGACGTTCAGTGTAGATCATACCATGGTGTCACACCTAGTTGGCTGACAATCAGTGTAGACCATACCATGGTGTCACATATAGTAGGCTGATTTTCAGTGTGGACCATACCATGGTGTCACACATAGTGGGCTGACATTCAGTGTAGACCATACCATGGTGTCACACATTGTGGGCTGATATTCAGTGTGGACCATACCATGGTGTCCCACTTTTAGGCTGACATTCAGTGTAGACAGTACCATGGTGTCACACATAGTGGGCTGACATTCAGTGTAGACCATACCATGGTGTCACACATAGTGGGCTGACATTGAGTGTTGACCATCCCATGGTGTCACACATAGTGGGCTCACATTCAGTGTGGACCATACCACGGTGTCAAACAAAGTTGGCTGATATTCAGTGTTGACCATACCATGGTGTCACACATAGTTGGCTGACATTCAGTGTAGACCATACCATGGTGTCACATACACTTGGCTGATATTCAGTGTGGACCATACCATGGTGTCACATTTAATGGGCTGACATTCAGTGTAGACAAAACCATGGTGTCACACATAGTGGGCTGACATTCAGTGTGGACCATACCATGGTGTCACACATAGTTGGCTGACGTTCAGTGTAGATCATACCATGGTGTCACACCTAGTTGGCTGACAATCAGTGTAGACCATACCATGGTGTCACATATAGTAGGCTGATTTTCAGTGTGGACCATACCATGGTGTCACACATAGTGGGCTGACATTCAGTGTAGACCATACCATGGTGTCACACATTGTGGGCTGATATTCAGTGTGGACCATACCATGGTGTCCCACTTTTAGGCTGACATTCAGTGTAGACCATACCATGGTGTCACACATAGTGGGCTGACAATCAGTGTAGACCATACCATGGTGTCACACATAGTGGGCTGACATTCAGTGTAGACCAAACCATTATGTCACACATAGTGGGCTGACATTCAGTGTAGACCTGACCATGGTGTCACACATAGTGGGCTGACATTCAGTGTGGACCATACATGGTGTCACACATAGTTGGCTGACAATCAGTATGGACCATACCATGGTGTCACATACAGTGTGCTGATTTTCAGTGTTGACCATACCATGGTGTCACACATAGCGGGCTGTATTCCCATGTCATCACGTCATATATAGTAGGCTCATATTGAGTTTTGATCATGAGCATGGTGTCACATACAGTGGGCTGATATTCAATGTAGACAATACCATGGTGTCACGCATAGTGGGCTGATATTCAGTGTGGACCATACGATGGTGTCACACATAATGGCCTGATATTCAGTATGGACCATACCATGGTGTCACATACAGTGTGCTGATTTTCAGTGTGGACCATCCCATGGTGTCACACAACGCGGGCTGGATTCCCATGTCATCGCGTCATATATGGTAAGCTGATATTTAGTTTTGATCATGAGCATGGTGTCACATACAGTGGGCTGATATTCAGTGTGGACCTGACCATAATGTCACTCATAGTGGGCTGATATTCAGTGTGGACCAGACCATGGTGTCACACATAGTGGGCTGATATTCAGTGTGGACCATACCATGGTGTCACACATAGTAGGCTGGTGTTAGTGTGGACTATAGCATGGTGTCAAACATTCTGGGCTGATATTCAGTGTGGACCATACCATGGTGTCACATATAGTAGGAAGATGTTCAGTGTGGACTGTACCATGGTGTCACATATAGTAGGAAGATGTTCAGTGCGGACCATACCATGGTCTCACATATAGTAGGAAGATGTTCAGTGTGGACCATACCATGGTGTCACATATAGTAGGAATATGTTCAGTATGGACTATACCATGGTGTCACATATATAAGGAAGATGTTCAGTGTGGACCATACCATGGTATCACATATAGTAGGAAGATGTTCAGTGTGGTCCGTACCATGGTGTCACATACAGTAGGAAGATGTTCAGTGTGGACCATACCATGGTGTCACATATAGTAGGAAGATATTCAGTGTGGACCATACCATGGTGTCACATATAGTAGGAAGATGTTCAGTGTGGACCATACAATGGTGTCACATATAGTAGGCTGATATTCAATGTTGACCATACCATGGTGTCACATATAGTAGGAAGATGTTCAGTATGGACCATACCATGGTGTCGCACATAGTGGGCTGATATTCTGTGTGGACCAGAGTGGCAGAGGAGGCCCTGTTTACTAATCAAGATACACAATTTATCATCATTTCATATATATTTCCTCCTACCAAAGCTTTTATATCAGTTTAAGAAACATCACAATTTTATTTAACATGTTTATTTAAAGTTTATCCATGTTCATGTTTATCCTAATTATTAGAAAATATGTATTTAAAAAAATATTATGTTTGAATTTTTTTTGTGGATAAAATTATACACCAGAAAACAATGTATTTCATTACATTTTTAAAGGATACATATTTATTCAAAATTTCTATGTGCATTTAATAGATTGAGTCCATTAGAGGAAATATATTTCTTAAAACATATTCTAAAGGGGCAGTATTTGTGAGTTTCCATCCATTTGCCAGATCAATTGATTTTCCTTATACTTTCTTTCCACCAGAGTGAGGTGTATCTAAAATACACTTCCACTTGAGGAAGAAATGTTTTCTTTTCTTTGACACGGGTATTTGTGTGTGAACAGGGTACACAAAATGCAATCTTTTACTGAAAATATAGTATTTGTACAAACTTTTGAAGATGTCCATGTAGACATAATTTCAACTATCATCCTATGATTTCTTCCAACTATTTGAACAATGACCAAATTAAGTCATCCTATCCTTATCATAAACCTGTATAAAGTACCTTGCAGGTATTCAAGGCATTGAAAGTAAGTCAAGTGTACAGTTCATTGAAAATTTCTTAGCACAGACTTGCTGAAGAAATGGTTTATGGCACGTCAAACCAACTATCACGACAGGAGTCGCGATCCAACAGATAGCCTCAGTTTCAATTCAAGCATTCACAATAAGAAACTGTTACAATCATTGGGAGTACTCCCTCCTATTCAAGTTTGAAATTAATAACAATCTGTGGGGTGGCAGGTTTCAGATTGCACCAGGTAAAGTGGTGATAGATAACGGAGACATCTTCAATAGAGAAGATACAATAACGGATCATCGCAATAATTACCAAGTGCTTTGCCCAAACTTGCTGATCTCAAGTTGTAATCCAAGCCAGTATGTAAATGTTATGTTGCAAACCTTGAAGGCAGTCACTAGAACAACACTAGAGAGTTGGGTATTGATAAGATAGTTAAAATAAAATAAAATTATGCCTTGACTAGTACTCAACCAGACCACAAAATATATTGCTACTTTACAGAATATTGTATAAACGGTTTGCCTAAAGCTGTATAATAAAACATTATTGACTCCAAATTTGGTTGTATTATGCAGTGTTGTGTTTTTAAACAATCATGTAAGAAAAGGAGAGTGGTGGTGTGAGTTACCTATTATGAATATGTAGCGTTTACTGTTCAGCTTTTCACTGTTTAATTGTAACATTTAGGAAAAGGAAAGACATTTGAGAGGAAATGTATCTGTGAGATATGATATCAGCTTATGCAGCATAGTCTTGATACAAATATTTAATCAAAAGATATAAGAAGAGGAGAGAGGCCCATGGTGATTTTCTGATGTGAAAAGTAAATAAACTGTGAAAGGTCCCTCTCATGATTAAGATTATAACCAAGTTATTATGCACCATATAAAAATGTTAAGTCTATACGAGAAGCTTAGTATCAATGCGTAATATGTGTCAAATGAACACTAGCACACCCCTCTGTTATTCACACAGTTACCGTATATACTTAATAATGCAGAGCATACTTAATCAGAAGAATAATTCAGTGCACATGAAATTAACTTGACGATTCCCCTGGAGAAATACATTTGCATGTTCATTTAACTTGTGAATCCTTCAAAATGATGCTATTCACATACTCTTATTCTTACCCAAACAAGTCAATATTAAAAAAATGAAGCATTTGAAATATTCATTCTATAACCCAGCAACTGAGACAGGTACAAGACAAGCGACTATCATCAAAGAAAATCTGTAGAGCAAGTGGCACTATGTGTGTCAACTTAATTATATTTTCTTTTCTCCAATAATATTTTTAAGGTATCTCATTTTTACTAGATAATATTATGACATCTCATTTTAGATGTCATTTCAAAGTTCTGCACAACAATATTTCAGCTACCATATGTGTCATGCTCAGCAGTCAAGCCATTTTCATATTGGCCATATTTTCACAGCTCCCTTTGTGCTGCACCAGCTGTATGCTATGTTCAGAGCTGTGTAGCTGATAGCCACACCAGAGTACTCACACTAGAAAGCTGAACAAGGTTAGACACCGCGACTACCCTATGATACGACATAGTGACTGTAATTTCATAACTACCCAGGATGCTCATACATTCAGGGCGTACATGGATACACACGTGTAAAACAGCTAATGTCACCAAAATATGCATGGGCTGAAAATGGTAGTATAGCTTTGTAGACATACTTCCAGTTTGTCTTCAGAATGTAGAATCTTCCTGTTAGCAGGATGCATAAAACTTTCACATCGAGACTTGAGTTCCATTTTCATACTTGAACCAATAATAACATTTAACTTTACCAACCATTTCAAGAATGTGTCGGAGTCTTTTGAATCTCCTAAATATAAATACTAAATATTTGTATTATTTTCTATGAAGACATCAGTTTGACTTGTTAAAGATGAAGATTTTATCATTGATTTAGAATTGAACAACAAAACATGTACATAATGAATGCATGCTGTTAAATAAACAGATTTCAGTTATCTATTGCAATATTGATTTGTGCTGTTTCCAAGAAGAAGGGTTGGCTGACATTGATTGTATAATGACATAAAGAGGACAGTGTATTGTGTTTGTAGCCAAGCTGATGAAGATGGTTGCATGTGGAATCCCACTTGTCTCGCTGTCCTCGCTATCATCCACACTGGACCATATTTCCTATAACAGCTTCATTTCATAGCATTATAGCACTGATACATGGCTGACTGCATCAAAAAGGAAATGAAGTATTAACTGTTTGATAAACAATCTCACCTTAAGCCATTATCCCACAACAGAATGAAAACCCATGGATGCTGTAACAAATACTACTGTGCAGTTCATAGGGATCATTTGCATATTTATCAATGCAGAAATGAATCATGTGCAAGTACTGTTCTTCAAACTGAGCTAATGCTAAATGTAGGCATAATGACATGTGAAATATGTATCTATAATATCCCTCAAATGAGTCTTGTATGGTCAACAAACCAGGATGCATATTCCATATAGTAAATAACTTAGTTGTAAATAGCATTAAATAAGTTACTTTATAAAATTACATTCTTTTTTATTCTGTCAAACACAATGGCTTCATATCTTAAGCTGGATGGATGACCACTTCATCACCAAAGGACATTCCTCAGTGCAAACTTCAGATATAGGTTATGCTCACATTATATTGAGAAATTACATGGCCTCATTTGTTCAAAACCGTACATAACATTGTAAGCATGTTCCTTTGTCCAATTTCTACATCCCTTAATACACATGTGTGATGTTGTCACACGTTCCTTGAAGACTGTTTGTTAGATTGGCAATAACATGAAAATGGTCTCAAATGTTGAATTTATAATTATAATTTTGTGTGCATTCTAACAAAACTAGTTGAATAGAGTTGAAAAGCCATCCATGTATACACATGGAAAAGGAACTTCAGGGCCAGTTTTATTGAGCTTCTCAACATCATCCTAACATATCCAAAAGTACATGCAATGAAATATACATTTTACTGATGTTAACATTAGAAAAGAATGCATGCCTGTTACCGATACCACAACTTTAAAATTTCATAACTATGTTAGTGTCTATAGTATGCTTTTATATGTGTTCTTCCAATCCAGCAAATTTTGGGTTAATATGCTTTACCTGTACATTTTTGTTGAATAACAATCTATTTTATGAGTACCAATTCCCAAAGAGGGTATGATATATCATCTCACAATGAAAACAGTATGAGAAGTGATAGCATCTTGGATTATGGTGTCATCTTATTCCAGACAAAAGAAATATTTTCGCTTTAGTAGTTACAGCTTTAAAGAAAACGGTTTCCATTGATCGACTGTTTGGCCTTCTATTAGAGCTCGTACACTGAGAACAATGTTTTAATATACAGTTACACCAGTGGCTTTCTTGTTTGTTCATGCACGTCGCCTCTTTGCGGGTCATCAGTTGGTCCCAACAGAAGTAGTTACAGTATAAATCCCTTCCCTAACGGTTTCTAAAACCAGATAGGTATACACATCACGACACTTTTGACACTCTTCCCTGTCTTAAAGCGTGGGAAACATTGTCTTACTTGCCATATTTTTTATGGTTGAGCTAGCTAAGGTGTTAAATTAACTTCTCACTCAGAAGGGAAATACTTCTCATTTTGAAGGGACTTCACAATGAAAATTGTTTGCTTCTCAGAAAGTGGTAAAGCAGAGTATTGTGAACCGTCAGACAGTCCATGTGAGTAATTTTTGGTATCTTTTTCCATGTCTGTTTTCTATTTCTGCCTTTTGTCATATTCTAATTGTTTAGTCTGCAAGACCAATGAAAAGTTCATTTCTGTAATGTTCCTATGTAAAACTAAAATGTATCCATCTATCATCAATGTCTTTCTGGTCACTGTTGCATGAACAACATCTGACATGTGTTATTGCCACAGACAACTACAATGCAAAAATCTACTTGACTCATGTTCTGGCACAATGACACATGGTACTTCCAAAGTATATACCTTTAATGTCCATATGCAACATCACAAAGTATATACCTTTAGTGTCCATATGCAACATCACCCAAGTATCAAATGAGCATAAAACCTTACTAGTTGATGTGTCTGTATTTTCTTGACTGAGTATTGTACATCACACAAGTAGCACATGAGCACTTAACCTTACTAGCTGATGTGTCTGTATTTTCTTGACTGAGTATTGTACATCACACAAGAAGCACATGAGCACTTAACCTTACTTTCTGATGTGTCTGTATTTTCTTGATTGAGTATTGTACATCACACAAGTAGCACATGAGCACTTAACCTTACTTTCTGATGTGTCTGTATTTTCTTGACTGAGTATTGTACATCACACAAGTAGCACATGAGCACTTAACCTTACTTTCTGATGTGTCTGTATTTTCTTGATTGAGTATTGTACATCACACAAGTAGCACATGAGCATAAAACCTTACTTTCTGATGTGTCTGTATTTTCTTGATTGAGTATTGTACATCACACAAGTAGCACATGAGCACTTAACCTTACTTTCTGATGTGTCTGTATTTTCTTGATTGAGTATTGTACATCACACAAGTAGCACATGAGCATAAAACCTTACTTTCTGATGTGTCTGTATTTTCTTGATTGAGTATTGTACATCACACAAGTAGCACATGAGCACTTAACCTTACTTTCTGATGTGTCTGTATTTTCTTGACTGAGCATTGTACATCACACAAGTAGCACATGAGCACTTAACCTTACTAGCTGATGTGTCTGTATTTTCTTGACTGAGTATTGTACATCACACAAGGAGGACATGAGCACTTAACCTTACTTTCTGATGTGTCTGTATTTTCTTGATTGAGTATTGTACATCACACAAGTAGCACATGAGCACTTAACCTTACTTTCTGATGTGTATGTATTTTCTTGACTGAGTATTGTACATCACACAAGTAGCACATGAGCACTTAACCTTACTTGCTGATGTGTCTGTACTTTCTTGACTGAGTATTGTACATCACACAAGGAGCACATGAGCACTTAACCTTACTAGCTGATGTGTCTGTATTTTCTTGACTGAGTATTGTACATCACACAAGTAGCACATGAGCACTTAACCTTACTTGCTGATGTGTCTGTACTTTCTTGACTGAGTATTGTACATCACACAAGAAGCACATGAGCACTTAACCTTACTTTCTGATGTGTCTGTTATTTCTTGACTGAGTATTGTACATCACACAAGTAGCACATGAGCACTTAAGCTTACTAGCTGATGTGTCTGTAATTTCTTGATTGAGTATTGTACATCACACAAGTAGCACATGAGCACTTAACCTTACTAGCTGATGTGTCTGTATTTTCTTGATTGAGTATTGTACATCACACAAGTAGCACATGAGCACTTAACCTTACTAGCTGATGTGTCTGTATTTTCTTGATTGAGTATTGTACGTCACACAAGTAGCACATGAGCACTTAACCTTACTTTCTGATGTGTATGTATTTTCTTGACTGAGTATTGTACATCACACAAGTAGCACATGAGCACTTAACCTTACTTGCTGATGTGTCTGTACTTTCTTGACTGAGTATTGTACATCACACAAGGAGCACATGAGCACTTAACCTTACTAGCTGATGTGTCTGTATTTTCTTGACTGAGTATTGTACATCACACAAGTAGAACATGAGCACTTAACCTTACTAGCTGATGTGTCTGTATTTTCTTGATTGAGTATTGTACATCACACAAGTAGAACATGAGCACTTAACCTTACTTTCTGATGTGTCTGTACTTTCTTGACTGAGTATTGTACATCACACAAGGAGCACATGAGCACTTAACCTTACTAGCTGATGTGTCTGTATTTTCTTGACTGAGTATTGTACATCAAACAAGTAGCACATGAGCATATAACTTTACTAGTGTGTGTGTCTTACCTGCCTCTACTTACATGAGTTAAACTATATCTGTATATGCTCAGAAAAATCAAATCTGTTCATGCATGAATATTTGACAAATTCATGTATCCTGATTCAACAGATTCAAATCACTATGTCCAAATCATGTAGGTTAAAACTATACCAGCCATCATAGTTGTAACAATTCTTTTAACAAGGTTAATAACAAACATGTTTGTAGAGAATCTCTCAGAACAACAAGTTTTCAACATCAAGTTCACTAACAAAAGCCACTTAGATTGGAAAAAAATTGCTTTTACTGGCTATAAATCCTTTGCTTTAAGCATAGAAACATGAACTGGTTTACATTGATCTTGTTAAAAGTGTTCCGTGAAAACTAGTGATTATATTACTGTGTAAAGGTATGGACAGATTATGTCTTTGTGGGAGAATATGAGAGCAGATACCCAGAAGAATCTCTAGTTTGTCCTTTCAATGTGAGTTGGCAGAGGTGTTCCACTCGATTAACTTTCTCTTTTCCACTGTAAGCATTATTAAAGGGGCTGAAGGTAGAAGGGCAGACACTGTGGAATTGATGAGGAGGGGACCAAGCCACTGATCCCTGAGGGCGAGCCTTGTAGACAACCTACTGCAGGAAGAACTTGCTTTTTGTCCTGTTGAGTGGCTACTGTGTATCCTAAACGGAGGTAGAGCTAAGTCGTTGACTAGCGAGAGCTAACTGGCAGTCAGGGTGTGTGTGGGTAGAGATAACAACAAGAGAGAGTCACGTTAGGACACTCGACTGTGTAGTGCAGTGGACAGTGCACTATGATAGACACCATAGTCTCCTCTCCTCAAAAAACAGTAGCTCACTCCCTTCAAGGTAATAAACACTGCTTCTTTTATATCTAATATCACTATTCTCTTTTTTTAAATTTACTGTGAAAAAAAGCATCTTTTTGTGATAACATTGAATATGTCACAATGTATACAGTTAAGTCATGATTCCATGTTCTGTGAATATTTCAATTTTTTGTCACTTTTACTTTTCTAGCTGAAGTGTTACTATGAAAATACCTCGTATAATTTGATTTTTCTGTTTATGTAATGTATTGTAGCAGGAGGCATCCACTCATTATTGTATAGAAGATAGAATATGACTGAAATGCATTTCAAAGTAGCTGTAAACTACACTCATCCACTTTGTTTTATCAAACCTCAAGGTGTTTTACTGATAACAAATACTTTGTTCTAAATATACTCACAGGAGGTGCCTCAAAGATACAACTACTGAATCCGTCAAAATATAAATAGAAAATTCATAGATTTGAATGCTCACCATTAAAAGTAGTAGATTTACTTACTTGAACATCAACTTTTATCAAATATGTAATGTTTTCTTCTAACAGATGAATAAAGAGTGAAAAGAATTATGACATGGTTAACTTGAAATTTTAGACGATATTATTTTAGGATTTGTTTTAAGAATTGTCCTCATTATCTTTCATAAAACTATTTCCTGTTTCTTGCTTATTTATTGGCAGTTCAGCTATGCTACAAGATATTAAATATTATTTCCCAAACATTCAAGTTTAATCGTTCTCAGTGATTCCTACTTGAAGTTGTCAATGTTTCCGAATATTTTCTCAAATGATATCTACAGGTCATTATGTATATTGACAATACTTCAAAGTGCATGCATCGTAATACAAAATTATATATCAACTGTATATCAATGTAGAGTATTTCATGTGTGTGCCAATATTTTACCTCAGTCAATGTTGTATAGTTTTCTGAAGAATACATTAAACCACAGTATGGGAAAACTTGATCTTTTAAGGCGAATATTTTTCATTATGATTTTCAAACAATATTTACACAATCCTATATCATTCTTGCTCATTATGTCAGATAACTTGAATGTTTGTGTACATCTTTGACCATTAACAGAATACTGGAGAGCACATATTACAACACTGATAAACTTCATAAAGAGGTTTTCTGAGATACTTAGGTTTAGATAAAGAAATTTCCATTGGAACAAAATGGAATAATTATTGAGCTGAGAATGTGAAAATCTAGTCTGTCATTTATGGTCAGTAATAGACAGTACATTTTTCTCCTGACTTTTAAAAAAAATAAATGGCCTGTCTCTTATCATGCTGCAGTTATTCACATGACTCAGGAAAAAATTATCAATTTTGTTTTCTTACAGCAAGCAAAGATAAATATTACCATACAACATCACAGAACATTTATTTTTTTCTATCAGAATAAGAATAATTTGTGTATGTGACCACTAGGATAGATCAACTTAAGCCCATATACCACTGCTTGTAATCAAATCCATATTCAATAATTATTTGTGTGGTCCAGATCCACTGTGTCGCAGATAGATTTTATGTATCTAAGACTGATGTATCTAAACACTGTTGTTTGTAATGTAAAATCATTCATTCACTCTCTAAAGACAGTCTAAAGTCTATTCTAAGTATATATACTTTAATTATTTATTGATAGTTATTTTTGCACATTTTCATTTTTGTTAAGTAGAAAATCATTAGTGTTAAAAAGTAAGAAACATTTTGAGAACTATCTTCCTGAAAGTTTATTAAAGAAGGCTATCTGGCGATAGGAAATATTTATCTAACTGATATGCTGGCAGACTGGGTCTATCTGGAAAGACGGCTTCACAACTTTTAGGCAGGAAATGGTGCTGTGAGCCTATCAAGCTAATCAAAATATTATCCTATGAGGTTTAGTATTTCTCTTTATATGGTGAATAGATTGTCTGATCCCAGTGTATTCACCTGCTGATTAACACTTGCAACTCATGCCATATATCACTGAAATATGATATGATATATTTCAAATTTTCAGATGACTTGAAACCAATGTAGCATTAGATAGGCAATATCTTGTGTCGGTGTGATTCAAGCCTAGATCATTTACTTTTGTAGAAAACATAGGAGGTCATCTGAGCAGGATTAGGGTAAATTCAGTCCCTACATGATAGGTTGAAACTTGACTGTGTTGTAGACAGGTGTAAGTGTGGTAGAGTCGAGGCCTGATTGGGAGGGTAGATGGGAGGAGTTTCAGGTTTTGTCATCATTATTGACCTCATCAAGCTGATAACTACCCACTGTCTGTCCTGAACCAGCAGTAGATCTCCACACATTCATTGTCTCAATGTAACACTCAGTCCCAACAATACATTGTCAATAAGTTGGGCTACTGTTACAGCTTGTCAATATCTCAGTAGATTTACTTCAACAAGAATGTCCCCTACAAAGCCAGTGTCTCTGACAGGTTTGGCACACATGCATATTTACCCAAAAGTGAGCATTACTAAGCTGAATATCTTTTGAAGAGCTTGTAATTATCATAAGATTGGATATCATGAGTATAGCTGAGAAATTTGGCATGTCTTATCATGTGGTGCTTGGACACCTGATAGGCAGACATTTATTAATGTTATATAGAACTACAATCTCTTTTACATGAAATACTGATACATCATTGGTACATTGATTCTACCATATCATGTGAGTGGTAGACAAGTCTAAGTGTGCTCAGCCCACTGCTGGCAGTGTTTAGTTGGAAGATACAGGCTGTGGCCACATCTTTCCACCACTCCTTGGGAAGATCTTCTGTCTCAGGTAGGACATACATAACTTACTATTATATACTTCCAGTATTTCTTCAAAATAGTTTACAGAAACACACGCTCCTACTCTAACTGTTAAACATGACTGACATGGTTTGAAATTATATGCTGGACACTCATTCCATAACAACACTACTTTATACACTTAGATATTCAAAGCCATCTTTTATTCATCATACAATGTCATGCTTGAAAATTAGATTTGTACGATGATCTTCTGATAGGGTACATCACAACATAAGGGAGAAAGACTTTGAAAAGCAGACTGTAGATATTTCAGGTCAGACAAGATCTGTCTCCAGTACACAATGCTTGTTGTAACAGTTAGTGGGATCATGTGGTCCGAATTTGATGTTGTGGCATTGTTACTCTGTGCTATTAGTCTCTCAGTCATGGTTTTGTCTTGTCCAGACTCACATATTTGATTATTATGTCTATAATTATTGCTGAAATATTCCTAAAGGTGTAGGACTGTTTCAGTGGATAGAATTATTACTTTACAACCAAGAGACAACAATATAACCCTACTCCCATACAGCTTTAAACATACACTATCATACTGACTTGCCAGGGGACATTCTAATCTGGAATTCAGACAGAATGAATTAGTTGATTTATTTAGATGTTCGTGGGTTTTTTCAAGATCAACAAAACTACAAGTTTCTCCTAAACTTCAGGGGAGAAAAGATTATACTAGGTGAATGAATGTGGTCATAAAGTGTTCCAGGTTTACTTCAATATGAAAACAATAATGTAACAGCCAACATTAGCTGGACATCTCCATGATTTTGGAAAAAAATGAACTTCATCGACACCACCATAATAGGTTTTCTCAACCACGTAGTTATGAAAATGGTTAGAGGCCTCATACGTAATATTCCTCCTTTCCTGAATTGTTCACATGATTGGATTACAATTAAACTTAAGGTCACTTGGTATGAGCTAGAGATCATTCAAAGAATTGATTCTATTGGTGGAAATTAGAGGTATTATTGGCATCATCTTTTGGGTGACCTCTGTCAAGATCAAGGTCACTGGACATCACATCATGAAACTAAATTCAAATTTCTAAAATTTTACAAAGATAAATGCATGAATAATCTAAACATTTTTCAATCACTTTACTACTCTTTTCTTTTAATATGAGCTTTGGGATAGCCTCATGGTTAAAGCCTCTGTTCGTCACACTGAAGTCCCAGATTTGAATCCCCACATGGGTACAATGTGTGAAGCCTATTTCTGGTGTTCCCTGTTGTGATGTTGCTGAAATATTTCTAAAAGTGGCGTAAATCCATACTCACTCTGATGAAGTTTAATGAAACCTATAGAGTTAGTTGACTGATCACCCCTCCAAACTGATGTGAAGGCTAACTTACCTGCATTTACTACACACTCTCAACTGATCAACAAATGATAATAATAGTCAGTAAGTTGTGCGCAGTTTACTGTAATCCTCACAATGCCCTGATTCAGTCCTACAGAGTGTTGATACACCAGATGATTTACTGACAATGGGGATGCATGTATATGATATTCACACATCTTTTGATGTATGAAAAATAGATATCTAGTGTTTTTGTCCCATGTACAATGGACAAAGGAACTGTAATGAAAGTGGATATTTTTTCCTTCTTACATACATGTGATTTGGGTTTTTGTATTTCAACTATCAATACATCACCCTATACACTACAGTCGAATGATAACAATATGTTATCCTATTCATCATTGTTAGTACAATTATTGATATAATATCCAATAACAACATGTGAAGGTTCCTTATTCATAAAGGCAGTGCATTTATTGTGTTATTATGAAAACTTACTTAAAATCAACATTTAGTTGTCAATAATGCTCAGCTGTGAAATATATAGTGAATGTTTCAATGTCACCCATTGGCATCCCACATTGTGTTGAAGCCACAGGGTCAGGGATGCAGTCATATTAGTCTCCCCCTTACCTGTGCTGCCCTCCCAATCAACACAATGGTTATAATGCCACCAACATATTGGAGCCCATACACTTTCAGCTTTGAGCATTTTATCAATAATATTTCATTTTATTTCTAGTGCATTAAGTTTCAGGCTAACCTTGAGGTTTTGTGACCACTTTGTCTCTGTTGGGTGTCTGTGACATTGAGTGCACACAACCAATGCTGTATTCTCTGTATGATGCCAAATGATGACTACCATACTCACATCTAAGTTAGCTGCACAAATTAGACATTGAAAAGAAGAATATCATTGTAAAATGACTTTTTACTTTTCAGTGTATGATTATTGGCTGTTTTAGATGATGTTTTTGAGTGAATGCTTTTATAGCACCATCAAAATGAGTTCAGTCTCCTGACTTTCAATTTTTCATGCTGAAGGTTTGCTCTGAAATTTGAGAGGACTCTCATTAAGAATTTTCCTAAAATTTAAAAGCAATTCAGATTATTACAGAATGTCACATCTATTCATTTGAAACTTTGAATAGATGATGATATATTCCTTTAAAGCGTCATCATCTTCACTCAACATCACATACATTTTGTATTGTTGACTAGTGTTAAAATGATTTGAATTTCATCACTGATGTAAGTGATTGCTCAAACTGTCAACAGCAAAAAGATTAATGATGTTTTGATTATTATTCCACATACCTCATTCAAATAGCATGAAGGAAGTTCTTTGGTACCTGTCGACCCATGAAGATCCGGGTTGCAATTGGTCTTCATTAACCCATGCTTGTCGTAAGAGGCGACTAAAGGGACAGGGTGTTCAGGCTCGCTGACTTTGTTGAAACCTGTCATTGTATCCCAGTTGCTTAGATCGATGCTCATGCTGTTGATCACTGGATTGTCTGGTCCAGGCTCCTGCCATATAGCTGGAATATTGCAGAGTGCGACGGTAATCAACAAACCAACCAACTTTGGTATCTTTTTTTGTTGGTGTTGTTTAACACTGCACTATTTCAGCTCTTAGACAACAGTCTGTAAATAATCAATCAGGGAGGAAGGTCAAAATCACTCTATAGAAAACAAATGGTGGTTACACTTTTATGAACAAGGTATATGGACATGGAATTTTAAAAGGTTTTCATCATGATTAGTCACAGGTCAAAGTCATCATTCAGGTTTTTAAGCTCGCCTAACTCAAACTCCAGTGAGCATATAGCATGGTCATTTGTCTCTACAGTGTTGCTGTCAGTCCATCAGTTGTTCATTTTACACACTTCACATCCACTCTGAATCTACTAGGCCTATGAAGCGGAAACTTGATGTTAGATATGGTATCTCTAAATATCTGAATTCTTATTCAATCTTAAGCCGGAAAGTGTTTTCTTTTTTTTCTTCTTATTCTTGGAAAATACAACTGACGGATCCGTAAAACAAGAAAAAATAAATAAATTGGTCTGGCCTTACAAGAAAATCAAATAAGCTAAAAAAAAGTATGCTATACCTCATACTTGCTGCATGCGTAGTAGGGTCCAAAATTATTTTCACCATGGCCCTACTACGCTGCTGTGCTGCATGTGAAATGTCACAATAACATTTTAAGAAACTGCACATCAGTGGTCCAAAATATCATTTACCTGCTCAAAAAATAAAATTTTAATAATTTTATTTGCCAAAAAAATGTGTTTACATATGTTTTGGCCCCATATACACTTCATAAATTGCCAAAAGTAAAATACTTTTAGCATTTATTTAATTTTTTTTTTCCTCCTGCCCTTCGGTTTTCTGAGGACAAAAATCTGTAAAACAAGAAATAAAATTGGTCTGGCTTAAGTTAGATTCATTCACTTTCCTTTATGCTGAATCTTCCTGGTGTTACTTTGAAATTTCCTGTGAAACTACTGTTTCAATTTTGAAAATGTCATTGGTAGCATTGTCAGGTCTATTATCTGTATGGGAAAATGTACATACTTGAACAATGATGACACAGAAAGTTGATCAGGAGGTTTAAATCCTCTTTCTGACATAGTTACAACAGTTTGAAAAATTGTTTTATGGCCATTATTCGTCTTCTGAACACATAGAATTTGGTACATGTCAGAACGTCTGTATTCTATTTTGGAGGATATTATAACTTTTGACTTTGAGCTGATTTGCAGTCAAGTTTTGATCCCCCACAACAACAATAGTTTACCATCAATTTCCATCAGTTATAATCCTTTTGTTTATACTGCAGACTTCACTTGTTAGCAGTTTTTAATGATCTGATCTAAAGCCTTGCAGCATTGTATAGCAAACTGGCTTCCCCACATTATCCAGTCAGCCTATAAAACACTTCCTCACACTTGTGCATATGGCTTTCAGTCCATACTGTGTTCATCACTTGCTTAATAACAGTGTTAGAACCTACACCAAAATGTTGCTTCTATTATAATAAAGAGGTCGTACATATATTGGTATCATTCCTCAATATGTGTTCCCTTAGTTTGCTGAATCTTACATTTTAACGTCGTTTTATAAACCTCCAGTGATGTCACTCCATTGTCTTGCCAGGTTCTTGTTCTCTACAGGCAATTCAAGGGTATTCGCCAAGAAATCCCATGGATTTTCTACAGAATTGCCCGCATCCCAGGGATTTTCTGAGGAATAGCCCTTGACTTTATATTATTACTTGCTATGAAGATTGATATAACTTTGTCATGCCATCACTGAATACAATCGTAAAATATCAGATTATTGAACACCTCCAATATATAGTGCCAATGCCTGGTTTCGAACCTGCAACCCATTGTTTACTATCTCAGGGATTAAAAAATCCCATCGCCCGACGCCTGGGACAAGTCAGTTTTCATTTCGGGCAATCAAATAATGGTATCTTACTTGTCCGTGGGCTACTAGATAATTTCCACTTATGGTTTCAAACTGCAAATAAACTTGGATTTAATTTCATATCTGCTCAAAATGTAGCTATTAAATTTCACAATGATAATAAAGTAGAGTTATCTTTCTTCGCTATTTATCACTTTTCAATAAATAGTCCAGTAAACATTAACATCAAATACCATGTTGATTTCTTCTTTCATAATTACATCATAATAATTATGTCATAAAATCAGGACAAGTGGAAAATTAGTCAGGACAAGTTACTTTCTTAAAGTCACCTGCCCTGTGGCAAGTGGCTTTTAAAAACAAATTTGAAGCCCTGCAGCTTGGCGGTTTTATCCACTAGGCGATGAAGGATCACTGTGAAAAATGAGATCATTTGTCAGTACGAACCATGTGTTCCTCACAAGACGGGTAGTGCGGGCAGCGCATGTGCAGGACACAGGCTGCCAGTCGCATCCCAGTTTATTTCAACAGTAAATACCAAATATTGAAATTATATCTAAAGTATATCTTCGGTCGGTTCATAAGTTGGATCAAAACCACCTCCTCCTGTCGGCCCTCCCCCAGTTCCCTCTGCTGCAGGCTTACTTTTCAAACAAAACCTCGGCGTCAGTTTTGATCCTTTACTGAACACACTTTAAATTCTCTCTAAATGCATATTTGCTTCTGTAAACTTCTCTTCTGAAATTGGCAGACTGCGGGAGCAGAACTTTGACATTATGTTTCTCCTTTTGATGACATAATATTTTACTCAGTTTGTTGGATTTATTTAGTTTATTACTTAAATGATGATATCATCTACAGTGAACGACAGTGTATATATGCATCCGTTTATATCCATCACTCAACAATTGTTGCATATGTCATTATGAAATTTTTCATTTAGAAAATATTTTTTACACTTGTTGATATTTGTCTAAGCTACAACAGCCTCCATTTTTCAAGCATTACTGTTTTAACAACATCTCTAAAACTACATGGTCTAGGTATCTTGAACATCACAGAAATGATCCAAGCAATGGTGTAAGAAATGCTGACAGAATGACAGCCTTATCGAAAATGCCACATTGTTGTGATTTAGGTCAAGAAATGTTTTCTGACTGGAAGTACATCATGTACTACAATGTGTTTAGATTTGAGATAAAGACATTATAGAGATGCATCTATTTCTGAAAGTACTTTCAGTCTCCCAGTCATGCCAATAAATGTTTTAAGTAATGCTAACTTATCAGGATCATGTTGGTAACATGATTTTGCAGCTATTTGTGCTCCTATTTTATGAAGTTTGAGCAGAACTCAGCATGTATATTGTATTGTTTGGAACATTTTACCTTGATTTCATCTGTGTACTTGGAACACTATCCCACAAATAAACACTCCAATCTGTTTAAGAGATGCCAATATCACTGCCAAAGTGGGACATATTCTCTGATTTTTGCAAAATGCAATTTTTTGTTTTGTTTTGACTTTTCTGAAAATCCATGTGTGGCTCTGTATACATCTGCAACATATGTTATATTTGGGATTACATCTGCTCTGGAATTCCCAAATTGAGGAACCTGGACTTGGACATATGTATTTCTTTTAATGATAATTTCTTTTCTTGTTCAGATCATGACGATTTGAGTGCTGGTTCTCAATCCTTACTTTTCAAATCGATGCTGGGATAGAAACTTTTCTGAGGCAGTAGTATTTGTTAACAATCTAAACCATTCACTAGATATCCAGGGGAGCTTTAGTGCTGTGGCAGTAGAATAAGTAATTATTAGCATCCAAGAACAAAGGCATTTGCAAAAATCAGAAGCAGCCACATCCCCATTGCCCTGAATGCTGTTTTCAAAACTGTGACCTTAGATATGTTTGTGACAAAATTATGAACACTTCAGGTTTAATGGCATCACTTCTGATTGGTCATTACTGGTATGTCCATGATGCAGTACAGGCTGGAAATAGTAATTTAAGTAATATGATGAATCTATCGAAAGAAAACTATCATCATGTTAGGTTAGCAAACAACACTTTAGGTTCAGGAAATACGCCTCTCCATGCCCAACAACTTTGAAACAGAAAGTCTTGTACCAATAGTTATCATACAATCAACATTAAGAGCATTTAAAGATAAAAAGTCCCATGTGTCCAAACAGGACAACCTGGTAATTACCACCAACCACTTTAGTGACAAAATTACATGTAAGCACATCTGGTTGGATGACATCACTTCTGGTTTGGTTATTTCCTAAGCAAGACTAACTACACAGTTATAGATTTTCCACTTAATTTCATCACCCTCAAGTCTGGAACAAATACCAATGTAATACAAGGCATCTTTAAAACAAGACATATTTGTTGCATCATTCATACAAACTTTTTAACTGATGACACATCTATGTGAACATAGGTGCTCATGCTTTCTCCCTCTGACTCTGACCTATTCCATGGCCTTATCATTGCCAGATGCATATGAACAATAACACTAACACTTGTTAATTCTTGACAGCAGAACATTTCACCTTTATTGAATGAGTGTTGATTGGATGGGTAGAAATTAACTATTTCTCATGTTATGTATCTTGTACAAAAGCACATGAAGTTGAAATGTCATCAATTTCATTAGAAACTGAATTCCGATGTGCAGGAATAATTGCAGAAAGGAGATAAAGCAACCACTACAGGGTTTGCGGTCAGAATGATCTGTCGGAGTGGGGTATCCAGTATTAAATATGTGGGTGAGCCAAAAATAGCCAGCATCATTTTTAATACTTTTCTAGCTGTCAGAGTGGACAGGTAAAAGATTAAATTATGTTTCATTAGGTTACATTAAAAATGTTAATTTATTTTAGTTTTGCAGTATATTGTAAATCATCTCATCATCAATCCAGAGCCACCATACTTTCACTGTGACCTATGGTATGTCATCCTTATGACCTATACATACTGCAACGGAACCCCAATAATGTCATCGGAAAATATTGTGCATGTGTTTCTGACTAAGAGGCAACTGTATATGTTTGGTTTGGGGTGAGTATTCTAGTGGGTGACATTAAGGCCATTGTATTTGGCTACTTTGCTTTGATACAGTAATTATCACTTTCATTGTTCACACCTAATCATTTGAATAAACACAATTGATACCCAACAAGAACACTTTAAATAACTTTCTAACAATAAAACTACAACAATTAAGAGCACAGGCTTGATAATAATTTCAAAACAGAATGTGTGTTTACTGACTATATATTACTCCCATCAGAAGCATAATATTCAATTGTGTCTGGCAGTCTCTCAGAATGTTTTAGGAGATTGCCCATTAGATCAATGACAGCACTATCACACAGTGTATTGTTATGAACATACTATTTGGAAATTTGTTGTCCTTATTAATACAAAATTGCAATTTCAAGAACTGATATTCTCTTGTTTATTTATTCCCATGTGGCTGTGATATTTTCAGAATGCAACCACTTAACCCCTTTGTATCCTTTTATCCACCCCTCCTCTCACCTCTTCCCCCACCTCTTCCCCCACCCCAACCCATATGTCCAGGTGCACAGCCAGACAGGTCCGTCTTGCTAATTGATACACTATCTTATCTCTGCCAGTATGCTAGTGAAAACTCCATTGAATTGTCAACAGACACAGGGAAATTGAGTGTTACAAAGTTCAGTTTGCTTTATGATATGGGGGAAGATGTTAGATTATATGACTAGAGGCCACTGGTAGTTTCAAATGAGAAGAAGTAAGACATTTTTACCTGCCTTTTAGGGCTGATGTGGTTTTAAGGTCTGGCTCAGTCATCACTATACATAGTGAACAAATGTCCCAGCATCAATGATCAGCCAGACTCCAGCTAAAACAACCAGCACATTTACAGGTATTTCTTAATCTTTAACTTGTGTTAGATTTCACAGTCAAAATTTGTTCTATACTTTGGGGAACTCTGCTTTAAGATTACCTAACAATTTAATTTTTCTGGAAGAATATCCAAGACAAAATATTGAATAATGCACCAAATAATGTCATGTGTAAATTGATAATGATATCAAAATAATGAACATGTGGATCATCTTGTGGCATATGGAAAGTGTAAGACAACAGGTAGAAAAGGCTTCAGTGAGTGCAGGAAGTACATAATTGATAGGCTGGGATTGGGACTGCAGTAGAGGAAGCTGCACACTGATTGTAACTGTCCTTGCCAGGCTTCACTGGGCAGGCTCATAATACACTGTTTGATAGCTGGTTATGTCAATGCAATAATGGCACTGTCCATAGGGAGCTATATCGTTACGTATTTATTTCTTGCTCAGTGGGAAGATCTTATTTCAAATGAATTTGTCTGTAACTCTTCAAAGAGTGGCCATCAATGTTTAATACATCTAACATATAGGTCTTGTGATTATTTATTCAAAAGTAGTTATGAATTAAATTGTAGCCTTTCAATCACATTCATTATATTTTATTTCTACCTTCCTTGTTTTTTTAGCATGTTCAGTTCAGTTTGGTCAGGCTTAGTTTTTTTAAACGGGTCATTTCATGGCCACGCTACCTCCTTTCAATGTTTATTTTCATGTTTCATTCTGGAAACTTCTGTGAAACTAAACTGTTGATCATCATTTGAAACATCAGCTGGATTTTCCGATTCTTGATCAAAACAGTACTTTTTTTTCACATGACTGATCTTCTTAACAGCTTGTTTTACAGTTTACTAGGTCTACAATAGTTGAGATGAACTGAATACCATTCAATTCTGACAGACTTGAAAGTATCCTTACTGTCATTATTATGCTTCATCTCACTGTTCTATTTGCTTCTTAGAAGATGAAGATGTCAACATCACATTTTGATATTTGACCAACTATGAGCTACTGTATTTTCAACAGCTTATTTGAAACTACTGTTATGTATTAAAAATTACTGATTATATGAATAGGGGCTGGTTTCAAAGCAAACTTTTATCTGCATTTTATGCTTAAGTCAATTCTGTCATACTGAAAATGTATATTTTGCTCAAACCAAGTATGCAAGTGTCAGCATGAAAGTTAAAACACAGACATAATGTGGTATGATAAATAATAGGGCATGTGATATTTTTGCTGTTTGTGAGAATTGTCACCTGATATTTGCCACCACTGTGGCTGGTGGGTGGGGTGGATTTTGTGATTTTTGAAAATGTTGTAGAAAATTGTCTGTCATCTTGTATGTGCATCCCCCATTGTCTAGTCTTGCAGGCTTAGCTCACCTGAGTGAAAATGTATTTTAAAAATGCAAAACAGTAATAAGTGCCAAACCAGAAAAAGATATCCAAGACCCCATCACACATTCTTATGCCACTACAACTCACAGAAAATTTTATGTTAGCGTAATTCTTTTCAATTATCCCGTAGATCACTGACCCATTATACAGGTTTTCTAGTGAAAATAACAATAATGCTGAAGAAATAGTAAAAATTTAATGCTAAATATTAGATGACGATGTGCAGGTTAATAATTTGTAGGCTATATTTTTTATTAATATCAATAATAATTGTAACTGGAATATGGCTGAGTGAAAAAATGTGTACATCATTTCAAACAATGAATATTAAAAAGCACAAATGAATTTAATAATGTATTACTTCAGATCCCTACAAGGGTACACAGAACTACCAGCAAAATCCTGACCATGTGAACATTATATTACACAGATGCATAACTAGTTGAGTACAGTGATAAAGTGATATGTTGAAAAAAGAATAATACTTACTGCACATGAAATATCACAAATATGACCATAAATGATACTTTCTGCTACAGTGCCCATTTTTGATCAGATTTCTGTGTGTTAGTTTTATGGACACAACTGGCAAAGTCATATGCTAATATATACAGCATCATGAATCAAGGAATGTTGAAAGTGCACTATAACTTGATGTGAAGGTCAAAGGACATAATAGTGTAACAAAATAAAAATACTCAAAAGGTTTTCTGCTTACCACATATTTATTACACATCAGTTTCATGATCATGAGTAAATGGGCTAAAATGACATTTTCAATAAGGCTGCCATAACTGATTTTGGCGAAAATGTTTTACTGATGATGGTTGAAGTGCCAAATAAATGAATACCACTGTCTAAAATAGTCCATCTCTATCGCAGCAGTTGTGCCATTAATGGAGCACTGACCAGAGAAAGCAGTGACATGCAATCAGCTATATGTCACAGAGCCTGACTACCTACCAACAGACATTAATACTTGATAATTCATGCAAATTTTCAGCTCCACATGCCTTGTGTTTTTTAGAAATGTGGAAAATCCTACGAAACCAGGCAAAACACAGCAGGTCAAAGATACAAATATGCAGAAAACCAACGTGTATTACTGTATATGTTGCATGTGTCAGTACAATACCCATGCTTTGAGGTTTCCTCCCACACTATGTTGACATGCAGGATTAAACTGAAACTACACTTCACCGTGGCAATAAACCAAACCCATTCGCCCACTGAGTTATAAATAGACATTTTCAATGACTACCATAAATGGCAATGTTTAAATAAGGCTATTTAGACTTTCAGCTTCATAAAAGATTGGTAATGTTTGATAACCAGCAATATCTTTTGTTTCTTAATTAGAAATGTTGCTGGAATTTGAATGTATTTCAATAAATCCTTGAAAATGAAAGATCATTTTATAAGTCAACCAAATGAGTTAATGAAGTTGATTTCTGGGTGATAACTTTGCCAGATATCATACTGATGGTTTCAAACAAATTTTTAATGTAACAGCATGATCAATGGATTGTGACTGTTCTTGAAAAGTTATCAGTTTAAAGTAAACAACTAAAATGATAAAGTTTGAAAGTCAATCAAAGCAATCAATATTGATCTGGTCCAAGGTCCATCTATTGATGAAGGTAGTTTATTGATGAAATCTATGCTACATATATTGATGGATTTTGGTGTTTGGAGTGGTGGATGAATTTAAACCAGTTTCAGTGTGTAACATCTATGATCAAATGACATAACAGCCAAAAGGCATTTTGTGTATCAGAACTGGAGCCTTTCATTTTCTATATACTACCTAAAGTGTAATGTAAAGCCACAGACATTCTTACCAATACATGGATAACCACTTGTTGATAATGAATTTACTTTTACATTGTGATATATGAACTTGCAGATTATGAACATTCTCAGTGAAGCATGTGAAGTGAGTGGTTTGATTCAGGGAGCCAGTAAGCTGACTATGATGACTATACCAATCATTGTTTCTTGTTTATAAATCTTTGATAATGAAATGCAAAAAATTGAAAGATGTGTTTTAAGTATTCATATACTTTTCAATGCTAATGTAGCAGATTGGTTATAAATAATGCTGAAAGTTTAGGCATTGTATGAAATTGTGTGATTTGCATCCTGATAACTCCCATGTTTCTCGTTATGCTGTGTATTGGACCATGTAATACATGAAATGGGCAAGTTGTAAGCTCATTTTATCAGCCCAAGAACTCAGGAAGGATCTGTTTGATAACTGGTAGAGATAAACCGTTTGCTGTTTATGACTATTTTTTACTTCCATTGTTTTACTGCTTTCTATTTTAATAATTATTGCATGACTGTTAAAGCTCCACATAATTAAAAAATACCCTGAGCATGTCATTTTGTTTGATGTTTCTACCTAACCAACAACATTCAGACCCTGTGGCCTAGCACATTTAGTGTTGCCTAGTGAGTAGAGGAATGGTGTTCAATCCCTGGGTCCATCAACCAATAGGTCTTTAAAGATTTTATGTGTTGAGAGTCTGCCTTGTGAATAGCATTGAGGGGATAAAACAAGGCCTGTTCAAGTGGTCAGCATACAGTCTGAGTGGGGTATTAATATGGAAACTGCAGTTTGGAATCTCGGAAGGTTACCTGTATGAAACTACTATTATAGTCTGTTTGGGTTCAAATGGGAACTGGGGCGGTGGGGTAGCCTAGTGGTTAAAGCGTTGGCTCATCACGCCGAAGACCCGGGTTCGAATCCCCACATGGGTACAATGTGTGAAGCCCATTTCTGGTGTCCCCCGCCGTGATGTTGCTGGAATATTGCTAAAAGCGGCGTAAAACCAAAACTCAGTCAGTCAGTCAAATGGGAACTATGAATGATTAAATATCTCGAAATAGGGATAAGTGCACCAAACATAAATAAGACACAAATCTCTGTACCCAACAGGATCTGAAATCTGACATTTTATGATCGATGACGGAAAAAGTTGTTTAAGAAACCATCATGTAATATTGTGCTATTTTCACCCTTCACACTGAGGGGTGACAAACAGCTGGTGGAACAGCACCAGCACACATTAAGGTGCAACCCAGCACAGCCAGGTGAAATGATCCCAGCTTGTCAGGCACTGTTCCATCAGCCATTTGTCACCCCCTGGTGTGAAGCATGAAAATAGCACAATATTACATGATAGTTTTTTAAACAACTTTTCCCATGATCGATCATAAAACGCCAGATTTCAGATCCTGTTGTGTCCAGAGGTTTTTAGGACCATGTGTCTTATTTATGTTTTGTGCACTTATCCCAATTTCAAGTTATTTAATCATTTGTTGTTCTCATTTTAACCCAAACAGACTATGGTCTTGCTTGTGCATGCAAGCAAGCATTCCCCAGCTCAGTTGCATGCACACACTCATTGGTGTACCCATGCCTGCCCATGCATCCACATATGCCAGAAATTATTGTAAAGACAGGCATAATAGTTTTTGAGATCTGAGATCAGACATAACTGTTTTAATGTTTAGGATTACACTAGTAAGTCATTTACCACCCGCAAACCCCAAGACTTGTATCACTCTTGGAAACAGAATTTGAGAAGTTAAGGTTCATTAACATCAAATAGGTATAGAAGTTTGTGAATGTTTGGAGATATATATAAAACTAGATGGGTAAAAAAAGTCTCATTCTTCTGACTAGAAATACAAATCTAAATAGCAAAGAAATATGTTCTACATCAGCAGTGAAAAATAACAGTACAACCAGAAATTATTGAGAATTTAAGATTGTAATTTTTTATATTTTTTTCATTCATTACTCACGTATTAAATGTGAATATTACCAGAACATAACTCCAGATTCAAAGACAGGTGAACAGTTAGTATTTTGTCAAGTCACCATTGGCAGCAATGCAGGCTTTAATGCGGCGGGACATACTGCTGATCAAAGAAGTTAGAAAGTCGTGGTCCATGCTGTCCCAATATCGGACCACCTCTTCTTTCATTTCAGCAATATTTGTCAGATTTTTCTTATTGACACTTTCTTTCATAAGTCCCTAAACATTTTCTATTGGATTTAGGTCAGGGCTATAGCTTGGCCAATGTAATAATGTCATATTTTGGGTCCGAAATCAGGCCTGTGAATGCTTTGAACGATGTTTTGGGTCGTTGTCCTGCTGGAAATCCAAAAATTTCCATAGAACACATGAGCAGATGGAAGTAAATGTCCCTCAAAAATATCTGTGTACCACTCACTGTTCATATTCCCTTCAAATACACAGAGGGGCGTTGCCCCTAACACAGATATGCCATCCCACATGTTAAATTTCGGTCTGTACTTTGGGCGCTGATACAAAGGTTTTTCAGTTTGTTTGGTCCAGAATTTCAGTGTATTAGGAAACAGCCACACAGAACTTTCATCTGAGAAAATCACATTGTACCACTTAAAATTTCTATGCTGTAAGCACCAGTTCAATCTAGCTTCTTTTGTTCAGGTTTCATGATCGGTGATGGAATTCCTCGACTTTTCTTCCAACCCAATGCATGCAGCTCAGTTCTAATTGTCTCCTCACAGACAGCCACAGTTCCTCTATCAATCATATCCAGCCTTACATTTTCTAAACTCCTTCGTTTGTTTTTAGTAACAAGAATACCAAGCCGCCTCCTGTCACCGACAGTCAATTTTCTGGGCCTACCTGCGCCTCCCTGGTGCTCAATTTCCATATCCATTTGCAATATTTTTCAAAACACGATAAACAGTGGACAAAGGGATGCCTGTTCTACTTGAAATCACTTTAGCTGATCTGATGTCCTTGTTATAATACTCTAAAATCAACTTCCCCTTCTCTAAATCATCCATACTGAGGATCACTGAAAATGTCGTCTGCTAGCAAGTAAACAAAGGGGGATACCTCTTCACAAACTAATGAAAAAGGATTAACAGAGTTGTCTCTCTTGAATGAAACCAAGCACTTGATAGCTGATCAATCAAGGTTGTTTATACTAGAAATCCAATTAAACATATTCCTAAAATTTTCAATAATTTCTGGTCATACTATACCCAGTTTAACATCATCATAGCAGTATATGTTTGAAAAACAGAGATGGCAAATATATAGAGTCTTCAACCCATTTTATGCAACTTTTGTCTATTCAGATGATAGTGATTGGTCATGGAGACAACGTATGTAAAATACCTCAAATGAACCCATTCTGTATACTCGAGATCCACCACTATATGACATAATCCACACTGATTAAACACATTTTAACATACAGCAGCCAAGAATGATATACAAGTACTATCACCATGTAACTAAACTAATGTTATTGTTAAAATAAGTAAAAATATGTTCTATATCTACCAAATGTTCACTTGCAATATCAAAGTAATCAAGCCTTAATTGATATACAACAATGAAAAAACATAAATACAATCAACACTAATTAGAGTGCTATAAAAACATTTCTTTGTTTTAATTTTCCAACATATAAGGGTTTGTTAGTTTTCCATTGGCCTCAAAGATCTCACTATTTAAACATGCCAATAACAGGGATTTTATGTATGCTTCAGTGTATTACATTTTCACACCTGTGGAAGAGATGGTATACAGTGTGGCCTTTATACTAAATACAGATGTAAGAATCTGAATATAAGACATCCTGATTCATGAAGCAAATTCTCCTGTTTCACCATTCATAATGTCATGTTTTACCATACAGCATATAATCAGATACCTGATTCAAACAAACAACACAACATGTTTCATCATGTATTTCAGGTTTCATCATATGTTCTGTTTCACCATACAGCATATACAAGCAATACGAATATCAGTAAGAATATACGTCATACAACACATCCTGTTTCACCATACAGCATATACAGGCAATATGAATATCAGTAAGAATATACGTCATACAACACATCCTGTTTCACCATACAGCATATACAAGCAATATGAATATCAGTAAGAATATACGTCATACAACATATCCTGTTTCACCATACAGAATATACAGGCAATATGAATATCAGTAAGAATATACGTCATACAACATATCCTGTTTCACCATACAGCATATACAAGCAATATGAATATCAGTAAGAATATACGTCATAAACATATCCTGTTTCACCATACAGCATATACAAGCAGTATGAATATCAGTAAGAATATACGTCATACAACACATCCTGTTTCACCATACAGCATATACAAGCAATATGAATATCAGTAAGAATATTGTCATAAACATATCCTGTTTCACATACAGCATATACAACCAATATGAATATCAGTAAGAATATATGTCATACAACACATCCTGTTTAACCATACAGAGCATACAGGCAATATGAATATCAGTAAGAATATACGTCATACAACATATCCTGTTTCACCATACAGCATATACAGGCAATATGAATATCAGTAAGAATATACGTCAAACAACACATCCTGTTTCACCATACAGAATATACAGGCAATATGAATATCAGTAAGAATATACGTCATACAACACATCCTGTTTCACCATACAGAGCATACAGGCAATATGAATATCAGTAAGAATATACGTCATACAACACATCCTGTTTCACTATACAGCATATACAGGCAATATGAATATCAGTATAAATAACTGAGGACAGTGCATATCAATATCTGGTGTAACCTCTGGTGTAACTACAATAATACCTCTGATCCTCTTCAATGACTGTATCAGACGTTGAATTTGATGCATTAAATTCTTGATAGAGAGATTGTTCCATTACCTTAAGAATCCTAAGAATGCTCCAAGTTATTCCATTCGGCATATGCAGTGTTTCCTCAGTGCTAAACATGATTTCAGATCAAACAATGACGTGGAAGCCATTCTGTTTTTGACACTTCACTTGTCAAGAACAGATTAAGTTTTGCCATTCTGAAAAGGGCTGTATCCTTAATGATAGGTACATATACTGCATGTCATGCTTGCCTTTGATCTTAGCACATGCATATCTTAACTCTATGTATGGTATGATCATACAAACAAACATAAATATGCCATGAATATAAAGGGCTATATTGGGGGTTAAAATGATAGGTGTTGTGATGCTCTTTTGCATGTATATATATACTGCATATACAGTTTTCCTAATTATACCCCTGCTACGAAGTAACGGGGGTATATAGCATTCATTCTGTCCGTCCGTCCGTCCTGAAACTTTGTCCGGAGCATATCTCTTATAGTTTACATGCTAGGGTCACCAAACTTCAGACACATGTTAATCATTACCCATTGATGTGCCTTTTGCTATTTTAAATTTTAAATGTGTCCAACATGAGAGTCAGTAACATTCTTCACCAACGTCCACTTCATTGTATGCAACATGAGAGTCAGTAACAATCTTCACCAACGTCCACTTCATTGTGTGCAACATGAGACAGTCAAGTTCAGTTGTATGTCAGGTTTCCACGGAAAAAAAAAAAAAATAATGTTTCCATAAATTATTACTGTAATCAGTACATGGCAAAACTATTATCTAACATGTATATAACGTTAAGTAGAGTCAAGGAGAAAGTCTTGTGAGCTGCTGTTCCTTGTCACATTATATATATATATCAATATCAGTCATTTCCATGTCCAAAAGTGGGAAGCGGGGGTATGTGAGCTGTGCTCACTTCTACACTTGTACTGATAATAGAATCTTAAAATAATAGTTACATTGTAAGGTACTCAATATGGGAGGCAACTCTTGTAGGCTTAAAAATGAACTTGACTACATCAAGAGTTATCTCCCCTGGTGTACCAGAAAACTTCCTTTGTTGATTGGCAGATTTGACAGCAGAAGAGAAAATAAAGCCGGTTCTAGATGATTTTGAAAGAGGTGTGACTAATACAAAAGAGCTAGCTGGTAGACATGACATTCCTGTGTCTACAGTATACAGAACTTTGAAGAATATTCAGTCAGGAGTTGGGATTGAGCACTGAGACAGGGGCATGGAGGCCGAGGAAGTTCAGTACTACAGATCGCCAGTGACTTGGTCAGATTGTGGAAGGGGAAAATTAAAAAGTCCCTCACCATTGATGAAAGATGCACAAAAAGAAAGATGTTTGAACTGGTGTAGGGCTCACGAAAATCAAAATTGGGATAATGTTTCTTTTCTGATGAAAGTTTTGTCTGGCTTTTTCCGAACTGTGTCTAAAAATTTGGACAAAAGATAACGTGAAACCTATCTACCAATGCCCAAAACACAGCCTGAAATTTCACATGTTGGGTGGGATATCATCACCTGGAGTGATGCTGTTGTGTATTTTCACTGGAACTTTGACAAAGGAACGATATGTTGACATCTTAAATGATCACCTCCTTCCAACAGCCCGAACACTGAATGAAGATAATTGGAGGATAACGACTCAAAATACACTGCGGGCTACACAAAACAGTGGTTGTCAGAAGAAAATGTTCAAGTTTTAGACTGGCCCAGCTACAGCCCAGATCTTAACCCTTTTGAGAATATGTGGGGACTAATGAAGGACAGAATAAACCAAAAGGGAATATTGAGGATATGAAGAGAGAAGTGGTCGTATTTTGGGATACACTGTCACACGATTTCCTACAAACTTTGATCGGTACCTAGTGTACCTAGATGTATTCAGACGCCGAAGACCCGGGTTCGATTCCCCACATGGGCACAATGTGTGAAGCCTATTTCTGGTGTCCCCTGCCGTGATATTGCTGGAATATTGCTAAAAGCGGTGTAAAACTAAACTCAGTCAGTCAGTCAGTCAGTCAGATGTATTCAGTCGTGTATTGCAGAACAAGGAGGTCTCATTTAAGTAAAACTTCTATAGTTTATATACATATATTAGATAGTTGCCAAAACAACTTTCTCAATAATTTCTGGGAATACTGTATGAAATGCTTTAGGTCTATGCAGAAAAGTCCTTTGCTTTACATGAGGACTGAGTAAACACATCCTACTTATTGATCTTTCAGGTGTTTTCAGCTCATTTCTCTGATCTGTGCCTGGGATGCTTTATTGTTCCAGCATTTTTACATGTACAATATTTATCACTATATATGGCATAAGAAATACAATGCAAAATTTCTAAAACAATTGAAACATTTTTCTTGCATTGGTTCATTGTCATCCAATGATTTTGGCTGCAGGTTACAGTGTGTCAGGAGGAAGCATGGAAGAGCCCTGGGAGCTGACCAGTCTGAGGGAAGAGGAGTTGGAGGAGTTCTGTGTATACATCGTCCATGACCGGCCATGTGATAGTGTTGTTGGTCCAAACAGAGCTCAAGCATCTCTTCCAAGAAATCTAACTCTCAAACCATCTGCAATTAATCCAAATGTATGAACATTGTTGTTTCTGTCTACCATTATTATTTAGGTTTTCATCACAAGAAAAAACGTCTTCTGCTTGATGACAAATGTATGGTTACAGTCCGTACTCACACTGACCACTCATCTAGATAAGGTTCCCTCCCCTTGTGTTTTGAAAAGTATACGAAATGGAGTTAACCTTTTACATATATATTATTACATGCACACACACTGATGAGTAAAGGATGTTTGCATTTTTCACTAAAATGCATCTTTCTGCAGTTTGTTTAAAAAAATTGATTCACCATAGTGGTTATTTAATTTGAAAACTCAGGTATGACACCAGAAATAGGCTTCACACATTGTACCTATGTGGGGAATCGAACCCGGATCTTTAGCATGACAAGTAAATGCTTATACCACTAGGCTACCCCACTGTCCCTGTTGTAAGGAAAACACAAACTTTAAACTTGAACTAATTCACATTGTGTACAATCTATGCTGTTAGGGATGTGAAACTACTAGGTAAATACTTGAAATGCTGAAAAAATGTGAACCAAAACTGTTCCACATTGTACCCATGTGAGGTATCAAACCTGGGTCCTTGGTGTGATGATCAAACACTTTAACAACACAGCTACATCACCACCCCCTTTAACAAAAACATTGGCGTATTTGTCATTTCCATTGATGTATTTCACTTTGGGCACAGGCCAGGCCTCCAAGTGTCAGATATTGGTGATATGTCTTTAAGTCAAAGGAAAGAATGTCTTAATTCTGATAAACTGCACATGGGAGTCAGGAGATGACTTATATGGAGATACTCTGCTATGGAGATACATATGGACAAAGTGTACATATCCATAAAATCTCAAATTGGCTACTTTACGCAATTCGTTTTTGATATATGTTTTATACTTAATAATCCTAACTTTTCTTGTAGGAGCTTGGTGTTTGGAGTGTGGACTTTATCCCACGGGGAACACGATTTGGACCACTTGTTGGACAACTGTTTGAAAAGGAATCAAAAATGAACATCAAGAAGCACTGCAAACATTTGTGGAAGGCAAGTTAAGTCCATGACAAATCTTATATTTTCGTGAATTTACATAACTTTTTTTTGAGTTATTGTTATTGCTGAGCACAGTAGTGGTATGGAGTCAGTTCAACCCCAACATAGAGTCAACAGCAATGAAAATGTGCATAGGTGAGACAGGATGAAATGGTTTTGGACTTATTGACATGTTGTGAGTTGCAAGAGTTTCTTGGTGTGCTGACTGCCTGTAAGAACCGATATGTTCATCCTGTTGGTATGACGCCGAGGACAACCCCACTAAGCTCTGTCATTGATGTTATTTGTTTCAAATAGAAGTTGCAGATATTGCATTCATGAAAAATTACTTCACACAACATACCAGCAGGTCCATTTGTTTATCAAACCAATCAAATATCTCTGGTATATATGTCATTTTTCATATATTAACCAACATGTGTAGTATTCACATTTCTTTTGGAAGTTTAGTGAGATTTGTATTTTTTTATCAGACATCTTCTGAATAAGAGTTGCATGAAATAATCTTACAAGAAAGAACATGCTTGATTGTACCTCAACTGGTGTGACAGGTAGACCTGCTGAAATATTGCGGGACATGCAGAGAAGAAAAGCTATTGCCTTGTGAATATTTTTCCGTCACTCTGAATGTTTATGCACACATCTAAGTATGAAACATGTGTGATCATTTAATGCGTGAGTAAATCAATGAAAGAGATTTGACTATTTTCTCTGTATTCTCTCAGAGGTAATCTACCTATTTTATGGCCAAATAGCCCCGTTTACTGACTCATATGCCTAAAGAAACAGATGAGGAAGGACAGGTGCAAATGACAATGCCTACCTCTTGCATATAACTCCTGTCTCAAAATTTCACATAATGAGAACACCCCACACAACAGATATTACTTCCTCTGTAAACTTCAAATGATGTTTGCTTTCATTTACAAATGAAATTAAAATACAAAGTGTTTTGACATAATTTGACACAATAATTTTCAGAGATTACAAAAATTCAAGTAAATCCTTTCAGTTTTTACAAATCCATTTCAGATAATCTCTGTGAAGAGTCCTGACTTGATATCATCAATGAATTTGATAAATATTAGGCCATAGATTTGGTGGTACATTAGGAAAGAGCATTCAGGAGTTAGAGTCAAGCAAAAGTTGACAGTACTTATGTGTAGTTTAGGCAGATTTCCTCCTCTGTTAACATATTGGTCATATATGTGTTGACACATTGTTTACTTGTTGCAATGAACAGCCACACTCATCTCATGTAGTGGTTTAAGATTTCTCTACAACATTTTACTCACTTTGATTGAATGTGGTGAGCAACAGTGATTTAGACCTATTTTATCCAGTTGATAATAACTAGTTAAACTATAACTGGGTGTAGTACCCAAAAATAAAATGAATACTGACTCAAAACATCAAGAATATTACAGTCCATTTGTATAGTGCATAAATCCATGCATAGTGCATGCGTTATACACATTTTTTTCGATTTCACTCATGAGTTGGATGCATGTACAGCAAACGTCTTGCGGACACCTTACTCTGGCTACGCCATTTGTACCCTCTATTTTCCCCCAACAAAGAATTCCCCCAACTCACCTTCCCCCACAATACCAACCCAATACCCATCGACTTTGGCTTAGACCTTGAATCAGTCCTACCTCCCATGCAAACAGCACACATATTCCACCAACAAATTTGCACTCTGCCTCAAAAAACAACACATACAATGCAAATACATCAATAATTGTGGAAGAGGCTTCAAAGTGACATTTACAGATCAACTCTCACTCAACAACACACTAAAACACACAATGATAGACGGACCAAACATCAAATGGGAAATACCCGGTTGGCAGACACATAGACAGCAGGGAAACACAGACGTACAAGAATACATACACATCGCCAACACCATCCCTATCCTACCCAAAATAACAGACTTCAAAACGATTAACAACAAACAACCCACAACCAACAAACCAAACATCCTATCTACCTTTCCTTACATTCAAGTCAACTACCCAACTACATTACATTTGGAGCGCTAAATTACGAAGTACACCCCATACGCAAAAACCCTACCCAATGCAAGCACTTTTTCTGTTACACTCACAACTCAGACACATGCAAATCTCTTCCACGCTGTCCAAGATGAGGGTCAGAGACTCACAACATACACGAAAGCACCTGGACAACATACTGCATATACTGTGAAACACAAGGACATACAGCAAATCAGAACACTTGCCCTATAAAACAAAAACATATCTTAAAACTTAAAGGTCACATAAACCCTAGGGGGTACAAATACATAAATCACTAACTGGCATCGTTATAAATGAAACCCCGTCATTAAAACTACTCATTTCGACCTTTAATTGACTTCAATCGACCTTTTTGACAACAGTGCACAATTCTCACCCGCGAACGAAATTTCAACCAATCAGAGCGACGCGCCTCTGTGACGTCATATGAGGAATAGCTTTGAGGGCCGATGCAGAATTCATCTACATTTTAGGGGTTAAATTATCTTGTTTACAGACTTGTATAAACCTGAAATCGTGACAATTGTTGTGGAAAATAAAAGCTATATGTTCTCACAATCTACTGTCATTTAATTTTGTCTCCTGCTTTGCCTAGTTTCCGAGTTACAACTTGTTTTCATAGACGATTCTGTCAAAATCGATTGGTGTCGTTAGGCCCTATTTGTATAATGACTGATCCAAATCGATCCCATTTCTGTGTTTTTTTACCTCGATATTTAATCATGTCATGTAAAAATCTGTTTGTATTCTCAAAACAGTGTCGGCCAATAAGTTTTCACATGCAATACAGCAATTAGCACTCCCTTGTTGTAACCCGTGTTAGGTGGTATAAACCTACACATGTTATTTGTCATCATTCACTTGATGGTCAGTTAATGAATTTATAACAGGTATAATTAGTGGTAACACACTTAGATTACCCGACAAAGGTTCCCATTTGGCATTTCTTGTGTCTGGAGTAAATATTCAACATTATAAACATCGATCAAAGGATTAACCGATAACACGCTGATTGATTAATTACTTTTATCTTACACAGCGGAATTGTCAAAAGGTAGTGTTTATGTATGTAGATTTACTAATCTATACTGAATACACTCTGTCGTGTCGGTGTCTGCGTAAAAACAACGTCCTTCTTTCAAAGGATTAACCGGCAATACATTGATTGATTGTCCATTATTGGCTAACTAAATTACTGTTTTTAAAGAAAGGCGGACATTATGCAATTAGTTGCCAGGTGTGCTATCTTGGGTGACCAATGAGACTATACACCAATACCTGAAAAGATTTATCACTTTTTCGTATATTAAACTGTTAAAAGACACATCATTTGGAACAGTTTTGTGGATATTGATGGATACATTCCTCGAACAAGGTAATGGCCTGATATTGTTCCTGTAACTTTAATGTGTTTTAATTTTAATATTTGCATTTTGATTTTATTCATTTGTCGTAGCATTCAACAGAATCATTGTTTTCGCCGTGAAGTGTAATGAGTCAGACAACATGCACTAGGGTGTGTGTACGAATTATGATTCATATTGGCAAACTATAAAATGTCTAGATATTACAGTTCTGTTATAAATTCACTATAAGTATCAGCAGATCGTCTGCTTTAAATTTAGTTTCAAAATGCATACAAATATGATAATAAACTAATTAGGATTATAAGACCAAATATAAAGACGCACATTGACTAGTATCTACATACTGGTGAGTGGACATTAACCATGGAATGTAGCAAGAAATTTATCAGCGCAGTATTGTGACTTCGACCCCCACCTCGGCTTCCGTGGAAGAAATCGTTATGTTATAAGTTGTGTCATGCAAAATCCGTTTGGTTATGATTCCAATACATATTTAACTACGAGTAGAAAGTAGTCTTGATTATCTAACTTGATGAAAACAAACTATAATCTCATTAATTCTAACTTTTTTTTTTATTTTTAAAAATGGCGGCGCCCTATCGGGAACATCCGCCAGTCTGAGGATAAATGGTATTTAGGTTTGTTTTCACCGAGTTACAAAATCAAAACTACTTTCTACTGGTAGTAAAATATGTATTTTATTGATGGCCAATAGGATTTTGCATGACATCGCGTATAACATAACAATTTCTCTCGTGGCAGCGAGGTGGGTGTCAATATAATACTACTTACAATATTATTGTTACTTCGACCACAACCTCACTTCCGAGGAAGAAATCGTTATGTTACAAGTTGTGTCATAGAAAATCTTTATGGTCATCAATCATATGCATATTTTACAACAACTAGTAAGTAGTTTTGATTCTTTAACTTCAGTGAAGCGATCTGAACACAAGTAAGATATCGCTTCAGGCTTCCACAACGCTTCGCCAAGACTCACAAACATAACCCGATTTAGCACGAAACTGCGGGGTCCTGTGGAAATCTGTGCTTGGGGACACCATCGCCCGACCCTAGGAGCAATTGACGACAAAGCAACGATTCGGCATGTCATCGTTGATGTCGAGAAATCATCAAAATGATGACCGTGCTACACATTTTCTATACAACTAACTGAAAATCGTTCCTCATATGACGCCACTGCAGTGCTCTGGCGACAGAGTTACGTAACCTGTCTGTGGTTTCGTTGGCGGGCGAGAGGGAAGCAGGCGACTTTTTGGCCACTTTTAATCGCTCGGTATTAGTTAACCACAAGTTTTTAAAGAATAAATTTGGTGTTCCGCATAAGACTAACCACAAATCTTTCATATGTAATGGTTAAAAGAGTAACAAAAAACAAAGTTTAGTGGTTCTTTAACAAACACCTAAAACACACTGACCTGCCTAAACCAGCCACAATTCACCTAGCTTACCGTTTGCTACTCTCCCACTCATCTTCCACCCTCTCTGACACCTCCTTCAACTAATACCAATGCCCACCTCCTCCAGTTAAAACCTGCAAACCACGTGGTTTACTCCCATTAGTTTGACTATCCAATTGTCAGACACTGGACTTGAAATTAATTAGGGCAACACCCATATTTCTAAGATGCTTCGGTGAAAGATTAAGGGCGCCGTCAGTACTTTATCAGATGATAATGTGCACTTTTTGCATTACGTCACAATGTAATGCCATTCTAGTCTGCCCCCTATCAATCGAACAGTTTTGCATTATGTCACAATGTAAACGACGTCACGATGCATGTCAGTTGTCATCGCCTCGTTCAGCCTCCTACTGTAAACTGCTCCATTGCATCTCGTTTCTTGGTTTGCAGTTGCTTCACGCAGCTAACATCACTGGTGGAAACATTACGTTTATGTTTTCCGACGTTTTAAATGTCTCAATTCGACTCACAAGTTTTCAGCGACACGGTAACGTTCGCAATGTTTACATTCCCACAATGCAATCGTGGAATGTAACTTGACTACTCGGCTTCATCTGGATGTACTGATCTAAACTTACGTTGGTAATAGAAATGCGACGTTCATATTGCCCCTGAAGATGTAATTAAAACAATTTAGAGAAGATATTTAAACCGCAAGCGTCCTCGTGCTTTAACTATAATAGTTCAGGGCGAAAGTGTGCTTTATTACACTATACATGGTGGTTGAGCGCACTCATCTAGCTCACTCCCCCCCCCCACACACACACATCAAAACCCACCCACAATCAGCACCCTCCCTCACCCCACTAAACCTACAACACATGCCCCACCTCACACAACCAACCCTGTCCCAGGCCCCAAGCTACCAAGCAACCTCTCCTTCCTACCCCTACTGCCATAATACCACCCAAACAAACCCGCACCAAAACACCACCTCCCCCCACTAAACCAGCAATCCCCCAACAACCTACCACCACCATCCTCACAAAACAACACCCAAACACTACCACTAACAAACCCCTCCCACACAAAACTAAAAAGCTAAACACTGCTTCAGCCAGCAGTGAAGTCACGCTCTACATCACAATCTCAGCAAAATAATTGAATTCATACCAACAGTCACGCTCATGAAGGATCCCTCAGTGAAAAAAATACATTCACTAGCACACAAAAACAATCTGTATCATAAAGTCTGCCCGCCTCCTCATCGCCATCAAAAACTTCAACTGAACATCAGTCTCTCTAAGCTACTCTAGCAGTTTACTTCTTCAAAATCCCAGCCCCACTGATGGTCCTTTATAATCTCTTACTGCAAATTACCATAACCATGGCTATCTTACAGTAGAACTGCAATGGTCTCTGGGCTAACGGGCATGAACTTAAGGCACTCATTGCCCAAAACAAAATTAAACTCCAAGTTATTGACCTTCAGGAAGCTAAACTATCACCAAAATCTGCCTTCATAATTACAGGCTATAATTTCATTCGGCAGGGTAGGCCCTGCCCACTAAACAACCCTGGTCCCCCCACGGGGGCCTGGGCATCTTCATCCTCAAAACCCTAAATTACGAAACTGTCAAAATCCCAACACAAGATTTAGAAGTCCTGGCCATCAAAACTAAATTAAATAACCAAGAAACAACCATTATAAATGCTTACAGAAGACCCTCAATACATCTTGATAACTCTGATTTAGATTCTATTTCAAAATTCATAAGCCCCCCACACTTCTATCTCAGAGACCTAAACACACACCACCCACTTTGGAGCACCAAACCTCTCACAGACAATAACGGAAAACTTCTATCAGACTGGCCAGACACACAAAACCTAATTTCCCTAAACGATAACCAACCCACATGATATCCCCCATCCCACCTCCAATCCCCAACAGCCATAGACGTCTCATTCAAAACAACCAGACTTTCAAACACTTGTACATGGGAGGTACATAACGACACCTGGGGCGGTGACCACTGCCCCATCAAAATTATCCTACAAACACCACAAACCAAGCAAGCACCCAACCCCACACCTACAACAGAATAAAACTGTATAACCTCAAAAAAGCAGACTGGGTAAAATTTACAAATCTATGCAACACTGCATACACTGTCAACACTGACACAAATATATTCAACTCACAGTATACTAACTCTATAATGGAAATTACAAATGCCAGAAAGGCAAGAAAAAAGGCCCTTAATAAATCAAAAAAGGACCGTTCCAAAATACCTTTAGTCAAAAAACTCTGAAAGAAAACTAAACAATTATCACGGCAGTCAAGAAAGACCACTGGAAAAACTTTGCTCCTCCCTAAGGCTAGATAAACAATACTCTCGACACCTGTGGAATAAATTTAAAGCCGTACAAGGAAATTCAAAAAAAATCATTTCCCCAGTCCTTGAACTAACCACAAAGATAACGCTAACACAGTGGCTGCCCACTTTTCGAGGATTCCACCAACTACCCAACACACTTCCAAGACACGATAAAAAAACACACACACCCCATTCACTCACTCACCTGCCTATCAACAAAGTAATAAACATACATGAACTTAAATCTGCCTTCAAAAACAAAAACACAGCCACAGGTCCAGATAATATCAGCTACACTATTCTCAACAAACTTACTCCCAAAATGCACACCTAACACTCACATGTAACATATGTTATATTTGGGATTACACTTTCTAGTACTTTTGTTGGGTTGAGTCCCATCCAGGATTCGAACCCACACCCTCAGAGTATGGCACCTAATCGCCAGCACACAAAGTCAGCCGCTTAACCCACTCAGCCACTCACACGCTTTAATCTCTTAAATTTTGGATCTCAGGCCACATCCCCACTATATGGAAAACAGCCAAGGTGGTACCAATCCTTTAATCAGGGAAACCTAAGGGGAGGGGAGCATCTTGTCCCCAATTCTATTCAACTTCATGATTAACGACATATTCAAGAAAAAAAAAAAAATATCTCCACTGCAAAATTTGCAGATGATATTTCATTTTTCCGACTTCCTCTACATCAATAAACCAAGTACCAGTAAAATGCCAAAGAATGATAAATCATATAAAAAAATGGGAGAATAAATGGGGTTTCCAGATAAATGTTAAAAAAAACATAGGCATATTATTCTAATCCCAACGCATGCAAAATTACACCCTCAAACTACACCTAAATAACCAAGAAATTACCTTCAAAACCCAAGCCAAATTCCCAGGTGTAACCTTTAACCAAGACATGACATGGACACCTCACATTCATAACTTGGTCAACTCCTGTCAAAAAGACTTAAATCTCATGAGAGCCATCAGCGTCACACAACCAGTTCTACACAACCTATCACCAGGTAATCTTCAAAAACTTAACTGTATTCAAAATACAGCTCTAAAGCCCTGGGGACTAGGAATGGTACCTCTCTTAACACACTCCTTCTACTTAATGGCATCCCTTCAATCAAACATCAACCACACTCAGTTACTGGGCTGGGGCCCAACATAACCCCATGTACAAATTAATCAGCACAAAAAAAACAACCCTTAAAAAAACTATCAAAAAAGTCAAATTAAACCAGACACCTCCCAAGTAAACATACTCCATCAACTCCCCAAAACCACACAAAAGTAAATATCATAAACTCTCACATTAAACAGGTCTACCCTCTACACACCCGTATCTACACCAACGCATCAATAAACTAATAAAAAACCTTGCAGGAATAGGTACATATGCTCAAGACAAACCCCAAATAACCACAAACCTACACTATTCAAACCACACCACCATTAACACTACTGAAATACTGGCAATTATAACTGCAATCCACATAATTCAGTCCCTCCAGCACTCTCTTTCTAATAATCTCTGATTCACTCAGTGCCATCACATAGATTCACAACAAACACTCAAAGTCACGAAACATCATAGATCAAACTCACACACTCAAAACCTTAAATGAAAACATTAAGCTACTCTGGATACCTGGACACAGAGACATACCTCGAAACCACATTGCAGACACAGCAGCCAAACTTAACACCACACACCCATCACCTGCCATTAAGTTCTAAACAGAAATTAAACAACTCATAAAATCTCACATCCATTACACTCACTAAGCTTACATGAAAACATAAACACAAACAAATCAACATGGGTCACATCAACCATTAAATCTCTCATTAAAAATCCCCTTATTTTCTAATAACAAACATATAGATAGCTGCATCACAAACTTAAATTACCACCTATATAAACAAAACAGACACCCAAACAGACAATGCACACACTGCAATAAATATGAAGACACAAATCACATGTTTACCCACTGCCAACTGCAACAAACAAACATAACACAACTTCAGTGAAACAGACTGCCATGACATCAACATGACTGGTCTTCGCAATGTTGACTTTGTTATGTCACAGAGAGGTAGTACCCAAGTCACAGAGAGGTAGTACCCAAGTCCTGTTTGATGGCCATGGTCACACCAAAAATATCGAGGAACAGATTTGAGTACACTTGAAGTGTATTAAGTCCACATGTAGAGGAAGACTTACAACAGTAGGAACCGTTCTGAGGAATGATGCAGAGTATAACCATGTCCCGGACGATCCGAGAAGATCCGGTTTGTCAGCAACCTGAGGAAGAGAACAATGTAAGAGTCAACACTGATAAACACCCTCTAGAATGATGAACTCTCCCACTCCGACATTGGCAAGACAGGCACGATGCCATCTTTCCCCACCATGAGCAGCGTTTTGTATCGACACAGACAGAAGATGATTCCTGTTTTGCCGCAGACAAGACCAGAGGTGGACCTTCAGGATTCATGGACGCAGACAGCAGATGGACGACCCTTCCTCCTCTTTGCTGATGGTGACAACATTCTGGCAGTCTAGAGAATCTTCAGGCCTTGCAGTCGTCTGAGATTCTATACATGGATGGAACATTCACTGCCTGCCCTGGACTATGGAATCAAGTGTATAGCATCTATGCAAGACGCGGAGCTATGACATATCCCCTCATCTTTGCTTTACTCCCGTCAGATGAACACCTACTCCTGACTCTTCAGGCTACTCAAGGATGAAGTCAACAGAGACTGAACCAACCACTCACCCCATCAGACTTTGAGCTTGCTGGTATTTGTGGTGTCCAAGTCGAGTTTTCTACTGGCGATGTGAAGGGATGTTTCTTCCCTTACTGCCAGGCAATTTGGAGGAAGGTCCAGGATATAGAAGAGCGGTAGGTCACAGGTTTGATCCCTGGTCGCTTCATACTGGGACGTTAAAATATGGTACTTATTGGTCCCTGTCTGGTGCTCGGCATTAATGGGTACAAACAGGACTGGTCGGCTCAGAGTCAGTATAAGGTGTCTGAGCGGGGTATTCATGCTTAACTGCGGCATGGTATCTCAGTGGGCTAGCACAATAAAACCAAATTAAGCCTGGGCTTGTACGAGCAGCCACACATACACATGTCATATGAGCAAAATATTCTCAAGTACAACATTATATCCCATTTCATCTCACCTCATGTGTCAGAAAACATTTGATACAATTCATAGTCCTGCATTTGTCAAAACATTATCCATCAAAATATTTATACAATTCATAGACCTGCATTTGTTAAAACTTTTATGTTCATAAAAATGTTGTTATGCTAATTAAATCTTTCTCTCTATCTCTGTTGTCTCTGTGTTTGGGCTGTTCCTTTATATTGAAATAGGTAACAGGCTAGAGATTAGCAATGCAGTGAACCGTGAACTTTGTTTTGATAACCTGTAGGGGAGATGGGACGTAGGGGTTATGGGAGGTTACCACATTACCTATAAAGTCTGAAATAAGCTGCAACTTTGTGAAAAGAGTGATCAGTCTTTCACCAGTAATGTCTTCAGTGACTCTGCTGTGTATATATATATCTTTCATTCAATGTGCTGTATATATATCTTCCATTCAATTTCACACGTCACAAAAAGTCAATTTCCATAAATTCGCCATTTATGACTTGACATTCAGCCACTTGACATTATTTTTTATGAGATAAATAAAAGTGACGTGTTTTCATCTGTACACTTCTAAAAAATCACTGGACTATCGAAATTGTCCACCAATGATGGCACCTGAATTTGATTAAGGAGTTTCAAGTATTGAATACAAAATTCCTTTTGCAAAGGTTTCAGACTTAACAAGTGTTATATTTGGGATTACACTTTCTTGGTAAAGTGCAAATTCTAGTCTTTCTGGAATTCAAATAAATAAAAGCGAAAAAATGCTTTCCAAATTTCTGACTCAATTGTGAGTAAGTGTTTGTATGTTTGTATGTTTAACATCACACTCACAAATCACAGCTATATGACAGCAGTCTGTGAATAATGTCTTGACCAGACGATCCAGTAAGTGACATCATCTAGTCAACTGTTAAGCTGAAAATAATCAGGAACGTATGGTACAAGTCAAAATACGGATTTGCATTGGATATAATCTTTTTCACTGATGCATCACATTTTGAAATGTCCTGCAAATGTCCGACATAAATTGTTTTGAAAGTTTTACTGAAACTTTGAATGTTGTCACCTTGAGTGAACAATTTCTGAACAGGAGTCATTTGATACTCTTTGAAATCTTGGTAAAAAGAGCACACGTGATTGTAAGTCAATATTTGTGAAATGTACACACCAAAGGCTTGAGCTGTTGGAATATTGCTTGTCATGAAATCATTCAGCCTGCCCAACTCTCTTTGCATAAATGATGCACAGATCCTCATATTTGAATGAAGTCTTTTCAGGCTTAATCGATCATCCATTTGAGCCCAAAGCAGTTTTCTTCTTGGCTCTTGGCTCAACTTCTGGAATCTTGAAGCAACAGACATTTATACAATGATTCTTGCCTCTGATTTCACGGGAGTCATGCTTCTAGCTCTTTCAGGATTCAAGGCTAAGAATCAGCATTCCTTTGATTGGCCATTTTGGTAGAGGCAGTGAAACATATTGACTCATTAAGTAGGCCTAGACATGAAAGCGCTTTTCACCTGTTCTATTCATGCTCTTTGAATACCTGACCAAGACATAGGCTTCTGGGAGGGCAGGCCTCACTGTTTTGTACTTTGTCAGTCATGAGTAAAGACATATGTATCCTGTAATCACAGGAATCCAGCCATGCAAGGATGTTGGCCAGTCATCAAGAAAACAAATTCCCAAGCATTTGAATGTTGTCATTTAATTCTCACTTTTCAAATAGTACCAAATAGTCTCTCTAGCCCAGAGCTTGTCACATGCTCATTCAACCAACCTTCTCTTTTGGGGTATTATAATGATGGGCCAGCAGTACCTGAACACTTCTGCAAATGTCTTGAAAAACAAACCTACAGGAAATCAAACTGATAAACTAAATACAAACAATTCCTCTGAGTGGGCAAAGGTTATTTAATAATGATAAATTTCTCATTGAAATCATAAAACATCTATGTGGTATTGTTGGTAAGAACACAAAGTTAACAGGCAAATTTCTGATGCTGGTCATTTTTTGTGACCCTTGGTGTGTCCCTTACAACCATAGAAAGAAATACTGCTTGCAGCTTCATGGAACATGTCACAGTCGGAGTTGTCCCCCTTGACTGTTAGACGCAAAACTCATAGAATCAGATGCCAAGGCATTGCCATTTGAGTTAAATCACACTCATGTTTATATCATACATAATAACATTTGGTAGAATCGATGTTATTAGTGGTGATTCAACCTATATGTTCAATGTATTTTACAATAATCAATCTTGTTTTAACCTGTGTGTTCAACCATGTTCTTAAGTAGTCTTGTAATGCCTGCTATGGCTCAGTAAACATTGTATCTGAAATGGTCAGAATGGGAATATAAATGTCCCTTCTTTTCATGACGTTAAAATTTGTTTAATTTAGTGAGCTACAGTGCCATGGTGCTATTTTCTGTTTGTTTTTGAAGTATAAGGATACACTCAACATATAGGTCTTTTTTCAAAGGAACTGAAAGGATGTTGTTTTTCTTTCAGTATTACATCATCAAACTCTCATATAATGTTTGATCACAACTCATATTAAATGTTTTATAGAAACAGTTTAAATATCCAATAAAGGACATTGTGAGTGTCCAGTGATAATACATACTTTGAATTATGTTCAATATCTTGTGGGATCAGTATGCATTACTTCTTCCACAGGTTTTTCAACACAATGAAGTGAAGCAGTTTGTGGTGACATCTGACCCTGTGTTTAGCAACTGGATGCACTATGTCCAGCAAACAATACCTGAGACTGCTGGACAGCACAACTCTCTGGCTTGCCAACTGGACAGTAACATTTACTTCTACACTGTCAAGTCAATCCCAGCAAACTCAGAAATTGTTGTCACCTACAGTCGTGAGTATGCAGAGAGGATAACTACACCACCAGTTAAAGATGACATGGTGTCATGGAGTAAGTGAATCTTTACTTTCACTGCTTGTTAGGACCAACCATTTGAAATTCTCATCTAGTCTTTTAAGGGATAGCATATTAATTCATGAATATGCAGCATATTCAAAAACATATTTTATTGGAATATTGCCATTAGAAATACAACAAATTCCTTTATTTCTATGGTATTGCAAGGTAGGACTATTTTCTGTAGTATCGCTTGAAGTACCTTCAGCTATATATTTCTTTACATATAACTGAAAAGTACATTAAAAAGATTCCTGTGCTTGGACAGTTGCTAATAACCTGTGACATGCCCCTGTATTGCATCCCATGAATAATGTACTTCAAAGTATTCATTTAAATGTGAATGGAGTTAATTTCTGACAAATGTTTTGAACAGTGGAGGAAACTTGTTGATTACATTTCTTAAAGAACAAATAAGCTTTGGGTTTTTTTGTACTCTTTTCACTATTACATATGAAAGATTTGTGGTTAGTCTTATGCGGAACACCAAATTCATTCTTAAAAAACTTGTGGTTAATTAATACCGAGCGATTAAAAGTTGCCAAAAAGTCGCCTGCTTCACTCTCGCCCGCCAACGAAACCACAGACAGGTTACGTAACTCTGTCGCCAGAGCACTGCAGTGACGTCATATGAGGAACGATTTTCAGTTAGTTGTATGTAAAGTGTGTAGCAAGCTCGTCATTTTGATGATTTCTCGACATCAACGAAGACATGCCGAATTGTTGCGATGTCGTCAATTGTTCCTAGGGGTCGGGCGATGGTGTCACCATGCACAAATTTCCGCAGTTCGTGCTGAATGGGTTATGTTTGTGAGTGCGAAGTGAGCGTTGTGGAAACCTGAAATGATATCTTACTTGGATTCAGATCGCTTTACGGAAGTTAAAGAATCAAAACTACTTACTAGTTGTAGTAAAATATGTATATGATTGATGACCATAAAGATTTTCCATAAGACAACTTGTAACATAACGATTTCTTGTGGTCGAAGTAACAATAATACTGTAAGTAGTATGATATTGACACCCACCTCGCTTCCAAGAGAGAAATCGTTATGTTATGAGCTATGTCAGGCAAAATCCTATTGGCCATCAATCAAATACATATTTTACTTCCAGTAGAAAGTAGTTTTGATTTTGTAACTCGGTGAAAACAAACCTAAATAGCATTTATCCTCAGACTGGTGGATGTTCGCGACAGGGCGCCGCCATTTTTGAAAATTGAAAAGTCACGGGCTAAAGTCTGTTAGAATTGATGAGATTATGGTATATTTTCAAGTTAGAAAATCAAAACTACTTTCTACTTGTAGTTAAATATGTATTTGAATCATGACCAAAAGGATTTTGCATGACACAACTTGTAACATAACTATTGCTTCCATGGAAGCGAGGTGGGGTGGAAGTGACAATACTGTGCGATAAATTTCTTGCTACATTCACATGGTTAACGTCCACTCACCAGTATGTAGATACTAGTCAATGTACGTCTTCATATTTGGTCTTATAATCCTAATTAGTTTATTTTCATACTTGTATGCATTTTGAAACTAAATAAAAAGCAGACGATCTGCTGATACTTAACAGGACTGTAATATCTAGACATTTTATAGTTTGCCAATGTGAATCATAATTCGCACACACACCCTAGTGTATGTTGTCTGTCTCATTACACTTCACAGAGAAAACAATGATTCTGTTGAATGCTACAACAAATGAATAAAAACAAAATGCAAATATTAAAATTAAAACGGATTAAAGTCATAGGAACAATGTCAGGCTATTACCTTGTTCGAGGAATGTATCCATCAATATCCACAAAAATGAGTGATATGCCGTTTATCTGCAGCTGTTCCAAGTGATGTGTCTTTTAACAGTCTAATATACGAAAAAGTGATATATCGTTTCAGGTATTTCACATTGGCGTATAGTCTCACTGGTCACACAAGATAGCACACCTGGCATCCAATTGCATAATGTCCACCATTCTTTAAAAAAAAGTAATTTAGTCAGCCAATAATGAGCAATCAATTAATGTATCGCCGGTTAATCCTTTGAAGGAAGGACGTTGTTTTTACGCAGACACAGACACGACAGAGTGTATTCAGTATAGATTAGTAAATCTACATACATAAACACTACCTTTTGACAAATCCCTGTGTAAGATAAAAGTAATTAATCAATCAGCGTGTTATCGGTTAATCCTTTGATCGATGTTTATAATGTTGAGTATTTACTCCAGACACAAGAAATGCCAAATAGAAACCTTTGTTGGGTAATCTAAGTGGTGTTACCACTAATTATACCTGTTCTAAATTTATTAACTGACCATCAAGTGAATGATGACAAGAACATGTGTAGGTTTATACCACCTAACACGGGTTGCAACAAGGGAGTATTAATTGCTGTATTGCATGCAACTTTAATTGCATGTGAAAACTTATGGGCGGACACCGAACAGGACTTCATTGTTGCATAAGAAATGCATATAAGCATTGTGTGCTAAAACTGTAAGTACCTATTTACCTAGTAAGTAAATTTTCAGATTCTTCTAGCAATGGCAAAGTAGGGTTGTTTAGTTTACGGATTCAAATGAATCAAATTTCAATGTTTAATATCAAACGTAATAGATGTCATATTTTTACATGACATGATTAAATATCGAGGTAAAAAACGGCATCCACCCTTCTTAATGTCGCACTGTTTAGGTTGCAGAAATTAACCGTAACCGTGATGAGCGAGGCTGATCATCGTTTTCGCTATCACTAGCGTCTGGCTCGAACAAATAAGGCCTAGCGACACCAAGCAATTTTGACAGAATCGTCTATGAAAACAAGTTGTCACTCGGAAACTAGGCAAAGCAGGAGACAAAAGTAAATGACAGTAGATTGTGAGAACATATAGCTTTCATTTTTCACAACAGTTGTCACGATTTCAGGTTTATACAAACCTGTAAACAAGATAATTTACCCCCTAAAATGTACATGAATTCTGCATCGGCCCTCATAGCTATTCCTCATATGACGTCATAGAGCCGGCGCCGCTCGTATTGGTTGAAATTTCGTTCGCGGGTGAGCTTTGTGCACCATTGTCAAAAAGGTCGATTTAAGTTAATTAAAGATCGAAATGAGTATTTTTAATGACAGGGTTTCATTTATAACGATGCCAATTAGTGATTTATGTATTTGTACCCCCCTAAAATATATGTGATCTTTAGGCAGAAATGTCTGGATGCAGATGGTCTCTCTATAATGGCCCCATTTTGTATTTCATTGGTTATTGAAGGACAACTTAGGAAAGAGTCTGAAGTTACAAGAAGCTAATCAGAATTTTATTTACAAGAATGGAATGACATGGGGAGGCCACAGAGAGTCGGTTCAACCCTCTGGGCTGAGGGATAGAGTTGACCTGTGTTGGGAGAGTCTAAACCCTACTGACTAACATTTGGATTTCCTAACTATTTATCTAGAATTGAAACAATAAACAGATTACCATTCATGAATAATACAGAATGGGATGTGTCCTACAATAACCAATGAAATACAGAATGGGGAGCATCCTACAATAACCATTGAAATACAGAATAGGGTGTGTCCTACAATAACCAATGAAATACAGAATGGGGAGCATCCTACAATAACCAATGAAATACAGAATGGGGAGCATCCTACAATAACCAATGAAATACAGAATGGGGAGCATCCTACAATAACCAATGAAATACAGAATGGAGAGCATCCTACAATAACCAATGAAATACAGAATGGGGAGCGACTTACAATAACCATTCAAATACAGAATGGGGAGTGTCCTACAATAACCAATGAAATACAGAATGGGGAGCATCCTACAATAACCATTGAAATACAGAATGGGGAGCATCCTACAATAACCATTGAAATACAGAATGGGGAGTGTCCTACAATCACCAATGAAATACAGAATGGGGAGCATCCTACAATAACCATTGAAATACAGAATGGGGAGCATCCTACAATAACCATTGAAATACAGAATGGGGAGCGACCTACAATAACAAATGAAATACAGAATGGGGAGCATCCTACAATAACCAATGAAATACAGAATGGGGAGTGTCCTACAATAACCAATGAAATACAGAATGGGGAGCATCCTACAATAACCAATGAAATTCAGAATGGGGAGCATCCTACAATCACCAATGAAATACAGAATGGGGAGTGTCCTACAATTACCAATGAAATACAGAATGGGGAGTGTCCTACAATAACCAATGAAATACAGAATGGGCAGCATCCTACAATAACCAATGAAATACAGAATGGGGAGCATCCTACAATAACCAATTGAATACAGAATGGGGTGTGTCCTACAATAACCAATGAAATTCAGAATGGGGAGCATCCTACAATAACCAATGAAATACAGAATGGGGAGCATCCTACAATAACCATTGAAATACAGAATGGGGAGCATCCTACAATAACCAGTGATATACAGAATGGGGAGCATCCTACAATAACAAATGAAATACAGAATGGGGAGTGTCCTACAATAACCAATGAAATACAGAATGGGGAGCGTCCTACAATCACCAATGAAATACAGAATGGGGAGCATCCTACAATCACCAATGAAATACAGAATGGGGAGTGTCCTACAATTACCAATGAAATACAGAATGGGGAGTGTCCTACAATAACCAATGAAATACAGAATGGGCAGCATCCTACAATAACCAATGAAATACAGAATGGGGAGCATCCTACAATAACCAATTGAATACAGAATGGGGTGTGTCCTACAATAACCAATGAAATTCAGAATGGGGAGCATCCTACAATAACCAATGAAATACAGAATGGGGAGCATCCTACAATAACCATTGAAATACAGAATGGGGAGCATCCTACAATAACCAGTGATATACAGAATGGGGAGCATCCTACAATAACAAATGAAATACAGAATGGGGAGTGTCCTACAATAACCAATGAAATACAGAATGGGGAGCGTCCTACAATCACCAATGAAATACAGAATGGGGAGCATCCTACAATAACCAATGAAATACAGAATGGGGAGCGACCTACAATAACCAATGAAATACAGAATGGGGAGCATCCTACAATAACCAATGAAATTCAGAATGGGGAGTGTCCTACAATAACCAATATAATACAGAATGGGGAGCGACCTACAATCACCATTGAAATACAGAATGGGGAGCGTCCTACAATAACCAATGAAATACAGAATGGGGAGCGTCCTACAATCACCAATGAAATACAGAATGGGGAGCATCCTACAATAACCAATGAAATACAGAATGGGGAGCGACCTACAATAACCATTGAAATACAGAATGGGGAGCATCCTACAATAACCAATGAAATTCAGAATGGGGAGCATCCTACAATCACCAATGAAATACAGAATGGGGAGCGACCTACAATAACCATTGAAATACAGAATGGGGAGCGTCCTACAATAACCAGTGAAATTCAGAATGGGGAGTGTCCTACAATAACCAATATAATACAGAATGGGGAGCATCCTACAATAACCATTGAAATACAGAATGGGGAGCGTCCTACAATAACCAATGAAATACAGAATGGGGAGCATCCTACAATAACCAATGAAATACAGAATGGGGAGCATCCTACAATAACCAATGAAATACAGAATGGGGAGTGTCCTACAATCACCAATGAAATACAGAATGGGGAGCATCCTACAATAACCAATGAAATACAGAATGGGGAGTGTCCTACAATCACCAATGAAATACAGAATGGGGAGCATCCTACAATAACCAATGAAATTCAGAATGGGGTTTGTCCTACAATAACCAATGAAATACAGAATGGGGAGCATCCTACAATACCCATTGAAATACAGAACGGGGAGCATCCTACAATAACCAATGAAATTCAGAATGGGGTTTGTCCTACAATAACCAATGAAATACAGAATGGGGAGCATCCTACAATAACCCATGAAATACAGAATGGGGAGCATCCTACAATAACCAATGAAATACAGAATGGGGAGCGACCTACAATAACCATTGAAATACAGAATGGGGAGTGTCCTACAATAACCAATGAAATACAGAATGGGGAGAGTCCTACAATAACCAATGAAATACAGAATGGGGAGCGACCTACAATAACCATTGAAATACAGAATGGGGAGCGACCTACAATAACCAATGATATACAGAATGGGGAGCGTCCTACAATAACCAATGAAATACAGAATGGGGAGTGTCCTACAATAACCAATGAAATACAGAATGGGGAGCATCCTACAATAACCAATGAAATTCAGAATGGGGAGCATCCTACAATAACCAATGAAATACAGAATGGGGAGTGTCCTACAATAACCAATGAAATACAGAATGGAGAGCGTCCTACAATAACCATTGAAATACAGAATGGGGAGCATCCAACAATAACCAATGAAATACAGAATGGGGAGTGTCCTACAATAACCAATGAAATTCAGAATGGGGAGCATCCTACAATAACCAATGAAATTCAGAATGGGGAGCATCCTACAATAACCAATGAAATACAGAATGGGGAGTGTCCTACAATAACCAATGAAATACAGAATGGGGAGCGTCCTACAATAACCATTGAAATACAGAATGGGGAGCATCCAACAATAACCAATGAAATACAGAATGGGGAGCATCCTACAATAACCAATTAAATACAGAATGGGGAGTGTCCTACAATCACCAGTGAAATACAGAATGGGGAGCATCCTACAATAACCAATGAAATACAGAATGGGGAGTGTCCTACAATCACCAATGAAATACAGAATGGGGAGCATCCTACAATAACCATTGAAATACAGAATGGGGAGCATCCTACAATAACCAATGAAATACAGAATGGGGAGCGACCTACAATACCCATTGAAATACAGAATGGGGAGCGACCTACAATAACCAATGATATACAGAACGGGGAGCGTCCTACAATAACCAATGAAATACAGAATGGGGAGTGTCCTACAATAACCAATGAAATACAGAATGGGGAGCATCCTACAATAACCAATGAAATTCAGAATGGGGAGCATCCTACAATAACCAATGAACTAGAGAATGGGGAGTGTCCTACAATAACCAATGAAATACAGAATGGGGAGCGTCCTACAATAACCATTGAAATACAGAATGGGGAGCATCCAACAATAACCAATGAAATCACCAGACAGAGGGGAGTGCTGATCCTAATTCAACTGACACGAATCTTGTTGACACATTTACTGGATGCTTGGATGCTTACTCTGGGCTAGATCTTAAGGAGCCTACATGTGAAATTGTGTAGTCGTAACTTATACCTTTTTCAATATGTCTGTGAGATGAGTTTTTATTACTTTTGGCTGGAGTCTTTCTCTTAGATATTACATATGTTGATGAAACTAATATTCTATATTTATATTTTCCTAATATCTGTATCATAATATATCGCTTGTACTGGTAATAATTAATAATGATTTTCGTATGAATAATTATTCAATGATATCTCGATCTCTATGGTTGCCAGCACTGAGGTCAGTGAAAGTCAGTCAAAATACCGTGCAGCTTTCAAACTGTCAGGTTCTTCCTATAAACTAATGGAGTTATATATAAAAGATTGCTTTGATTAAAAATATTACGTCATGATGCACTAGCTATAGTCTTGGGTGTAAATGCATGTATTAGAAAATACAGCATATATAACATTAATTTTGCTAATAAACAAATTAGAGTGAGTGAGTGAGGTTGGTTTTACGCCCCTTTTAGCAATATTCCAGCAATATCAAGGCGGGGGCACCAGAAATTGGCTTCAGTCAAAATACCGTGCAGCTTTCAAACTGTGTCAAGTTTCTTCCTATAAACCAATGGAGTTATATAAAAAGATTGCTTTGATTAAAAATATTACGTCATGATGCACTAGCTATAGTCTTAGGTGTAAATGCATGTATTAGAAAATACAGCATATATAACATTAATTTTGCTAATAAACAAATTAGAGTGAGTGTGTGAGGTTGGTTTTACGTCGCTTTTAGCAATATTCCAGCAATATCAAGGCGGGGGCACCAGAAATTGGCTTCACACATTGTGCCCATATGGGGAATCGAACCCGGATCTTCAGCGTGATGAACGAACACTTAGCCACTAGGCTACCCACCCCCCCCTAAACAAATTAGAATGTTTGACTAGTTTTTGTGATCTAAATTTGCTCATAAGTAAATTATTCTAAAAATTTGAAGCAAATATTTTGAATGAAAAAATTGTTAAATTTCTTTCAAAAACTTTTGCAAATCAACATACCAACTTTACAAAATAATCATAATCATGATAATCAAAATATGGACTATGCTAACATTTACTTAAATGATCCCACAGCAATTTGTTTCTATTGCTAAAATTACTAAAAATAATGACAAACATGTTTCAATTTATCAAATTAATATTTTTTGAGTGCGGAACAAATGACTACAAACTTATTCTATCCCTTTCAAAGATCCCATCACCAAGAATGTTAAATGGTTGGTCCCTTAAACAGTCAAACTTTGGACAGATTTAGATGTTAATGATTAGGGCAAACATGGCCCTGCTGAAAAATGTTGATATTTTGTTCATGATCAGCCGTGTTGTAGTGATGTAGTTGAGCTGTGCTCGTTTGCTGCCAGAAGTGGTTGTAAAAATTTATTTACTTATAAAACTTAAATGTATTCTCTTTAGACATCTAAATGTTAAGAGACCACAGCAATATTTTTTGTGGTTATGGAGATACCAAAATAGACAATTCTGTGAATACTATGTAAATCTGCATTGCACATGAGAGTAGAACACCACAAACAAAGTTTAGGTGTAATGATGCAGCACAAGCCCCACCACTTCTTTTTTCATTGAATAGGGATCCACAAATCTTTATGAAGAGAATTTATAGTTGCTAATCAAATGCACATTTGTATGGAGAATCCCTAACACAGTTATAAATGAGTCCATCAATGGTATAAGGTACCATGAATCCAGTCCTTACCCATCACTTTCTTAGAATCCTGAGTCAGATTTCAAGATGAGGATCAATCCACCTTTCAGTGATTACCAGATTACCCAGAGTCAGTTAAGTTTGCAGATACTGATGGACTTAGACCTAAACTTTGGAGTCAAATCAAGATTACCACCCGTACATGTTACTCATTACTCACACACCACTGTTTGATCAACTGACATACAGCTGTATAAAAACATATTGTGCTGAGAGTAATCTTGTAGATAATGTGTTGCTTATTTGATTGGGTGTTAGTAGCACCATGCAACAAGGTATACAGTATATTTAAACAGCAGCTGGAAGTGTTCAAGAAACACAATGTTTACAGCAACACAATATGTCAGCATCTGAAAACTCACCAAGATAACATATTTAATCCTTCATTTGGTGAACTTGGCTAAACTAAGTTGAAACTTATTAGGGGACATCAATATATGGATGAAATGAGGTCTAATTGGTAGTGGTTGAAAATAATTAAAAACATTTGTAAAACTTAGCCAGTAAAACATGTGTTTGCATCCATATATCTGCTGAGAAAGTAATGAGATTCAAATCAACTTATTTTGAGTTTGGACAAGATTTTGTTATCAAAGGTGCTCAAGAATAATACCCAGATTTGTTGTATGATTTGTGCAGAATGGAAGCTGTTTATGCCATTGAAACTGTTAGCTCTTAAAGGGACATAACATTGACTGAAGCAATGTTTGTAAACAGCAGCCAATAGTCCCTGCGCTTACTCAGCTCTGATCACCTTTTCGACACATGACATTTCTGCTCCAGTGACTGTACTCTGGGATTAGGTCTATAGAGAATACTACACAAGGTCTCATTACATACAAATTATACGAAACGAGTGTCTTTCCTATGGAAACCATAGGAAGGTCACTCGTTTCGTATAATTCGTATGTTTTGAGACCGAGTGTGGTATTTTATTTATTACTCACCTCTTACATGCATTACACTGACAAAATAGCGTATTTTTGTTATTGTTATGGTTTCAAACCGAAACCGGTTTCATAAAGAGGTTGCCGAAGAATTTTGTTCTGTAGTCACTTTTGCATGACGTCACACTGTATTGACGTCACTAAGCCATTGTCGTCTGTCCCCTTGGTAACCGACGTCACGATGCATGTCAGTTGTCATCGCATCGTACAGCCTCCTACAGTAAACTACTCTGTAGCACCCCTTTTCTTGGTTTGTTGTTGCTTCACTCGGCTAACATCACTGGTGGAAACATTGCGTTTATGTTTTTCGACAGATATATTGTCTCAGTTCGACTCACAATTAAACAGCGATACGGCAACGTTCGCAATGTTTACATTCCCACAATGCATATAAGTTGTAGAATGAATGAATTCACGTGTTTGTTATGAATGAACAAGTAGTTCCGTCACAATGTGACCTAACTGAGAGGTCATTGGGTATCCAATCAAATCGTTAGAATCTCAGGTCAAGTCATTATGACACAGGTCAACGCGATACGACACTCGTGTGATGTACGAGATTAGTATGCAACTACCCATACATTGACCATGTGGGTAATAAATCATGTGACCAGACTTTCTTCTTGTTTGTAAACAACTGGACATATTCTGAAATACGAGCAAACTGGCATAATGCAAGCTTTTTGGTCCCTTCTCCATACAATTTACATAATTATATGGATGTACTATATGCGACAGTGAGATACATGACAATATAGCTTTACACTGTCATCTGTTTAGCTAAGTGTGGAGATCTAAAATACATCAGATGAACAACACAGGAATCAACTCTGTAAGGTGTGATGCTGTCACAGGTATACAGGTATATGGCTTGAAATGACCAAGGTCTTATATATTGTCATTTGTGTTTTGTACCTCATCTCACTGAAAGAATGAAGCCAGTTTACATGCCATAGGCATAGCACTTTTGACTTCGATGTGGGCATGATTTAGACATGAACTATATGAACTTAAAGTGTGCTATCATTGTTTCATGCATGAAACTCAGAACCATTAAGGTACTGTCCCTCAAAACTAACCTATTCTGAACTAAACTGATTGAGAGGCATTCTAGAAGTTGTAAGTAATAGGAATGAAAAGTCTTTATGGATGACCAACTTCTTATTGTACAATAGCGATGTTTCCGTATAGATACTCATACCATTTTCAAGCTATGTGTCTTTACTGGGACACACAGTCACAGTACTTTGTCCAAGTTTTACTGCGCATTGCTGTCCCCGCAACTAAAGTACTGTCGGAAATAGAAAAAAACCTGTTTTTTTGGCTGTTACTCTGTATCCCTAAAATTTACACAGTTGCAAATAGCATATGTCGAAATAACCCACATCGGCCTAGCTAGGTGTTCAGTGGGATGAGTAATAGGATATCCAGAAAAGCATGTTTACACGTAAAATCGGGCAAAACTTAGAAAAAATATGAATAGCTGCTTAAAACAATAGATCAGACTTTAGATGACAGTTAGGTCGCTCGGCCAGGTATGATGACAGACCGTCGACACACCGAGCATGAAATGCTCGTGCTGCCTACAGGCACAAGGGGTTATCTCAAAGATATTCTATGCGTTTTCTTGTGTGTTAAATGTCTCAAATATTGATTAACATCTTACGTGTCTTTTTTTCATTAAGTTTATGTTGAGATATGTAAAACATTATGATACCCATAGAAAGGCTTAAATCAGCCATTGTATTAAATGTCTCAAAATATATAGGTAGTATGGCCACCCGAAGACAGTCGACAGGACTGGATATTATTTGTAAATTGTTACTTGCCCAGTTTCATTCCCCTAAAGGATACTCTTATCTTAGCTGATATCTCTATCCCCCAACCCCAATCATCGTCTGCGACACCCGACCTGGTTTTGCTTTTGATACCACCCCCCATGTCTGTTTGTTTTTATAGTGGTAGTGAGACTCCATGGTAGCTACATCCTTACGAGGTTCACAAGTAAAAATCTTAGTTTGTACATCAGCTATCATTTCTGATGAAGCTAAGTCTAATTTCAAAATGGGCATTTAATAAGTGTCCTTTGTAATACAATATCATCGCACACTAATTTGCATAAAGCCAAGGTCTGTTCCAAATAAGTCGACTTAGAAAAAAACAACACATTGCTCGTTTCTGCACTAATCTCTCCTCAGTAAAGTCCGTTTTTAACGTTTCCTACCTCCCTACCACAGAGACTGTAGTTAGGCCAAACTAAATTTAACAGATATTTCACACTTTCACATATTAACTACATAAATTGTAGATATAAATGTGAAAAAACAGGTTTTTTTCTATTTCCGACAGTTCTTTAGGTGTTCATGTGGCCACCATCTGGTCATTTGCCAACGGATTTGTGGGTTTTTTAAGTGCACAGGGCTGTGTACTGTTCGCTAGGGGTTGTGACAACACTGAAAGAGTCTGCACACAAAGTTGACTCCATGGTTTTGACACCCAGTCACAGGTTGGCTTGATCCCGGCTCCTCGAGCTCGCTGGATAACTAGCCTGGCGCCTTAGACAGCTCACCCACCATGCCCCATATTTTACACAATATTTCTTTGTGACCTTGTGTATGACCATCCTGCAAGCCTTGAATTCATATCCTTTGCTGCTCAGCAGTTTAAACATTACATCTTGGATTTCTGAGGAAACAACAGGTGGAACTTCAAAGCTCACGAGGAATCAAGAAACAGACTCTGAACATCCTTTCCAGAGCATAAATCATAAAACATTCAATATTTCTTCTTAGAATTTTGTATACACACTACTAGATGCACTGATTTGGTGTCCTCTTGCTAACCTGGGGTAATGTTCTGATAGTGCAGGATTCCTATGTTATCATTCACAGGCTTGTCAGTGTCAGGATTTGGTAGTGATATAGCTGAAGCATTGCTTGGCATGACGTTATACAACAAACATAGACATTAAAAAAAGAGGAGTGGGAATGAATTATTTAGCCCTCTTATTTTATAGAAATTTTCCTTTTTTGCACAATTGGAGATAAATCATGAATTGACATATAATGTGAGTTTATGTCCTGGAATTCATTTGTCCTCATTCATTTGTCCTCTCTGTCAAACTACAAGGCCTCAGGAGATGAAACTTGCAATGAAAGATCTCAGTTGCTTTGTCTCACAACAGAACTCACTGAATTCTAATCCAATGTTATACATTATGCCAAGTGCACTGAAATTTGGTATAACAATATTTAGAAGTGGGGAGTAATGTATATGTTCAAAGTTATTGCTTTGTTATGAATTTTTATCTTGATTCAACATTCTCAGTAAACTATTTCATGCAATAATGAATCATGTGACCTTATGGACAACAAAAGTGCAACCCAAGTGAAAATGAGCCAGACAAATCAATGTATGGGCAAAATGGGAAAACCATGTGGTCAACTCACCATTTTTCCACCAAATTGTCTCCATAGATAGGGCCAAAAGTAATTCTTTGTGAATGGATACCATGAAAATCGAACAACTTCCAAAAGATATAGTTCCAGTAACATTAGGAAGACTGTTGCAGTTGTTGCTTTTGTTGTGAAAAGGCTCCAGCAGCCCCAAAGTGTCCATGGATGCCATCACAGTAAATGCAAGGGACCCATAGCAATTCATGTCATGGACGACTACTTTTAAGATTCATTACACTGTGACCCCTAGTAACCCTTTGCAGTGGAAAGACCTTCTCTATGCTCTTAAATATACTTCTGACAAATGAAAGGAGAAATAGTCATTTGAATGCAGTTTTTGTTGCAACATCTGACATATAAACACGGTTCTGTTACTTTTGTCCTGAGTGTATTTCAAACCCTGTAGGGTAGAAGCAACATACTCTGTAATCAAGGTATTATTATAACTTAGTTGAAAAATATATGAGTCGGCACATATATATCGTAAAATGTTAGAATGGCATTTTTTCGAGAATAAAAGACAATGCAAAAACAAATAAAACTGGAACAAAAAATGCAAACAGTGCCCCTATTTTTCTTCAAATCACTGTAGATGTTTATACCACACTAAGGTTAAAGTGTCTTCATTATAATATGGGCGGCGGGGTAGCCTAGTGGTTGAAGCGTTGGCTCGTCACGCCGAAGACCCGGGTTCGATTCCCCACATGGGCACAATGTGTTAAGCCCATTTCTGGTGTCCCCCGCCGTGATATTGCTGGAATATTGCTAAAAGCGGCGTAAAACTAAACTCAGTCAGTCAGTCATTATAATATTGTTGTCATGAACCAGGTGAGGTACAGAGCCTCTCATTAATACATGCCCTCTAAATGCTTGTGTTACTTGCAAACTTCCCAATTGGCTGACAAACTTTACACATGCTGCCATTGTGTTTGTTAAACCTTCAAATTTAGTATTGCCATAAGGGTTCAATGCCTTCATACATATCAAGGTCATCATCTACTTCATTACCTAATAAAAAGATATTTGATGTGACATCTCAAGACAAATTTACTGTGAGCGTCTGAAATAATTACTATGTCAATATATGGAAGGCCGTGGAAGGGAGTGTAAGGTCAAAATCACAATGATTTGTAATGTTTCTTTACCATTTTCACCAAATGCTTTTTCCTTCCACCCTTTCAAGTGTATGGATAGAGTGGTGTTGTGATCATCTATTACATGAGATGACAATATTATGAAAGCAGTAGCAGGTCAGGCTTATGTAGGCCCATTGCTCTCCACATAGAGGAGATACAAGTCAGCACTTTCACAAATCACCTGTGAAGATCCGGGTTAGAATTGGTCTTCAGTAACCCATGCCTGTCGTAAGAGGTGACTAATGGGACGGTATGGTCAGGCTCGTTGACATGGTTGACACATGTCATTGTATCCCAGTTGCATAGAGTGATATTCATGCTGTTGATCACTCTGTTGTCTGGTCCAGACTTGATTATTGACAGACCGTTGCCATGTAGCTGGAATATTGCTGAGTTCGGCATAAAACTAAACTCACTCACTCTTTCCAGGGATGATCTGCATCAGAATTGTCAATTTGTTCGGTGAGATTACAAGACTCTTCCTCATGATCTTCACGACACTGAACACATGAAACAAAATGATTGGGGTTCCACTGTGAGAGACTGGCATTTGTCATATGTGTCCACATAATGTGCATGTCTAATGCTTCATCAAATATCCCCGACACTGGAGTTAATGTCTGGTGCATGACACACCTATTGACAGCCACATTTTCCCTTTGGGGATAGATGGAAATCAATCTCCTTTGAAAACAATTGCAGGCAACATACAGATGCTATAAAGAGCTGTATATACCAGAATTAATGTAGGCCCATTGCTCTCCACATAAAGAAGATACAAGTCAGCACTTTCACAAATCACCTGTGAAGATCCGGGTTAGTATTGGTCTTCAGTAACCCATGCCTGTCGTAAGAGGTGACTAATGGGACAGTGTGGTTAGGCTCGCTGACATGGTTGACACATGTCATTGTATCCCAGTTGCATAGAGTGATATTCATGCTGTTGATCACTCGATTGTCTGGTCCAGACTTGATTATTCACAGACTGCTGCCATGTAGCTGCAATATTGCTGAGTGCAGCATAAAACAACAAACCAAACCAAATTGTTCACAAATAGGAGAAATACTTGCCTGAGAGTCAGTCTCTCTTGGGTCTGATGGTTTCCCATGTATGAATTATGAGTTGGGTCACTCCTATTTGGATCATTTGAAGGAAATATACAATCTCATGCCAGGTCTTTACAACCTTACAAGTTATCCTGCACAATCATTATTCAAGCAACAGAAAACCTGCAGAGATTCAAATCATCTAACACATTCAGAAGCCTGTCAATACAGTTTTATCTATGGATTCTTAGCTACTTCATATCATAATAATGCAAACTACAGGTTGAGGAGGAGGACGTCTCTTCTAATACACTGAAAATTTGATGCAGGATACTGGAATTTTCATAGTATATCAACAAGAAGGACTATAATTCCAAGAGAGGACAAAAATAGAGGCAGCCACTTTGGCTTTTGTTCATAACTGCATCCATGGAACTATCAACCTTTTACAATGACATCACCTGGAGACTATTACCAGTAACCAAAATACTGCAACAGTATGTTAACAAGAACTAACATTGGTCAACCACAGTAAACTTTGGTTATATCCTGGACAACACACATTGACCAGGGTCATCCAATTCTACAATTATGATTGAATAAAATCAGCCAATTTGAGTAATGCATATTCAGATTTGAACTAAACAAAGAGTTAGAAATGACAACTTGCAAACCACTGAACAGTAACATCTCTATGCACACTGGTGGAAGTCAACAATCAACATTTCACACAACTGTAATGTAAGGATGTGTGAACTAGGAAGTTTCTGTGTATGTTTAGCGTTACCAACCAAAGTTGCTCAAATCTAAACAATTGATAAGGTATATTTATTAAGTCCATCTCATGCTTAATAAATGTAATAATCCTCTTATAGGTTTACAATATCTAGGTGTCATATCTCAACAGTGCCCTTAACTCAGACATTAGAAAACTCATACATGGTCAATATAAGTACAAAGAAACAACTGTTTGACTGTGTGCAGATATAACACATATTTCCTATTATTGACACCATTTATGGATAACAACTTGTTTCATTACATGAATGTGACATTTGGTTCTTGGTCGACTATCGTGAAACAGAAAAAGTTGTTATCTATCATGTTTGCCAATGTTGTACTTCCGAACTTCTCAATTGCGTCTCAAAGAAGTCATATTTCTCATTTTCAAATGGCATTTACAAATTGTACATTCACATCAGCTTCAATTGAACCTAAGCCTATATAAATGCCATGTCCCATATTGTCACATTTTGTGCATCAGATTTGCAGCTGGTTACAATATACAGTGATTAACACCAAATAGTTGCACAAATATTCAACAGACAAAGTTTCAGCTATACTGGTAAATCTGAGTGAAATCTCTAAAGAACAGTGCATATGCCCACTAGAGATGTTCAGGAAGAGGTACCTGGGTTTTAGTGTATCTCTCCACTGAGTATTGACAGGATAGGATATTAGAGACAGTAATTATTAATACCGACAAAGCACATTGGAATTGGGGTCTATGCAGGTGAAACTGAAGCTAAAACCTTGTCAAACATTTAAGAAACTTAAATCAACTTGTACTTACTTTAACAAGTGTTAGTGCCTTGAGAATGCACAAGTGCATGGAAACAGGCACTTTATATATAACCATTTTTATATGGTTTACAGATTATGAATAGTATACAGCAGTGAGGGGTCATGTGTTCCTGGCATAGTCAGGCTGGTAAGGTATTTAGAGCAGCATCAATTATCGACATTATGTGTGTGTTGGTATCTTGCCCATAATGATGACAGATTGAGAAATATGTTGTGACAACCTGCAACGTGACAATAGCATGTTAGTATTGAGCATATTGCAAACATATTACATGTGTTTCATAAAGTGTATAAATTTTGGTTCAAAGAAAGCAATTGCAATATGTGTCTGCTCACAACCAAGTCTGAGTGACACTGATAAATCTGGTGTACCTTCCCTTGCAATGTGACCCCTTAAAAACACAGAATCCTTGCTTTCCTTGCATAGTATTGGTTACACATTTTGTGGGGATATCCTTATTTAACCTTTTCTCTTACATTCCTTCAGAGTGAATTTTCTCAAATTGCCAACACCATCTGAAAAAATACCCAATAGAACAATAAATCTGAAAATAAATATTCTTTACCATATTCTTCAAAATGAGGTGTTCCTTAAAATAAAGAAGCTGACATCCATAAATTCAAATGAATTTCGTGTCATTGCAGCAAATTTCTATGTTTGTAATATCTATGCTAAGTAGTCATTTTTGTTGACACTTTAAGCTTTAATGCATAATATTTAAGAACTATATTAGCTACAGGGATAATATGATATTAAAGTATTAATATTCACCTGTTTTGACATTCCAGAACGCCAGCTGCTTGAGAGACAAGTTCCTCATTCATCTTCCTCATTCCACCACTGTTTCTCTAATAGCCATGTGCTTAGTGATGATGAAGAAACATCCCACAGCAGGAAAGACATGGCTGCATCAGCTGAAACAGATCAGCACATCTTAGACTATAGTATGCACAAACGTGATGGTAGTCCTAGTAATGATTTTGGGAAACAGAATAATAGTCCACAAGAATCAATATTTGATGTGCAAGGAAAGAAATTTGGGATGGTAGACACAACATCACTGTCATCATCTATGAAAGACCCTGGTCCACCAGAAGCTCATCAAAGTACATCATCAAAATGTACTTTGAGTACACCAAAAAGAAAGAATGGTATTGAAAAACTGCTCATGAAAAAAATGATGGAAAGAAGACAAGAAGTTCATGAATCAGGTCCTAAAAGGGGATTTTGTATGGCTCATCCTCTGGCAGGACAGACAGTGTTTCAGTTTACTGGAAAACAGAAGTATGAATCAAAAGAACCATCAAAATATATGTCAAGTGAAAATGCAATACCTCCTCCCCTACCATTCAAGGTAAATCCATTCTTTCCAAACAGTATGATGATGGACAAGACCCTGGCAGCTTTCCAACCCTCAGTGAAACAGGGAGACCCTCATTACAAACTTTTTGGAAGTCCAAACAGATCAAATCTAGGTGCACCACTGTTTTATCCATCTTCTCCTCTTCCTGGAATGTTTCATCTGAATCAGTTGTATCCATTTCCAGCATATCCAGGGCTTCAATCTTGGCCTCTGTACCCCCCGACATTTCATCATACCTCCATCCCAAACACTGTCAGTAGTAACTTCCAAAAGCCAAGCACACAATCTTTAAATGAGCAAGTACTTAACCTAAGTAAGCCTAAATCTGACCAATTTGGGCTGAGGGGATATAGAACTCTCCCTTATCCCTTGAAGAAAAAGGATGGAAAGATGCACTATGAATGTAATGTTTGCTTTAAGACATTTGGTCAATTATCAAATCTTAAAGTTCATTTGAGAACCCACACAGGTGAGCGACCATTTGTGTGCCAAACATGTGGGAAGGGTTTCACTCAGCTTGCCCATCTTCAAAAACACCACTTGGTCCATACTGGGGAGAAGCCCCATGAATGTCACACGTGTGGCAAGAGGTTCAGCAGTACAAGCAATCTCAAGACTCACATGAGACTTCATAGTGGGGAAAAACCATTTCACTGCAAACACTGTCCAGCCAAGTTCACACAGTTTGTTCATCTCAAACTCCACAGAAGATTGCACACAAATGAAAGACCTTATGAGTGTCCACAGTGTAACAGAAAGTATATCAGTGCCAGTGGACTGAAAACACATTGGAAGACTGGTAGTTGTGTTCCTGCAGGTACAGTAGCTGATTACAACACTCTTGTTGATGCTACCTTCTCTTTCACAAAGGAAGTGGATATCAGCAAAGATTTTGTCTTTTCTCCTGTAAACAATATTGGAGATGGACAGGAAGACATAGAAGCTACCTACCATCAGCTGGGTATAGGGAATTGTAGCAGCAGTGAGGATGATTGGGAAGCAGGAAATGATATGGGGCAGCATACAGAGGTCGGAGACAATAAGGAATCAGCTCTGAAACAAGTTGATTGTGACAAGACACACAGTGCAGATGAGGAGGCCTCAAAAACTGACAATCCTAAAGTTTAAACATCAATACCACTGAAATAGCACTATTGTCGTCATGAAAGAGAGACTGATTACAACTACAACAATAAAGAACAGTTTTCTGATGTGACAAAAACTAGGATTAATTAGAGGAATCAGATTGTCATATGTTAAAATTATTTATCATACATGATAAAGATTGTAGGTTTTGACATGATATTGACAGAAAACAAATAGGATAAATACGTAAATGGTTACTCAGTGGGACAAACTTGCTTTCAACGTAACAGGGTTGTTAAAAATGGGAATAGAAATCAATGGATTATATATAAATGATGGACCAAGTTACTTCAAAGGTGTCAAATATTGATATTTCACACAAAAGTTCAAGGTTAGTAAGATAAAAAAATAGAAAAACAGCTCACCTGAATATTACGATACTATTTAATTACATTGGAAAGATCAGATGAGTTAAGAACAAGCAAATGAAACAGCAAATGTTTACACAACATACATTGTCGCAGTATGTTAATTAAATTACACATTTATATGTAATACTAGCTTTGAAGAAGGAAAACATTTTCCTATTGACTGACAGGACTCCATTGACAACCTCAACTATTCGTTGTTGTGCTTTGGGGTGCATATTAGTATTCAGTGCATTGACATTTCGCATAAAACATGGAGAATTGGATGACCAATCAGTAAGCATGACATTTATGATGTGACACATGACATTAACTGACCTTTAGTTTTTGTGCTGTCACATTGAATAAGGATGTTAAGATGTATGCAAATGTAATGTCTTTTAAAACCTGTGATATGAATTGTCAAGGAATGCCAGCTAAATGCCACAAGAACACTTTGCTTAAGAAATTTCTTGTGTTTAATATTACAAAGAGAGTATTAAGTAGCAGTGCTTTTATATCAAATGGATATTGATATCACTACTTTTCTGTAGGAGAATAATCATTTATTACAGGGATGGGCTTGGGTGGTGTGTCAGAGGTTGACATGTACAGAAAATAACAACGTTTCCTCCACATGTCATTGTACATATTATATCATGACCCTTCTTGAAGTGACAAATGCGATAGCATTTTAAATTGTATTACTATAAACTAGAAAGAGTGTAACATTACTCATGATCTTCCACTAAAGACTGTCATATTGTTTGGTGACCTCCCCATGATTCTTGCTGAGACCCCTGTATGATAACTGTCTCTTACCTACCCTTAAAGATACAAACCAGGCACAGAGAGAATGTCAGTCTGAAACATTTACCTGCAACCTTACGGATTACTCTGTCTCATACCTCCTCCTCAGTAAGGTAACTTACAATGGATAAGGATTTCCATCAACAACTACTCTGACCACATAGAACATGCAAAATCCTTATGCTGTGTCTTCATCACACAAGTGCTGTAAAATTACACCCTCAAAAGTTTTCTGTATGTTACACAAGACATAGTTATTGTGAGGCTATAGGGGGTAACTCACAAAAGTTAAGTGAATGATCATTGAATTGTTCATGCATCTACTGATCGGCTGATTTCCCATTCTCTTGTTTCCAGTATATATTTGTACTGGTGTGAAAAACCCAGACATGGCTCAAAGCAGATGGTGTCTATCATAATTCTACCTGTACCTGCTTGACCTTTCGCTGTGATAGTTAGATTTGTGAGCACGACACCAGTTTCACAGGTTCGAGATTGATCCCTCATTGAGCCCACATTCTGTGATATATGAAATATTTGGTTAGAAGCAGTGTTAAACCATAATCAACCCCACACATTGTTTAACTCGGATGTGATGTTTCTCAGTCAGAATAGTGTGAACGGGTTTTTTCCAGGGCCTTTGGTAACATGAATTTATATATATATATATATATATATTATATAAAAAGTGCCATATCCTCAGTATATGTTTTCATCATTTGCCTGCTTGTGGGTTTGTTTTGAAATAGCTTGTGAGTGATAATTATGTTCATTTACTTTGCTATCTCTTTTATATGTACTAAAAACTAAAAATAATGGAACTGATGGCATGAAAGTGAAGGTATAATGTTGATAAATGTCTGTAAAAACATTTTCAGATGAAAAGGTAAATACTAATGTGTCCACCATGTTAGTTAATACATGAACATCTAGATGGCATATTGGTTATGAACTTTCATGTGTTTGCTGCAAACTGAACATAGTCAAGAACTGTTCCCCTTGCATACTGCTGGCTGGGACATCGCCAACACTTTGATTAGTGCCTACCCATGGTGTAACACCATTGGTACACTGCCCATCCCTAGTATTGCCCTGCCTGCCCCAATCTATGCTGCCTGTGGTAAACTTTTAGGGTCACACCCTTCGCAGGCCGATTCCCTTTCACGAGGACTACATAGAGCTGGGTTAGCATGATTCATATTCAAATTCTCTACTGATAATAGAGCACACTTAATTTGCTTAGTGCAATGTAATGTGGTGAGAGGATATCACGCCTGGTTGTGTCACTGCCAGGTCTCTTCCTCCGTATGTGGAAAGATTACACCTCTTGATTTGCCACACACTTGGGCAACTTCCCATGGTGACATCCCCCAACCCTCCACCCAGCTGGCCTCTGTTGTACCCAGAAATGGTCACTTTGTATGTTCATTAAGATACTGTCTTGGAGGCATGTTTAGAGTTCCTCAGTTATTTAGCTGCGAATTCTTCCATGGGTCTCACCAATTTGCTAACCAACTGAACTTCTTTCAAATCATTAGTTCCCTTACTTTTTGTCAGTAGTATATTTCATTCATGTCATACTGATAGAAGTGCAGTGGTTTGCCTGTTTTAAATATAATAAACCAGTAAATGAACATCTTTGTTTGTACATGAATTTATTTTTAACTAAGTCTTTGAGATCTTGAGATCTTGACATCACCTTCAAATAAGGAAATTCATGATATCCATATTTAAAGTTAACATTACAAATGAGTGAGTATGGTTTTGCCCTGCCTTTAGCAATATTCCAGCAATATCACGGTAGGGGACACCAGAAAAAGGCTTCACGCATGTACCCATGTGGGGAACCAATCCTGAGTCTACAGCGTGACGAGCGGACGCTTTAACAACTAGGCTACCCCACTGCCCCATACATTACAAATTATCAATAAGGATCGCATAGTCGTTCCTTGGGCATGCCAGAAACCTATGATTGTGGGTTGGAATCTAGGTTCGACCTGATTATGTTTGTTAGCCGCATACTTATGCTCGTGGGTTTCACCACATGTGCATCGGCAACCTGGTCTTCCCCTTAACCTTTAAACTGATATACCATGATTTAGTGGGAACACGTTTAAAAGTAGTGTTACAAACACGTCTCTCAGTCATTGATGATAACACCACAGAGTAGTTTTCACACTTCAGATAAAGAAACCCTGAAAACAACACCACAAGGCTTTTAGGCTAAATTTTATGGAGCCTATTGTGAGCAGAAAGTTAAATCAATGCTGGTGCAACAGATTCTAAGAAACGGAAAGTATTTTATTTTTTGCATAGTGTATCATGTGTTATAAATAACTCTTCAGAAACCACTTGACCAACAAAGTTGAAACTACAATTGCTTGTTCCTGCAAACAAAACCCATGATCAGTTTTTCAGCATGGCCATCATAGCCGGCATATTGAAACATCTCTATTGTTAGCTATACTACACATCTAGAGAACAATAGCCTTGTACTCCTGTTTGGGAAACCTCACAGCAATGCACTTTTTAAAGGATGATAAGTGTCTTTTGTTGACAGACTACTCTGGTTTGCAAGTATGTACTAGAAACAAAGACGCAAATCATCAACAAAGGAAGTAGATTGAAATCAGCATAAAGTAGAAGTGTGACAGAAAGGGGAAAACAATGAAAATTGCGATAACAATACATACCTAATAATCAGCGCACCACCATTCACATTCTCAAATTAACCTCTTAAAGAACTGAACTCAAGAACCGATTGCGGCTTTAAACTACATTCAGTTAGCATGACTTTTTGGTCATGATATAGGTTTTGCCATGCAAAAGTCATTTTATGTCACTACAACTAGTAAACAGTTAGTTTTACTACACTTGTGTGTACACTACATGAGCACAAGAGCACATGGATAAGAAAAGAATATATACCGTAAGGCAAAAGAAACGTCGTAATATTGGAAAGGACATTTAAGTATCAATGGAGTATTTGAACCTATGTTTTTAAATATACAACGGAAGTCAAGTTTGAGGGAAACATGAATCGTGGTCGTATAGCCTGTATTGCCCAATAAAGTATTGTTTGCGATTGAGGTTAGAAATGTTTTTAATTGTGGAAAGGGAAGAGTTCGCACAAACACAACACTGAAATCGAGATGCACGTGCATCATGCATGCATTAAGGCATAAATTGCCGGCTGAATTGCCAGATCTGAACCCAACTGAACATTTGTGTTACGAACTGTGAGACATCGTGAGCAGACCTTGGATGCTTTGTTTCTGGATTTCCTGGAAGAATATCACAACATTACAGGTCATCCAGAATCTGATCCAGTCTATGGGTCGCCGATGCCAGGCAACCATTGATGCTAATGGTGGTCACACAAGATATTGACTGCTATGTGACCTAGACCTTCTGCACATGTTATTTGTTACGTCCCACCTCTACTTACATTGGATAATATATGTTCAACAGCGTTTTCTTTATCTCTGTCCTGTCCTGTGTTGGCGTTGTTTATATACCAGAGGCAAAATGTATTGAGACATGGAATGTTTTTATTGGTAATGGATGGATGAGAACCACGCACCTCCTACACCGCTTGCAGCCCCTCATACACCTCTTTATTGGTCCAAAGAACCCTTTAAGATTCTAGGAATTACATTTTCAACCAATCGGAAAAGTTAGATTAACATTTTGATAAGCAATTAACAAAGGCAAGAAAAGCGCTTTTCACATGGTCAAATAGAACGTTAACTTTGCGAGGAATAATTGTTATGTTAAAGTCACAAAATTTACCCCACCTTCGTACGTCTCTACTTGATCCATATCCTGAATTGTGTAAACGGGTGAACTCCTTGTTATATCGTTTTATATGATATGATAAACAGGGGCGGATACAGGATTTATATACAATACCTCGGTTCTGAGGATGGTGCACTTAACCTAAGTGTCTTACATCTCGTTTGTATGTACTGAAATGGTCACTTTGGATTGAGGAACGTTTGTACAGAAGCGTTCAAGCAGTCAGCGGGTACCATGTGGACCATGCGTGATTTTACATGGAGGACATTTATCTACTCAGAAAGGAAGTGATTAATCTTAAATACTTCAGTTTGATTTTCAAAGCTGTATTCAAAACACGTTTGCTTATAACTGGATTTAAAGTTAGAAATGACCTTAGAATTATGTGTTCAAATCCAACCTTTAAGGTTACTTGTTGAGCTTAGACCATATATAATTATAGGCGTAAACATTCCCTCTGGATTATGGTTGCCTTATTCCTGTGGATTCCACAGACACATACAGAATGGAAATGAATTTGTTTAACTAAGTCATAGCTATCCCTAGTGGTATGCTTAAAAGAGTTATGCAGTTATCTCCCTTGGCTGTGACGTCACAACATAGTTTGTTGAAAACCTCTCATAATTTTTCTGTATGGACAACACAGAAGACGTGTTTACAGAGTGGAAGTGTTTTCAAAATTTTCAAAGAACTACAAGACTCCCGGTCAGTAGTGTCGCATTGGTTGATGTTTCTGACCATCGCATTCTATATTTTGTACATATTGCTTGCGTTTTATTCTACTTTATTGAACTCTACTTTTCCCGCCCAAAAAGCACATGTCCCAAGCGCGTATCTGCACGTGTTGTGTCTGTGCCTCGTGCTTCACGGGTCCTCCCTCAAACTTTTCAAGAACTACAAGACTCCCGGTCAGTAGTGTCGCATTGGTTGATGTTTCTGACCATCGCATTGTATATTTTGTACATATTGCTTGCGTTTTATGTTACTTTATTGAACTCTATTTTTCCCGCCAAAATGCATATGTCACAAGCGCGTATCTTAAGATGTTCATTGTGTAAATAACTTTCCGTGTAGTCCGTGTTCCCCATGGCGTTTCGACCCATGGCCACGGCTACTCAGTCTGTTGATCTGTCGGCGTCCACGGGACAAACACAGACACGGCTGGCAATCCATCTCTCCCTGCTCTTTTTATAACGATGTTCATTGTGTCTTTGACTTTCCATGTAGTCCGTGTTCCCCGTGGCGTTTCGACCCATGGCCACGGCTACTCAGTCTGTTGATCTGTCGGCGTCCATGGGACAAACACAGACACAGCTGGCTATCCATTGACTTTCCATGTAGTCTGTGTTCCCCGTGGCGTTTCGACCCATGGCCACAGCTACTCAGTCTGTTGATCTGTCGGCGTCCACGGGACAAACACAGACACAGCTGGCTATCCATCCAACCGTCCCAGACGAGACCACGGGTCGAGGTCTGTCGGACTGGTTCATGCTGGCGTCGGGTATGGTTCCATGGCTTCGGACCTTCCCGTCCTGCCACCCCCCTATGCTGGGGACACACGGGATCCCTCAGCCAAGCGGATCTTCCGGCCACCGTCCCTCCGGCCACGCCATAGCCACGGCTGGTCGGTGGGCTGGCATCTCGGGATACGTTCCGGATCAGCTTGACACGGATGTCGACGAGGTCGACGGACGGCAATCGTTTTTTTGCCTGCATGATGGGGTTGTAGCCGCAACAGCTCAATGGCAGCGGCAGTGGTTGGGGCACATTACACTGACTCCGAGGCACCCAGTCCTTGTTGTACCCATTAATGCCGAGCGCCAGGCAGGGACCAACAAGTACCATATTTTAACGTCTTATGGTATGACGCGGTCTGGGATCGAACCCGCGACCTTCCGCTCTCCGGGCGGACGCTCTAACCACTACACTACGGAGGTGGTTTCTACGCACTTGGGTGACACATTATGTTACCCAGGTCAGCAAGCCTCACCACCCGATCCCATTAGTCACCTTTTACGACAAGTCGACGGGTCTCACGTGCCATCTATTTGCCATCCTTCTCTGGTTAAGGGCATTTGCAATTCTCACCTTAACTCCTGGTATAAGGGACTCGGGGGTTGTCGATCTCGTCTCCCCTCGACAATCTGTTACGCTTGGCATTGTATAAGGTAGCTATATATTTTTCATCATCTGAGCCTATGATTTTGTCTCCTACTTCGGGTATTCACCCGTTCCATTGGAATCTACCTCCGGCCACGGCTTCCAAACAACCCGGTACAGTTGTTTAAAGTACTCTGTATCACATACAAGAGTCTAAATGACATAGCACCAGAATTTCTAATCTTTTCAGTGAATTGCCCCTTCAACCACCCAGACAACTGCAATCTGGAAGCAATTCTTATTGAATTCTCCTTCTTACAGACTGCCTTGGCCTCTTAATGAGAATGCTCTTTCAGTGGTTGCGCGCCATAACTGCGGAATAGTCTGTTCCTCGCTATAAACTGTTTCCATGTTTTTATTGCGTTCAGATCACATCTTTCAATGCATCTCTTTCACTGTACTATTCACTCCAACCTCACTTTGTAGCGCTTGAGCATCCACCTTGTGGTTGGATTTTTGCGATATGTAACATTCATTATTATTATATTATTATTACTGAATTAGAAACACCACGGCTATATTCGAGGCCAGGGTTCAAACTCAATCCGCTGTCCCACGAGGCGTCGGCAGTTCAGGTAGTACATGCATCGGACCAGGTGACGGCCAGGTGAATGAATCAGATAACGGGGATGACACGTGCGTTTTCTTGCCAGCATGCACTGTCAGCTGAGCGCTCCACGGGAGGCACGGGCGATATACCGTTAGGTTGGAAACAAGCCTGATATCCAGTCACTGAATACAGGCCTCTATATAACCAGCAGGGTAAATGGGTACCTGGTGGGATAAATCGTGTGGCTATTCAATTTTCTCGCGCCTCTTGGCAGCCTGGGTTATCAGGGGTAATAATAGGTAACATGTCAACACCTAGAGCATGTGCCTTGTACCTGGAAAAGGCGTGTTATAGGGCACATTTATTGTTCTACCAAGTGCCTATTATCCCTCTGCATTCTGACGGAGCTTGGAAGGTGTATTCTGTCGTTTGTTTACTTTTTCATCATCCTCATCTCCCCTAAACACGCTCATGGCATCTTCCGTTGGTCTACCTACTTCTGCCATGCTTTGCGACCTTGTGTTTAGCTGGGCCCTGTCTCGCTTATAGCAATATACGCAATGTGGCGCAAGCTCGCGAGCGCAACGGGAGCCGGGAACCAGCTTGGGAACCAGCTTAGACCTTGTGTAAGCTACACTATAACGGACTGAATGACGCTGATTGGCCGAGAGCTCATACATTGTAAATGGCCGCCGTAAACATCGTGTTGTTGGGTTGTAGAGTGTTACGGGCTGACATGAGTTTAATCATGGGTTTAATCAACGGCGCATTGATTAGTATGCCCTTTTCTTTGAAGGTACGTTTCTTCAGCCATATGACGCGCCATTGGAGATGCCCTGTAAGAATTTTATGCACCATGTGGGACATTATTCTGTGATCTCGTGTCTGCGTTCACTGTACAACGTGGCTGGACAATTCAGTCACAGTCTTGTAAATACGAAGGCTTATCATCCTCGGCTAGGGGTATGGATAGACAAGCCCATGTCAACCTTGTTAAGATGGGGTTGTTTTTTCCTCGCCAGTGCTTTCAATTGATAAGGATTTCTCACATCTGTTCTCGAATTATCCCAAACTTACGTTCACATTTAAATCACGTTCCTCCTAGTCCAAGGGAGTTTTTAGGTTTTATCCCATGCATACTAGATATCTTTTCATATGGCGGTTGCCTTGTCTTGGGTATCGGGTATCTTCCTCACCCAGGTTTTGAGGATTATTTGGCAATTAATCAAGTTACTGTGGTGGTCATGTCAGCCCACGAGGGATGCCTGCCCACTCCTCTTTGGATGTCGTTTTTCAGGCAGTTTTCTGATGCCAATCACACTTGAGTGTTTGTGTTAGACTATTCAGCAGCACTAGTACCATCTCGCCTCTTGACTGGAGAAGAACTTCGAGAACAATCCAATAAGGAAGTTGTTTCACCAATCTCGGGATATTTTTCATTGTTCTGATATCGATCCTCCTTTTTTTATGTTGAGGGGAATTCAGATTTCTTAGCGGATTTCTATCTTTATCTTCGTGACGTTAAGACACTGAAACAGTCCTATGGTGGACTACAGATCAGCAATCGTTTCTGTTTAGGATATACCAGGACTAGCAGTGGTTCTAACAGCTTGATCTACAAGCCGATTAGATCATTCCAGTTACGAATTTAATTCTGTATTTATTCTTATTTTTTCAGCTCCTAGTCCTACAATCTTCCCCACGTTGGCTTTATGTCTCATTCTGTAGTCCCTCCAGAAGTCTTCCAAACCTATGTAGGAAATTCCTTGACATTTCTTTTCCTTAACAGGTGGGGTTTCTCCTTGTCATTGATACAGCTTCCAGTTTCAGAATACCAGAATTATTTGCCATAGACTTTAGTCAGTCCCCTTTACAGGAGGCTATGGATGGCTGTCATGTAGCACTTTACCAGTTTTTTCTTGCCAAGAATCGGGCATCTGCTAGTGGTCTCTCATCCACAGAGTATCCCAGATTCAAGTATTCTCTACATCTGCCTCTAGATCAGACTGAACTAGAGTCCTATGACCTATTCGATTCCCTTTAGGTAATTGAATACTAGAATATCCAGGGAATGATCTAGATAATTCATATAATTACATTTCATCACCTAAGTCATAGTTACCCTATTTGTTATGTCATAGACTATAACGGGATCATTAGTGGTATTGCTGTATTCATCATCTGCATAAACCCTCCTTCCTTATGTGTGATTCTGGCAACCATAATCCAGAGGGAATGTATACGCCTATAATTAGGAACAATTAAATGTATTGTTAGTAATTATTAGTAACCTTCCCTCTGGATTATGGGATTTAGTGCCCACGCCAACCTCCCCACAAGGAGATGCAGAAGATGTTAGTTTTTCTTCAGAAAAATCATGAGAGGTTTTCAACAACTATGTTTTGACGGCACAGCCAAGGGAGATAACTGCATAACTATTTTAAGCGTACCACTAGGGTTAGCTATGACTTAGTTAAAAAATTTCATTTCCATTCTGTATGTGTCTGTGGAATCCACAGGAATAAGGCAACCATAATCCAGAGGTAAGTTTACTAATAATTAGTAACAATACATGTAATCGTTCCTGGTCCCTAGGTTTTCAACTAAAGCATGAATGAACAGTATTCAGTGAATGTGACTTGTCTACATAACCCACGGACAATCTTTGAATCTACTGATATAGGATGCACCCTTGAAACAGACGCCGTCTGTATTTCTGAATGAACATCTTCTAAGATCAACATCACATGTTTGCATTTTCAACAGTGTGAGTCCAGTTAGTCTTTCTTGACCCATAGTAGATCGCAGGTGTGACTTGACCTTCCTTAAGGAGGAAAATGTTCTCTCTGCCTCTACACTCGTCACTGTCAGTGTTGCAGCAACTCTCAATAGCTGTCTGATTTTCTGGTAGACATCAATATCAGCTGAAACAAAGCAGCCCATGACAGTCTCTGGCCGCACCGTGTGCTTTTCCCAGTACGCTTTTCTCTCTCTTAGCTCTGACGATAGAGCAACTGGCATAGGCAGATCATCCTCCCAGAACTTCAGTTTGAATTTCAAGCTCTCCAGATCTACCACGTCGACTATGACGTCAGGAAGAAGAGACAGGATATCAACCCCGCATCTGTTTTCAGGTTTAAACCACTGGTGCAGTTCAGTGTTCAAATGATCACTAAAAGAAATGATGATGGTTCTTTTCTAGTACACTTCAGGGGTGTGTCATTCGCTAAGTCACCCTGGGAGTCTGTATCACAGAACCAACAACTTCAGCAATGTCACTTGCTTCTTTCATCCAAGTTGTTGCTAAGTCATCGACTGACTTTCTCATGTCTTGGGCCATTGCCTTTCTCTCATCAATCATTCTGTATACACAGAAAATATCTATACCTCTCTTCTGAAGTTTCGATGCCAATGGTCTAACAGTTTCCAATGCATTTTTTGAAACGACAAAAGCAATAATGTGTGGGGGTCTTTGAGAACTTTAGAAAGTCCATTGGCTTTTGTTCTTGTCTCTCTGTCAAAGTTCCAGTGTTCACCTTTATAAACATCCTCATACTTGGATGGGTCTGTGATAGCCTCAAGGGCCGTGCATACACAAGGATACAGTTCTGAGAAAACCTCAAAACAGGTATGCCGTTCAATCCACCGTGTTTTACAGAAGCCTTCGCGTGCCTCATCCAAATATAATACACGCTCAAGTAATCTCTGGTGCTTGGGCGATTTATCAAAGAATATGAACACTTGGTTTATACTGTCCATCATGTTCCTAACAGCAGGAAGTCTACATGATGCAGCAATGCTTAGGTTCAAGACATGGCTGGCACAATGTGTGTATAATGCCTGTGGACATTTTTCTTTGATTCGACCCTGTACACCAACAGCCTCTGATGACATACATGCAGCCCCATCATAACTTTGACCACGACAGCGTAATATATCTATTCCGTTGTCTTTCAGGGATTTCAGAATAGCATTAGAAATGTGTTCACCGGTGGTACGTTCAAGCTGAACATAGTCAAAGACAGACTCTTTGATCTGCATGTCTCTTATGTCAACACATCTCAGACACAAAGCTGACAGTTCTACATTGGCATACTCCTCGGTGACTTCATCGGCTATCATGGAGAACACAGCATGATCAGTCTCAGTTTGTGCTACAACGTCTTTTCGGATGTGTTCAGCCAAAGTGGAGATGAGTTCGTTTTGGACGGTTTTACTTGTATACTTTGCATTTTTCATGCCAAACTCTAAATAGGTTTTCAGTTTTGAGTCATGATTTGCAATGACAGATAAAATTGCATGGAAACTGCCCTTGTTTGGGTCTTTTGACGTACTGTCATCGCTGTGTCCACGAAGAGATATCCATTGTCTCCCACAACACACGATTGCCTCTGTAATACATTTTAAAATGTGACAGTTGCCGTCATACAGTTCCTGTTTTAAGCGGGATATTTTGTAAAGAAGTGATTTTCTGAGGGTTTTTTGTAGTTCTAAAAAGTCAGTCACAGTCTCCACAGCTTGCTTGTGCTATGAACTGGTGTGATGATTCTCTAGAAAGCCTTCTTTTGCATGTGTTTTGGAGAGATTTGTCATTGGTATTTTGATAAAGGTGTTAACTACTTTGTGCTTATCACCCTTCTGATACTGTGGAGATAAAATGCACATTTTGCACAAACCTCCACTCAGGGAAGGACTGTAGACTAGCCACTTGTATCTGTCAAGCCACGATCTCTGAAACACAAGGGTTGTGGGTCTGTTTTGTCCAGGTCTTTTCTTTACCTGTGTAATGGCTTCATAGTCGGGACCTGGAGTAAAATGTTCCTTCAGGTACTTAGTATCACTCATAGATGATAATTTTACTTTCCCTGATACAATGTCACGGACATCATAAATGTCAATCCCGGTAGATGCTTTAGACTTTTTAGATTCAGGCTCTGTGTCAGGGTTGTCTTATGTCGCCGTGACATGTTGGAACATCAGGCTTGTCATCAAATCTTTTGGCTGATTCATCAGCTAACCTGTCGGATATTGGAATTTCAGAATCTTCACTGGGACTCTTTTCAGGGGATTCGTGAAGATCCGGGGTAGAATAGGTCTTCAGCAACCCATGCTTGACACAAAAGGCGACTATTCTTGTCGTAAGAGGCGACTAACGGGATCGGGTGGTCAGGCTCGCCGACATGGTTGACACATGTCATCGGTTCCCAATTGCGCAGATTGATGCTCATGCTGTTGATCACTGGGTTGTCTGGTCCAGACTCGATTATTTACAGACCGCCGCCATACAGCTGGAATATTGCTGAGTGCGGTGTAAAACTAAACTCACTCTCTCCAGGGATGACCTGAATCAGAATTGTCAATTTGTTCGGTGAGATTAGAAGACTCTTCCTCATGATCTTCACGACACTGAACACACGAAACAAAATGATTGGGGTTCCACTGTGAGAGACTGGCATTTGTCATATGTGTCCACATAATGTGCATGTCTAATGCTTCATCAAATATCCCCGACACTGGAGTTAATGTCTCGTGCATTACACACCTATTGACCGCCACATTTTCCCTTTGGGGATAGATGGAAATCAATCTCCTTTGAAAACAATTGCAGGCAGCATACAGATGCAATAAAGAGCTGTATATACCAGAATTAACGCTTTTCAAAACCTCATTTTGGTAAGTGACGGCTAAATTTGATCCTGAAATAGTATATTCTGATGCTGAGGTATGTATTACATATTCTGCTAGGTTTGTCGTCTTCTGGATCCGTGCATGGATAAAAGAGACAGAATAAATAGAACTATGTTGATTAACGACTATGAGAAAGGTGGGTTAAAAAAGGTATACGTCTTATCATTTTGTAAATACATGAACATAAAATAGGTTAAAACGACTGTTTTCCTCAAAGGGTTTAGGGGAATACCTTGCCCACTGTGAATTATATCCTTTTGAATATGTGAACATATGCTATCTACAGAAAGAACCGCTGTATACAATTTGTAATCTCATGAAGAATTATTTCTGCAAGGATGTTATTAGACATTTGAGAACATTCAGAAATAAGGAAATCCTCAACGAAGAAACTCTTTTTACAACTTCCAATAATTAATTTCATTCCACACAAAGACATTAAAGAGTTTTCAAACTGGCTAAATTGTGTTGTAGATCAATGAGATGTCTATTTACAGATATAGGTGAATTAAAAGATTTTAAAACTCTTAAAGCCGAATTTGATTTAAATGGTACATTCTTGCTGTACCACAGAAACTGAATTGACAAGATGCGAACCTATCATAGTAATGAGCACAAAGAACGTTCGGATTCTCAAAATCTAATTCAGAACTTGATAGCCAGTAAATATGCTAAGTTCATTTACCGGCTATGATGTGAATATGTACAAAGTAATCTCTCTGAACTCAGCAATAAATGGGAAATAACATTGAATACGCCTGTAACTTAAAATTAATCAGTTATGTACTGTAGAAAACTCCGAAATTTCCAACATACAACCGTACATATAATTCTAAAAAACAGCTCTTTCTTGTTCAGAATTGGTCAGACAGATAATTATTTTGCAGTTTTTGCAAGATTGAACGTGAAACAATAGAACATATTTTCTTTATTTGTGATAAAGTGAGTGCTCTCTTGACCTGCTTCAGTAACTGGTATAATTCTATATTACAAATGAAAATACTAATATCTCGATTATTCGTGGAGACCCTGATAAGAGTATTCTTATTAATCATCTCTTTTTGACAATAAAACAAAGATACAAAGAACAATGTAGAGAAAATTCTTTCAATTAAATCTGCTCATTGAACGAATACGATATTATTGTTGAATAGAAAAATAATATTTTTCAACAAAGTGTTTCGTATACACAGAAATTTATATACAGAAATCTATACTGCAATTTGATAAATAAGTATTAAATTCAACTGTTTTTTCCAAATGACATGAATTTTCATTAACCTAGTCTTATCAATTGTCTTTATTTTTTTTCCCCAAAGAAACCTGAATCCCTAGCCACGTGGATATGTACGGGTCATTGTGAAAGCGTTGCCAGTATATTCTGTTTCGCAATTAAAGAGCAAACAAATTAAAAAAACAAAACAACCTTTGCAGCCCATACCATACCTGGCAACAGAGCTGTATCTGCAAGAACAGGATGACGGCCAATTTCTTGCTAGAACGATGTCGATGTTTCTAGTTGAGCAGAGAATATTTGCGACGGGGAGTGAGCTGACATCAGGACATGACACAAAGGTGACCATTACCTAGGGCCTTGTGTTCTGGAAGGGGAATATTGTGGTGGCCCTATATCACGGGCCAGACACGGTGGGTGTTGTTGTTTAAACGTCGTGGACGACGACTATACACAATCCATTGACATGTTGCACATCGACGTGAAGCTGGTTCCGAGGGCCAACTGGTGGTATCATCAGAAGTGACCTGTCTTTAACGGGTTCGAAGCCGAGGCGCTTTTAAGCCCGATTTGACCCGATTTACGGCCGTATTTCACGCTGCAGATGCTTGTTATGTTTCGTACATCGACCACAGGGTTTTGTCCTTACTATGGATCGAAAGCCCCGGGTCTTAGCTTTCACGTCATGTGCGACACGTGCGGATGTCGTCACGTTTTCCCACCCTTAAAGCCCCCCGAAGCTAAGCCCCGTGCGTGTGACGGGAGCCAAAACAGCTCAGATTTCATATCAAAAGGGGTTTGATCTCTGCATCCCGCTTGCACTAATCGTCTCGCACCCGGAGAAAGAAACATAAGCACGCATATCATATATGAAAATGTTGCCACGTGCACAAGGCACCTGGGATCGTCACGGGGTCAACGTGGGGCACCTGGTTGGACGTCCACGTCCATGGGGCCATCTGATATAGACATGTCTTTTTACCGAGAAAAGAGCCTTGCTCTGCGATCATCTTTATACGTCGGCGTGGGCGACAAAATACACAACCCATTGACATGTTGCACATCGACGTGAAGCTGGTTCCCAGGGCCAACTGGTGGTATCATCAGAAGTGACCTGTCTTTAACGGGTTCGAAGCCAGGGCGCTTTTAAGCCCGATTTGACCCGATTTACGGCCGTATTTCACGCTGCAGATGCTTGTCATGTTTCGTACATCGATCACAGGGTTTTGTCGTTACTATGGCTCGGAAGCCCCGGGTCTTAGCTTTCACGTCATGTGCGACACGTGCGATTGTCGTCACGTTTTCCCACCCTTAAAGCCCCCCGAAGCTAAGCCCCGTGCGCTCAGATTTGACTGAGCTGTGCGTCCCGTTTGCACTGATCGTCTCACACGCGGAACCCTTTTGCCACTGCTGTATATCAACACAATGGGCCGAAACGACAGTTTGGGAATTACGATAAAATGATGATCTACCGGACAGGGCATGTGCGTTTAAACGTACCTACACATACACTTACGAATGGAAAGCCAGACCTGGGCATTGGCTTTTGACGTCAAGTGGACGCCATCCTTGCCTAACAGTGCAGGTCCCATCCTCATGTGCTGGCTGGGGTCCCAAAAGGTGGCATCCAGACGGCGTCGCAACATCCTCTTCAAGCGCCGATTCGTCTCCTCCGCCTTCCGCTTGTAGGCAGAGACCGTCTGTACCCTCGGGAACAGACTTCCTATCACTGCTCTGGAGCCCGGCCGTTTCCACCGAAGGTAGTCCAGAAGATCCAGCAAGTCCTCAACCAGGTTCTGAGGATCAGTTGACGCCGACACGTCGTTCTCTCCCACTTGAAAGAAAACAATGCCCTGGAAACCTGCATCAAGGGCATCCACCACTGCTTTCATCCGGCGACAGTCGCCCCTCCTATCCCACGACGGAAGTGATGATGCCACGGAGGGGGACAGACTTGATCAAGTCGCCGCCGCGAAGCTATGTCCCAGGATGGCAAAGTGGACGGGCTTTGAAACAGGACCTTTAAAAGTGTGTAGGCCATGGCTTGAATGAAGTCTTCAACAATGTGTTGTGTCAAACAATGTTAGCACAAGTGCCGTGATGCTTGTATCTGACTGCTAGGTATATATAGCCCGGCGATTGAAAAGTGTTTGTATTAAGCTCTGCATTGAGGTCACAGAGTCAATCAATCATTCATGGATTAAGGCGGTTGGTAGCTTAAACCTGACACGACTCACTCATCCCATTCACATATGCGATTAAACAACCGATCAACGATTGGCGCTTTCAGTCGTAATTCCGCCACTTGGTTGGCTTCCATGTCTCACTCAGAAACTCTCGGATTAGGCATTACAATCAAAACATCAGAGCAGAGCCTGTGTGCCCCACCACAACAAGTGCCTCTGCAAACGTGATGCCAATCAAGGCTCATTTGAAGACAATGAGGTGAGTAAGAACTCACTATGAAGCTACTTTAGGAATGTAATTGTGTGAAGGTGACCTTTAGTAACCAACAATAAGAATTAAATATCACAAAAAACGTGTCTCCGTTTTCTCTTCACATGGAAATAAAGACAATACCAAGGCTAAACGCAGCAAAGAAATCGTTTTATTCATCCTTCCAGACAACATCAAACCAAGTGCAAACATAGCAAAAGTTCAGTTCGCCATCACACCGGGTGGAATTAAAGACAATACCACGGCTAAGCGCAGCAATGAAAAACCAGACAACATCAAACCAAGTGCAAACACAGCAAAAATTCAGTTCGCCATCACACCAGGTGGAATTGAAGACAATACCAAGGCTAAGCGCAGCAATGAAAAACGTTTTATTCATCCTTCCAGACAACATCAAACCAAGTGCAAACATAGCAAATTTTCAGTTCGCCATCACACCGGGTGGAATTAAAGACAATACCACGGCTAAGCGCAGCAATGAAAAACCAGACAACATCAAACCAAGTGCAAACACAGCAAAAATTCAGTTCGCCATCACACCAGGTGAAATTGAAGACAATACCAAGGCTAAGCGCAGCAATGAAAAACGTTTTATTCATCCTTCCAGACAACATCAAACCAAGTTCAGTTCGCCATCACACCGGGTGGAATTAAAGACAATACCACGGCTAAGCGCAGCAATGAAAAACCAGACAACATCAAACCAAGTGCAAACACAGCAAAAATTCAGTTCGCCATCACACCAGGTGGAATTGAAGACAATACCAAGGCTAAGCGCAGCAATGAAAAACGTTTTATTCATCCTTCCAGACAACATCAAACCAAGTGCAAACATAGCAAATTTTCAGTTCGCCATCACACCGGGTGGAATTGAAGACAAATATCCGGGCTAGTTCGTAGACATTGAAAGCATGTTCCCCTCACCTGGAAACAATACTATCAATGCCTCGGCCGGCCTACCGACTCAATTCATAGAACTTGAGCCAAGTGTAGAAAATCACTTGAGCCAAGGATTATATTTCAGTTTCACATGCCCGACTTTACCTCGATGTTTTTTCCCCCTTTAATATACCGGTATTATTAGTTCTTTGTTTCGTGTTGTTATTGTTATTTTACGTTTTAACCTTCTTTGTTTTAAGTTTGTCATTGCGGTTTGGGTTAGTGATTCAGCTGAAAGAGAAGGCCGTAGGCTTTTCGTTTTAGTTTATGTTTTTTCGGTTTTGGTTTACGTTTTAACCTTCTTTGTTTTAAGTTTATGTCATTGCGGTTTGGGTTAGGGATTCAGCTTAAAGAGAAGGGCATCAGATTCTAGTTTTAATTTATGTTTTTTTTTCGGTTTCGGGAGAGAAGGACTTATTATTGCCCACATCGATGTCCCCCCCTTTAATTTACCGGTATTATTAGTTCTTTGTTTCGTGTTGTTATTGTTATTTTACGTTTTAACCTTCTTTGTTTTAAGTTTATGTTACTGCGGTTTTGGTTAGTGATTCAGCTGAAAGAGAAGGCCGTAGGCTTTTAGTTTTAATTTATGTTTTTTTCGGTTTTTAGGTTAGCGTTTTAGATGACTTATTGCCTTTTCACGCTAGTTTTATGTTACATCGGTTTGTGGTTAGTGTTAGTTTAGAGCGAGACAGTGTTAACTTGTACTTTTATTTTTGCATTCCCCATTTGTAAGACGAATATGATCATGACGAAGCATTTGTGCATCACAGTCATATACCCAGATGGATAACCATAGCTCACGCATTCAATACGCATAACAATTGCATAATGGACAGATGATTCAAACATGTCAGCACAAATATATAATACGAAACATTAAACCTGGAAGGATACAACTTTGATTTCAAAGTCCGATTGCTGTGATGGCGCAGTTGAGTCTACGCAGGAAGGTCGTCGTGGTAGATCAGATCTCTGTGAATTCTTCAGGTACTGTTGACAATGGCAGTGGAGCTGCTACACGTGATGAACAATACATACTACAATTTACATCAACATGCATAACAAACGTCAGAAAACGTCAATGTCCGTCTGGCGTGTAATGCCATGCGCCTACCCATCAATTGGGTGACTCGCATACATAGCTGTAGACACTACAGCAATATACCTCTCCTTTCCCATATGCCACACCTTAGGGAATTGCAAAGATTTGACACGGCAAATCATGCACAGTTACCACCAAATCGCCTCTGAGCCTGCTGGGACTCGAACTGGTTTGCCTGCGCCAGCTACCGTTCCGCCGCTAATGCCTCTACTCTAAGGGTCGCCCCTTCACTCCCATGCAACACCATCATTTCGTCCTGCTTCCAGGAGAAATCAACCACCGTTTGCGCTTGCTTACTGTCAAGTCGCCTCTGAGCTTCTGCCGGGATTCGAACTGGTTTGCCTGGCGCCCAGCTACCGTTCCGCCGCTAATGCCTCTCCTCTAAAGGGTCGCCCCTTCACTCCCATGCAACACCATCATTTCGTCCCTGCTTCCAGGAGAAATCAACCACCGTTTGCGCTTGCTTACTGCCAAGTCGCCTCTGAGCGCCTGCCGGGATTCGAACTGGTTTGCCTGCGCCAGATACCGTTCCGCCGCTAATGCCTCTCCTCTAAGGGTCGCCCCTTCACTCCCATGCAACACCATCATTTCGTCCTGCTTCCAGGAGAAATCAACCACCGTTCGCTTGCTTACTGTCAAGTCGCCTCTGAGCTGCCGGGATTCGAACTGGTTTGCCTGCGCCAGCTACCGTTCCGCCGCTAATGCCTCTCCTCTAAGGGTCGCCCCTTCACTCCCATGCAACACCATCATTTCGTCCTGCTTCCAGGAGAAATCAACCACCGTTTGCGCTTGCTTACTGCCAAGTCGCCTCTGAGCGCCTGCCGGGACTCGAACTGGTTTGCCTGCGCCAGCCCGTTCTACCGTTCCGCCTTCACTCTAATGCCTCTCCTCTAAGGAGAAATCAACCCCGTTCACTCCCATGCAACACCATCATTTCGTCCCAGCTTCCAGGAGAAATCAACCACCGTTCGCATCATTTCGCTTGCTTCCTGTCAAAACCGTTAAGCCTCTGGCCAAGTCGCCTGCCGGGACTCGAACTGGTTTGCCTGCGCCAGCTACCGTTCCGCCCGCTAATGCCTCTCCTCTAAGGATCGCCCTTCACTCCCATGCAACACCATCATTTCGTCCTGCTTCCAGGAGAAATCAACCACCGTTCGCTTTGCTTACTGCCAAGTCGCCTCTGGCGCCTGCGGGACTCGAACTGGTTTGCCTGCGCCAGCTACCGTTCCGCCGCTAATGCCTCTCCTCTAAGGGTCGCCCCTTCACTCCCATGCAACACCATCATTTCGTCCTGCTTCCAGGAGAAATCATCCACCGTTCGCTTGCTTTACTGCCAAATTAAGCCTCTGAGCTTCCTGCCGGATTCGAACTGGTTTGCCTGCGCCAGCTACCGTTCCGCTCGCCTAAGGGTCTAATGCCTCTCCTCTAAGGGTCGCCCCTTCACTCCCATGCAACACCATCATTTCGTCCTGCTTCCAGGAGAAATCAACCACCGTTCCAGGAGAAATCAACTTTGCTTACTGTCAAATTAAGCCTCTGAGCCCCTGTCGGACTCAATGTGTTTCAGTTCTGCTACACCGTGGCGCATCGAGCATCTTCGGAGAACCAATGACCGAATAGCATGAGCAACGTCAGCGCTACCGCCGTTACACAAGCTAAACACCAAGGCAACGAAAAGCTTGATCATGGTGGAGGTCGGAATTATCCCGCTATGCACTACCTCGGGTCCCCATCTTTCCGACCTCCGTCGGCAGACGTGGACGGCAGCGTCCGCAATTTTCACATCGCCGTGCCCGTCGCATCGTCTTGCCGGAACATAGGCAAATTTCTGAGCCAGTGGCCAGCCTGGCTCTTGTCCCCATATAAAGAATACCCCGTAAATACGTTGGATAGTTAGACTTTCGCCTGAGAGTACTATGCATTTTAAAAAGCTAATAAATACTTTATTTGAAGGGTTAGAACGCCCTTTTGCATGCACCTCCGCCATTGAATGGGCTTTCTGGCAATATAAGCTAATTTGATTTCTGTCTTTGGACAGAAAAGTTATATAGGATTTCCTGCGGAAATATAGCAAAACATGACGATTTTTACAAACAAATTGTTCAATATATATTTTAATTTTCAGGATAGATCCAATCTGTGTTCACCACCGTCACCGACGTCAAAAGAGCTTTCTAATGATACCAATACAGGTTTGTTGCAGATAGGTATAACGGAGTTAGAAGCAAACAAAGACGCGATAAGGCAAAGACTGAACAAGGGCGCATTTGAAAGGCCGACCACACAAGAAGCGGCGGTATAAACCGGCGTGCGTAACGTCTCAGCAGAACATCGCACATGTCTGAGTTATACGTCGTTAGGAGCGTACTTTCGAGGGCTTTCGACTGCATTAGACATATTGAAAATCGGACCATGGACATATAAATTATAGCCGAACACTACATCTGCTGATGGCGCAGGTGACACGAACACCACAGACGGCGGCAATTTCAGATGTGTGGAGCACCGTTGCAAAATACTCCACATGTGCATGTTATACATCGTTAGAAGCGCACTGGAAAGGCCTTTCAAATGCGTTGTAGTTATTAAGAATCGTAGTATGCATAATGAATTTATATGACAAAAAACATCTTCCGCTGATAGCACATGGGACATGGAAATTACCATTATATACGGGCATCTAAAGTACCTTTGCGCAGCGGCGTAAGTGTGCATGTTATACATCGTTAGAAGCGCACTGGAAAGGCCTTTCAAATGCGTTATAGATATTAAGAATCCAACATTGCATAATGAATTTATGCGGAAAACATCTTCCGCCGATAGCACATTGGAGACGGAAATTACCATTATATACGGACATCTAAAGTACCTTTGCGCAGCGGCGTAAGTGTGCATGTTATACTTCGTTAGAAGGGCACTGGAAAGGCCTTTCAAATGCGTTATAGATATTAAGAATCCAACATTGCATAATGAATTTATGCGGAAAACATCTTCCGCCGATAGCACATTGGAGACGGAAATTACCATTATATACGGACATCTAAAGTACCTTTGCGCAGCGGCGTAAATGTGCATGTTATACATCGTTAGAAGCGCACTGGAAAGGCCTTTCAAATGCGTTATAGATATTAAGAATCCAACATTGCATAATGAATTTATGCACAAAAAACATCTTCCGCCGATAGCACATGGGACCGGGAAATGACCATTATACACGAACAACACTGGTACCTTTGCGCAACTGCGCAAATGTGCATGTTATACATCGTTAGAAGCGCACTGGAAAGGCCTTTCAAATGCGTTATAGATATTAAGAATCCAACATTGCATAATGAATTTATGCACAAAAAATCATCTTCCGCCGATAGCACATGGGACCGGGAAATGACCATTATACACGAACAACACTGGTACCTTTGCGCAACTGCGCAAATGTGCATGTTATACATCGTTAGAAGCGCACTGGAAAGGCCTTTCAAATGCGTTATAGATATTAAGAATCCAACATTGCATAATGAATTTATGCGGAAAACATCTTCCGCCGATAGCACATTGGAGACGGAAATTACCATTATATACGGACATCTAAAGTACCTTTGCGCAGCGGCGTAAATGTGCATGTTATACATCGTTAGAAGCGCACTGGAAAGGCCTTTCAAATGCGTTATAGATATTAAGAATCCAACATTGCATAATGAATTTATGCACAAAAATCATCTTCCGCCGATAGCACATGGGACCGGGAAATGACCATTATACACGAACAACACTGGTACCTTTGCGCAGCGGCGCAAATGTGCATGTTATACATCGTTAGAAGCGCACTGGAAAGGCCTTTCAAATGCGTCATAGATATTAAAAGCCCAACATTGCATAATGAATATTATAGCTGTCAAGGACCAACATCAGATATAGAAATAATTACCAAACGAAACAAGCACTGATTTTCGCTGATAGCATCGGCACACCAGATGGGAAATGTCGCAGATGTACGTGTTATTCGTTGTTAGAAACAAATTTGAAAGGGCCCATATGCATTATAGATATTATGGATCGCACAACGGATGAAGGACTTATTACCCCTGCTGATAGTGGGGGTGATTCGTTAGACACGAATTTGCATATAGACATTATAGCTGAAAAAAAGAGACCTTATATATATATATATACATTGTCATATAAATGAATGATAAACATTACGAAATACACGTACGTCTACGTATCAAATAAGTTGCACAATGGTGATTGATAGCTCGTCGGAACCACCCCAAAGAATCTTTAAGAGCTATTCGTATTAACCAGCACTCACCACGTGGAGGTTGCTCTTTTAAGAGTGCCATTTTCATTTTCCTGCACCATTCCCACAACAGCAAGTTCGAACAGCGAACCCCTTTACTACTGTTGTATAAACCTAATGCGTCAATACTGACATTAGGTTATGGAATTACAGGTTATATCCTATTACTTCTAGCCTATAGTTGATTATGGTTTGATCATCTTTCCCTGTTACTGTTACCTTTCCCTTCCCCCTACCTTCCACTATCCACCTAATTTATTACCTTTTGGGCTTGATGAGTTTGCCTTTGCCTTTACTTTTGCCTTTTCCTTTCCCCTACCTTTGGGGTTTGGGGGCTGGGGCTGGGGCGCAGTTGGAATGGACGCCGAGACAGGTTCCTCACCGTCGTTTGATGCACTAGCTGCTTGTTTGATGACACCGGCTACAAATGCACACTCACTAGCAGCCTGTAAGGGTGTTTTTTTAGCATAATATTTATCTACTGTTTTTGGGCCATGTGCAAGATAGTCACTGGCCATCTTACGTTTTGCAGCATCATCGGGATGCTGCCTTGCCACTTCAGTCTCCAAAGCTTTTCGAACATCCGTGGCTGTAAATGTCTTACGTTTATTTCCCTCGTTGGGTTTAAAGAAACCTCTTTCGCCCTGGAAGCGGGCCAACTCGAGGGACATGTTACCCACTTCGGTACCATTGTCCACCTTTCTGAAGAAAGGCGACTTTTCCGGCTGGACATCTTCAGGCATGTCACCACGTATATACCGGCGGTAATCCCTGAACATGTTGTAATCCTCTTTGCACAAGGTTATGCTGACCAGGAAGCTCGTGGACGTCTTGTGGTCCATGAACGAAATTTGGTACCTGTCGCCAACGGATCGTGCCTTATCAAAGTCAGCCAACTTCATACAGGATGCCACCGAAGGTCTTTGGGCATGACCAAGTTGAATTATCCCACAGGACAGGTACCGCATCACCAGGCGCTGATCGTCATCGGATTGTCGATCTGCCTTGTCCCGATCCAGGATGTCCCTCACCTCCTGTCTGGTTGCAGGATCTGTGTATCCCTTTTGAGCAACGGAAATGGATGGCGGTTGCCTGGTTTCATCTCTGAATTCTGCAACAGATTTATGGGCTTCCTCGCGTTTATATTGTTTACTTACACCTGTATATGAACAATTTGTAGCACTTGTAAACCTACGCAAATTATCGCAAACACTTGGTGACATTTTAACATATGTTTGACAGTGACTGCTGCCATGTAATTTTTAATGGCACCTGCAGAAACCCCGTTTTGCGAAAATACCATGTTGAAATGATGTATTTCATCTACGTGCTCAAATATATCAAAATTGATACAAGCCATATTACTATTTGGGAATACCTGTTTTTTGGATAAAATAGAAAAACTTAGAAACGCGGCGACATGTGTCCCCAGCATTACGCCCTGCTTTTTTAAGAATATTGGTTAAATATTGCTTAAACCCTGAAAGTGTGGGTTCACTTTCAGGGAACCTATCATATAAGCCAGAGTTAGTTAGATTAGCCCTGACTGAGTTGTGTTGGTAATTATACCGAGTACCATTTCTGGTCGACCCAGTTAAACCAGTACTGGTACTCGGCATTGGATTATTATTTGAAGGAGAGGCTACAGGTGCGTCCTCTCCTTGTATTGTGTGGCCAAAGTGTTTTAGTACCCTGATGTACTCAGGGATTTGGTTTTTGTTTATTGTGAATGTGCCACAAAATGCCAATAGAGCCGACATGGACACAAGCTGAGTAGCTGTATAAGACTCGCTTTGGCGGCGATTTTGGGCATGAATGGCGTTTATAGCAGCAGTAGAACTGTTAGGATAACATTTTTTTAAATGCGCAACGCCTTTGTAATATGTTTTGCACTTTTGACAAACCACTGATACATTTGTGGAAGGCATACTGGCAAAAGATTCACTGTACTATGTTTCTGGGAGCTACAGAAAAGGGCCTTGATGTCACAGTTTTGTACTTGGATATTTTAAGAACCCTATTTATGCTATGTATCAGTTTGATATATTGAGCAGCGTAGATGACTTATTAAAACAAGCAAAAGGTAATAAAAGTAAAGTTCACTTGCCAATAGGGATCGTCAACGCCGACTGGTATTCGTCCACTTAGACACTCGGTCTGTGATGATGATATTGTGAGCATTCACTTATATTACCACGTCCCCGCCAGATAGCCAATGGAATGGTTTAGATGAAGGTCACTGTCATGTGACCAAGTCGGATGTTTTAAGGGAGAGGAGGAAATTGTGAATTGCCCATCTCCATTCCATGCATGACGTCCATTTGGAGGGGCAAGGGCACGCCAAAGGTGTGAATTGCCCATCCCAATGAAAACCAAGCATTCTATGCACATGGCCGAAATCAGTCGGGCGACAAGATTATAAAATCACAAAGCTGCTTATCAAAAGGAGGATATCTTCACGGTGACGAAATTAAATTTGCTGATTAGTGGTACATCTCCGGAAATCACCTGCCACGCCTCAGACTAAACAGTAAACACAGCAGAGTGATGGACAGCTAATGAAGTGATAATTAGATTTACAGGAAGCTAGAGATGTGCATGTATATACAACGAATCCACGAGGACAGGTCAAACAGACGTTATAAAAACAATGATGATACGTAGATGTGATATATAGAGTGTGATATAAAGCTAATTAAGTGACAATAGCGGCGGCTTTTGTGATAAAGTATAGCTGTCATAACGCCGACGGGCCGACGGAGCATGCACGCCAGATCATAGATTTGATCCTGTTTCAGCAAAATATAACGGCGCGCAGAGCCCGACTATCAGGTGTGACTCGAATGCACATTATACCTTGGCAGAACCGCATTTTCAAGGGCTTTCTGATACACTAACATTATAAATAATAACACTACAGGTATTGCTGTTATGGTTAGATTCCAAACGCTTGTCCTTTTTAGTTATGTCAAGCATGTTCATTCCTGTATTGCTCAACTATCTAATGTCGCACAACAACATATTACATATTCCCAGAATCCCACATGAATGATCTTGCAAATGCACTATAGATGTAAATATTAACAGCGCCGGTATAGGCGGTGTACAAATTCATCTATATTCCGCCAATCTATATCACGTCCCTTATATTTTGCTGTTCGCACATTAATACTCATATAGCTCCACCACTGAATGTGCAACATGTGCGTATTATACATTGTCTAAAACACGCCTTAATAGGCTTTCAAACGCGCTATAGAAATGTATATTCTGAGGTGATGTGTAAGAATAGTAGCCGTTATATCACGACTGCGCGATGTTGGCGAAAATTGCTATATCACAGAAGAATTGAACTTCAGTAAAATTACACAAAACATCACGTCGGAGTTTCAATCTGGACTGGTTACCAGGGGCAGCACAATATTCACGTTTGATTATTTGGAGAGAGAGCGTTTCCCAAGGTTTCCAAGAACGTATAACATGCATAGATATGACAAAGTAGAAGGCTTGAAAAATGCCATGGCGCAGGCGACTTCCACCGGAGGCTGGGTGGAACAAGTTTCTTCCACCGGGGCCTACGTGGAAGAAAAACGCACAGCTTAAAATCACAGAAACCTTAATTGCTCGGCTATAAAGTTGCGTAAAAAACAAACGGAAACATTCTCCGTGTAGCCACAGGACACATCTATCCAACAACGCGCGGCATGCGCGTGTAAGGCGATTTATGCAGCCCCCAAGGGAGCCGTGCTGAAATAGGTGATACAATCTGGGAGCTGTGTTATGCTCTGGGATGGGATAAGAGCTGTAGCAGGGACGCTAATCACTGTGAATGAGGGGAACTTGAATGCGGTGAGGTAGAGAGACGAGATTTTGCAAATGGCCGCTTTACCGGTTTTTTTGTGAATCGACTGGAGTTATGTTTCAATCCTATAATCCCATGCCACACATGTTTTTCGAGTTGAAAAGCGGTACCCTAATCAGAACAATGTTAATGTGCTACACTGGCTAGCAAGATCTCCGGATTTGTCACCCATTTTAACACACCTGGGATGAACTGGAGCTATGTTTACGATGTCGTCCAATAACGCTGCAGAGGCAAATCCTTCTCCAGATATCAAATGATCTTCCCAAGGACTTTCATCAACGTTTAGTGGCCTCAACATTTGAGGCGAATGTGATAGGCCTGCATAATCCACAAGGTGAACACACTTGCATGTTAATCGCTTGTGTTGTGACTCATTTGCATTTGCAGGTGAGCTGTTCTTATGGACTGTTGATCGTTACCATAACCTTGAAACTTTTGTCTTTCCATGTAATGATATTTTATTCGGTAAAAGTTTAACACTGTTTCTCTTCGTTGTTTGTGTGTCACAATAACTTTGGCCTCTGAGTATATCAAATAGTGCTCCACTAGGATGTTCCGTCAATGTTGTAGGAATAATCACATAGGTCTTACAAGAGACATGTTGTGAGATAAAATGGTGTCCCTGTCATCTTCTTCTTTTCGTGAAATATTGTGCCGTTTGTGAGGGCTCGTATTTAGAATGTTGGAGATGCAGAGAACTGGCATGTACGGTGGGGTAATAGGTGTGAGGAGGGCTAATCTGTTAAAGGCAAACCCCTGCATTGTAGCTAAGCATAGAACCTACAAAGAAATTTGTTGTACCTTATGATCCGTCTATTTCATCACACCTCTACCTTTCATTTTCTCACCTCTACTCCAAAGAGTCGCCCCAAGGCAAGCACTATTTTCCGTGATCGTTTTGAGTGAGTTAAAATTAAGAGTCACTTTGACAATATTTCAGCCATATCGTGACTAAATCAAGTTATAGTTGAATAATAATTTAAAAGTAGTTTATAAAGAAAATCAGTAAAACAACTAGAATATCACAGATATAAACGTAAAACTAGTAATCAAATCTGAAACATTATAACTGTAGAGGACAGAACAATATAAAAGTAGGCAATAGATTGCCAACAACTGAAGGTAGATCACCATACTAGGGACCATAGGGACTTACAGTGCTTTTGCTACCTGCATGGACCCGAGCTGGATTTACACCATCCCTTCTGCTGCTGGCGATGTTACTGAGTTTAGCCATTATTTAAAATAACAAATATTCTACGATTAAAAGTTTGGCACAACTAAATTTACCCTCTCAGGAGGACAATGGTTTTACGATACTTTAACCCCCTTGACGATACGGCCATTAACGATCTCAGTTTCTAATTTGAATCATCAATACTAAAAATACTTCTATCTACAAAACATGTGACTCACAATTTATCAATCAAATCGATTTCTTTAAAAAAAATTACTAAATGAGAATTGACCTGATTAAAAAGATCCTTCAATAGTTATTTATTTGAAATATTTATCCCTTGTGATCATTTTGAACAAATGTTAATAAAGTCAAAGAAGGACATGGTGACGATATCCAATATTTGATAACAGGTGTTGGGAAAAGCACAGACCCAGAAGCATCCCTCAAACCAAAGTATGCAGCAACGAATACCAAGGATACTGTCACACAAGCTGGACTCTTTACCGATAGAGATGTGTGATTTGCACGGTATCAGCTAAGGCTTCCAGCGCAGATGCTGTGTTTGTGTCAGCTAGTCAACCACCTCATCCATGTGTCAGTAGTCTTTGTTGCATTGTCCATGGGAAATCGTACCAGAGAGTTGGTCCTCGTTAGAGAGCAAGTGTCACATGGACCAGTATTTTGATGATATGTTGTATGTTTGTTCCTACCATGGTTACCATTCTCGAGCTGGGCATTTCTTGACTGATAGATTCTGCACTTAGTCTTTAGTGAGGACTCGGATTGTTCACCTCCAATTTCTTATGATCCTGGTCACTCCTTTTCCGTCCTATTGGAAGAAAAGCATCACCTCAATGCAGGCCTGAGACTTCATGTGGAGGAAGGGATTTCATCTGAAATACCAGAATATTCTGGATGCCATGCTGCTTCAGTATCAGCACGTACGTGTATTATGCTTCCCTGTTCCAATTATTTGTCACAACATTTTCACCCAGTAATTGAGAATTTGAAGAAATTAGAATGTGAAGACAGAATACTTTCCCCATTGAAGCGTAGTCTGCCCACATGACCTCCCACTATGTGACTCCCCAACGATTTATGAGAAGTGCTATAAATTGGTTGGGAATTCATACATTACCCTAAGTTTTTCAGCAGATCAAAGACGATAGACATGTGATTGACATTGGTGCTTATATCAACCGATGTTTCTCACAGAATAGGTTGTTCTTCTGTTGGTGCAGGGATTCTCTGTATCTGGCCAATATCACAATGTGATTGTGGCTCACCATATCACAGTGTGTATAACGACAAGCTCAGCAAGACTATACAGGGAGGGAGTAGTAAGCCAGGGTAAGCAGAGAGGTACACATGGCTCCAAGTCTCCAAGTGGATGAAAACAACTTACCACTCCACAAGACAAATCTTGTCCTTTAGACTAGTGTAGCTGTGATCATGAATACAGAGGAGTGAGAGGGTGATTGTCATCCCTGACAATATCAATCAAAACAATTCATATGCATCAAACTGCTGCCAGAGAAGAGAAATCACATCACATACGACAACTGGGTTTTAGATGTCATTATGTATGAATGGGTAGAAGTGTTATGAATCTGTGACTACTACGTCACACTGATCATCACATTAACCACCACATCTGCTTATGAATACAATGACGAAACATGCCAATCAGCCACTTCTGCAACACAGAAGGTAAAACAGTTTCCAAAACCGAAACTACCCACTTTCCTCTAAAATGGCAAAATTTCTGAGATTACTTTAAAACCACTGTGCATACAAATCCAACGTTAAATGGAGTGCAGAAATCCAGTTGTCTCATTCACATTATCCCAATTACATGGTTTTGCCATCCGATCTATACACAAATTTCCACGAACTGTAGACAGATTTCTAAACATGAAGTTACTCTTCTGAAGTTTGCCATCAGATCTGAGTGGAAATCTAGCCCGTGCGCATACAAACAGTGGAACATATTTGATGCCAACATATTATTTGATGTAGGTGGACAGAGATTTTTCATTACACGCCATCTAGCAGATGAACTGGAACTCTAGTCAGTTTCTGCAGAGAACTATTCTCATTTGTCGCCAAATCAGAAACCTGGATGTTGACATTGGTCATGGAGAGACAGAAAATGATGAAAATATTCCAGTGTATGTTCTTCTTGTGTCTTCGTTTGGTAGTACGACCAATTCCGTTTCTGCAAGGAATGAAACTATCCCATCCAGTTACAGATGACGTACAGGTCACAATATCATTGATTGTTGGATTAAGGATTTTGCACAGAGAATGATCAAGAAAGTAACTTTACAGTGTATCGTTTAAAGGAGTACTATTTGATGTTACTAGCTTTCCATTCATTCACAACAAAACCCAACACAACACAACATGGACATTGTTCCAGATATCGGCTTTCATGGAATCCCTCAATACACAACCACAAGTTCAATCACAAACCGACATTTCCTCCACACCACCCTCTTATCATTAAGCATAATACTGACAAGACATATTTGAAGTATTTGATAATCTTGGTTTGTTTATCGCCTGTCAAAGATATTTACGTTGGACCTTTAACAGATGAACCTGGACTGGGACGAACCTATACGTGCAACAAATATAGATTCCACTGTAAAATCTGACGAGATACCATGACATTACACCATAGCCCAGGCAGTCAATGAAGACAAGGAACTACCTATTTTTGCAGATGATCGTATCAAAGCCTGTGGAGCAGTTGCCCACATTGTAAAAGAAATCAAACGTGTCATGTCTAAAACAAGAATGGCACAATGAAGATGCTCACGCTCCATCAACCAGAACACATGGCTCCACTGGTTGCAACCCGCATGGCGTCCTACACATCACAAATGCTCGTATCTTCACATCAAATGCTACAATTTAGGAGTTAACTGAATCGTGGACTTTCTGCATCTAAACTACCAGTCAAAAACCAAAAGTTATCGTTTTAAACGTCATTGTATACAAACAAAAAATGCTGGTAAAGATTTGAACCCAAGCAGAAAACATTTGCCAAAAATGCAACATGGTCCCGATAACGCAGCTGTCTGAAAAAGTACGAATCGGGCATGTTTCAAAACGTGAACAACGTAAATGTGGGGCATTGGTCCAAATGCACGTGCATGATTGTGGCATAAATACCGATGTTGGACAGACAAAGAATACAGACACTGTTACCAAACTGCGTTCAAGGAGTTCATCCGTTCGATGGAGAAGGCGTCATGGTATGGGGCAACATATGTGGCCGGAGAACAACAAAACTGGTCATCAACCGAGGAAATCTGACTGCCATAGCGATACAGGGGTGGAGTGTTGAGACCTTTTGTCAGTCAGAGGAGTCATTTTACAGGACAACAATGCGATGCCTCACACTGCCACAACGTGATTGTGATTGTGGGGCAAAATATGAAACCAAGTCCATAACTTTGCAAATTCAAAACTTCATATCTCACTGAAGATTCCTTTCCATCAACGATGACAAAGCCCAAAAACACCGGCGGAGGAAAGGAGTTCGGTGCCGAGTGAGATCCCGGAAATTTCGACAACAGCTTCCAACTCTACTGCTCTCGAATGTGAAATCGCTGAGAAACAAGCTTCCAGAGATACAGGCAAGTGTTTTGTATCTATACGAAAACAGGGAGACCTGTGTGTTGTGTTTTTCTGAAACCTGGCTGAATGACAACATTACATCATTGTCCCAACCTGGATTCAGTGAACCTATTCGATTGGATAGAAATCCCGATGCCTCGGGTACAAGTCATGGATGTGGGTTGTGTATCTTTATAAATACAAACTGGTGTAACGGTATGTTGTAAGAGAAACCACGCACGTCGAACTTCGACCTGTTTTCAATCTCATTCAGGCCCCCGTAATCAGCTGATCGACACGATTACTACCTACCGTATACCGGGAAATTTTCAAGGTACTAAAATTACAAGGTAGAGCTTTCGAGGTGATATAAATTTCGAGGTTTGGGGGGCCTAAATATATAAATATTTTAGACAATTTTAATTTCGAGGTAAGAAGAAAGTGTCCAGAAACATGACTTACCGGACCAATACTCACTGAGTTATCGGCAAAACTCCTAGTAGCCAGTGATAACTGCCGTCTGACTGTTATAACTACCGGTATACCAGTCCATGGCAGAGATAATAGTAATAAAAAACAACCCTTTGATCCTTTGTTGTGATAAATGACCCATGAAACACTCTGTCGGCAGAGTTCAAACATGACGCCATTTTTTCTCAGACGATATTGTTTTTTTAACAACTAATTATAAGCATGTATGATAGGTCTCTGCTGAAACTATGTTGTTGTTAGAAAGCTGACAAGTTGACCTCTTTAGCGAAACTGCCCAACTGCACGAATGCCTTACAGCCCCAGGATGTTTGTGTAAACAAGCCCTTTAAAGACGCGCATTCATCAAACCTGGCATCGCCCATGCAGTCCGTTTGGCCAGAGAGTGACATGGAGTGTATTGACAGTTGGTTTGACTTCACACGGAAGACACTGATTGAATTACCTATTTTTTGTAATGCATGTTATTCTGGACCAACAAGTACAACACAATTAAATAGTCACTGAACGTTAAGATTAAGATTACTTGTAGACAGGCATTACACGGTTACTGTGCATGTCAGGAAGTCATTGGTTGGGAGCAGTTGAAATGCTTATCGATAGGAAATCTAACCCAAAGGTCTGAAGTTCGGAAAAATTCATGGAAATAATATTTTCGAGGTTGCGTTTCTAACCTCGAAAACCTCGAAAATTAGACACCTCGAAAATTTCCCGGTATACGGTATATCGATTTTTGTGTAGGTTCTATAATACCATCTGAAGCAATTAAGATTTTTTCCCAACTATAAACCGTGGGTAATAATAGATATGAAAAGCCTTTTAAACAAGAAGAAAATAGCATATTGTAAGGGGAATCTTTCAGAAGTAAAGAATATCCAAAAATATATTTCGTTACAAATTAAGGAATGTGAAGAAGGTTTCAAACGTAAAGTAGACAAGGGGTTTAATTGCTGTGATTCTCGGAAAATGTGGAAAAGCTTAAAGGCGATGATTGGAAGTGATAAAAAGAAAGAATATTTTTTTACATCTGACCACAAATCCTTTGATGAAGACCTTAATTCATTTTATTCGAGATTTGATCATTGAGATTTTCCCCAGGATCCACAAAATGAACTTAATTCTTCAATCATCAGTAATACCACAAATGACCTCAAAATTAGTGTAGACGGTGTGAAATCATGTTTTGCAAAAATAAATATTCGGAAAGCTTCTGGACCAGATAATTTTAAAGGAATAGTTCTAAAGTCATTTGCTGAACCACTCTCCCCATTTTTTGTAAGGTTTACCAGGCCTCTCTTGATGCTCATAAGTTACCAACGGTTTGGAAAGAATCCACAGAGATACCAGTCCCGAAACGATCTAGACCTAATGAACTAAATGATAATAGACCCGTCTCCCTAACGTCGGTGGCCATGAAATGTTTTGAGAGATGAGTGCTTCCCTTTCTCTTGCAAGATATAAATCATATTTTGGATCCATTACAGTGTTCCTACCGTGCAAAGCATGGGGTGGGAGATGCTATTCTATCGATGTTAAACAAATTATACAATCATCTGGAATCCTATGCCCGTATCTTATTCGTTGATTTCTCTTCTGCGTTTATCACAATCCAGCCTCATCTCCTTGCCCGTATACTCATCCACATAACATTGATAAGTGATTTTCTAACTAACAGGGCAGTTTGTTCGTGTCAGTAATTGTCAATCTGCAACTGTTACTATCAATACTTGCGTTCCACAAGGATGCGTTCTGCCACCGTCATTATTCATTACATATACAAATGATTGGGTTTGCAAAAGTTCCATCCTGTAAAATTTGCGGACAACGCTGCACTCATTGCTTTATAGAATGTTTCTCACGAAGATGGCTATCGATCAGAAATCTGTAATCTTACAGATTGGTGGCAGAACAAACTTTCTTCAATTAAATGTTAAGAAAACAAAAGAAATGATATTTGATTTTAGAAAGAGGGAAAAGCCTCAAGAACCTGTTCATATGAGTGATACTTATACTCAGACACAATTTCAACAGGAGTATCTTGGTACTATTGTGGTGATAAACTGAATTGGAATAGCAATATTAAAGATTTGGAGTGCCAACAAAGACTATATTTTATGAGGACATTAGGCTCTTTTGATGTTGATGTGAAATTGTTGAAACTTATCCACACGTACTTCGTACAAAGCGCAGTGTTCGTACGGTTCTCTTAGTCTTCAAAACAAAAACAAACTTATCAAGATTGTGAATATAAGTTCAAAAATTACCGGTACACTTTTAGACCATCCTGCGTCCATAAATGATGACAAAATTGTATCACATGCTCGGAAAATCATTTCAGATTCATCACATGTATTAAACTCTTAATATTCACATTGCCATCTGGCATAGGTCATAGGTCAAACAGAACAAGGAACTCTTTTATCCGTTTTAGCATTACAATTCTAAGCAAAACCTTTAAAAAATAATGCATGAAATGTTTTTATACTTTCATTGAGTTAGTGTATGTAAATTATAGGAATACAGAAAAGTGTACACACATGACTTGTTTAATTATGTGTGTTGGTGTGTATTATGCGTGTGAATGGATGCATTAAGTATATATTTATCCATAATTAATCATCTATTATCGTAATTGCCATACATATTTTATTGTATCATGTCATGCTCTGTTTGAAGTATTCTGAAAGCCATTAAAAATGCAATTTGACATTCATACTTTCTTTACTCACACAAATTTCAACATATATAAACCTAACTGGCAGATATGTTTTAAGTGAACATCTGTGAATAATTTCATCTGAAAATGTCCAGTCAACAACAACATCAGTGACGCAACAACGACTTCACACAATGAGGGGTCACTTGCAGTCAATATCGTGTGTGTCCACCGTGAGCTCCAAGACATGCTCGCAGTCTTTGGGGCATTGAAAGACACACATTTCTCAGGAACAGCTTTTGGATGGTCTGCAGCCTCTGATGGTCTGTGGTCTGAGCATGACACCACCCCTCCAAAACGATCATGTTCAAGGACACAGTTTGGCGCAAGTCTTTCTCCTTTACGTCGATAAATCAGTTGACGTCCATCTGCAAAGGATAAGTTAAACCTGGATTCATCTGAAAAAAATGACATCTGGTCATGTCCTGTTGACAAGATTGGCCCCATTTGCTGCCCATCGCTGTCTGGGAAGTCTGTGGCGATGCAATAAGGTTGGACCACGGTACGGGTGACGACACCGGATGTTGACGGCAGCAAGGCGTCCTTGCACCTTTTGGGCGCTGAAATGACATTGACTTGCCCCAGTTGTCCTCCTTGCCTAATCATCAGCTGTTTGGAACCGATTTCGCAAGTGTGAAACTCGAATATTGCGGTTTTGTCGAGCTGTTATCACAGGTGGTGCACCAGGTCGCGGACGATCAGCAACACTTCCGGTAGCCCGAAAACGTTGTCTGAGTCGACTTACAGTGGATGGATGCACATTAAAGTGCCTGGCAATCATCACATCTGAAGCACCTTGGCTGACCATACCGATAACCTGATTCCTTTCGTCTTGTGTCAAGTGTGGCATTTTCTGAAAGTGATTGAGTTCCACAATTTCTTGTGCTTTTACAGGGCCTGGGTGCAAGTAATGCATGTGCACAACGTGTTTCATGAATGTGGTTGTGTTTACGAGAAATGTCAAAGGTTCAGTTTTAAGTATCAAAGTTCATGTGAGGGGAATGCTCCGGGACTCGAACTCGAAATGGGCCAGAATAACAGCCTTTTATCCCTACATCCTCTGTATCGCAGGAAAAAAATCTTCAATAGAACTTTTGTAAGTTTCAGGACAACAAATACCAATTGCGTTTTTAATGGCTTTCAGTATAAAAAGAATTCCCCTTTGGGTAATAAAGTGTTATCTTATCTTATCTTTTTTTCATGCAAAAGTTCGGGAAGGTGGGGTAGCCTAGTGGTTAAAGCGTTCGCTCGTCACGCCGAAGACCCGGGTTCGATTCCCCACATGGGTATAATGTGTGAAGCCCATTTCCGGTGTCCCCCGCCGTGATATTGCTGGAATATTGTTAAAAGCGGCGAAATACTCACTCATGCAAAATTGCAGTGTCGTTCGACATACCCCGAACCACAGGGTCGTGTCACGCTTAGAAACAGCGTTAGAAAGACATATAGGTATATAAACCCTACCCTAGTACTATATAAAAGGAGCGTGTTACGCTTAGAAACGGCGTTAGAAAGACATATTGGTATATAGACCCTACCCTAGTACTATATAAAAGGATCCTTTTATATAGTACTAGGGTGGAGTCTATATACCTATATAAAAGGATGCTTTTATATAGGGTAGGGTCTATATACCTATATGTCTTTCTAACGCTGTTTCTAAGCGTGACACGCCCCTGTGCCCCGAAGAACGAGACAAAAACGTGTGGAGGCAAACGTAAAGGGGTATACAACACCCCCCGTAAAGGGGCACAACTCGTCCAGTGCTCCGTGGGATTACTAGGATTATGGGACGCTTCACTCACTTTCATGATCTGGGTGGGGGTAAAAGAGAACTTGTGATTCTGTCACCTGCATGTGTTAATATGTGATTCCTTACTCAGTCTGTTTTTGTTTAACGCCGCTTTCAGCAATTTTCCATCTATATGACGTAAGTCTGTAAATAATCGTGTCTGGTTCAGATAATCCCGAAATTGGCAACATGAGCATCAATCAACGCAGATACAAATGACATGTATCAACCAAGTCAGCGAGCCTGATCACCCAATCCGTGAGCCCTTTGCAGACAGGTAAGTAGTTGATTATCTAAATTTGTGTTTATTCATTTAAAAAATTACAACTTTCTTAGTCTGAAATGGCTAAAATACTGCCGATGTGACTTTAAATTTTAACTCACTCACTCACTTAATCCCGTGAGTCGCCTCTGACGACAAGCATAGGTTACTGAAGACCAGTAGTTCTAACCCGGATCTTCACGGATCGACGCTAAGCTAGGTTTCCATGTGTACGTATTGTGTGCGTAATTGCGTGATGCATGTGCGTATTACGTGTGCGTAGTGTCCAATTACATGTGTACGTGTGTAAAGGCTATGTGATGCGTTAAATCAAGTTTTTCTTTTTCTGGAGATCTTATGGATCACAATTATTGCGTACAATGCCACCTTGTTTCTCAAAGAACTTAACATGATATGAAGATATATACTGTATACTGAGTCAAAAAAGAAACTTCACATTCTTTCTTCAGGGTACTATAAAAGAACAAGAGATGGTAAGATGGTTGAATTGTTATTATTTCATTGCTGAGATCTGTGTGATGTACTCGATACACTGACAGTGCCATAATCGGTTCCATTAGTCTACACCGCCGTTCCAAAACATGGGTATACAGAATGTCAAGTCACATGAATAAAAATGCGGAATTTTTCAGTTCAATATCGTGTATGGCCGCCCCGCGCATTCACCACTGCCAAACACCGTCTCCTCATCGACTGCCTGATGCTTGTGAACACGTGGTTGGGGATTCTGAGCCATTGCTCTTGCAAGGCAGCGCCAAGTTCCTGCAAATTCTGAGGTTGGTTCCTAAGACCACGAAGCCTTCTCCCAAGTGCATCCCAAACGTGCTCTATTGAATTAAGGTCAGGGGACCTCGATGGCCAGTCCATGACGTTGATTCCAGCGTTTTGAAGGAAATCGCGTGTCAACATCGCGGTATGCGGCCGAGCATTATCATGCTGGAACTGTAGACCTGGGCCATGAGCCGCCATGAAAGGAACGAGTTAAGGGGTGAGCGCCTGGTCGCGGTAAGCAGCAGCTGTGAGGTTTCCACGGATGACCAGAAGTCGGGAACGGTTGTTCCCACAGAAAGCGACCCACACCATGCAACTTCCGCCCCCGAATCTGTCGACTTCCTGTACACAACATTGGGCATACCGTTCACGACGTCGTCTCTAGACGCTATGCCTGCCGTCCGCGAATCTGAGTGTAAACCTTGATTCATCGCTAAAGACGACTCGATTCCAGTCTCTCTGGGTCCATCGGAGGTGACGTTGGGCCCACAGCAGACGTTGACGTTGATGAAACGGCGTCAATATTGGCCCACGATATGGACGTCGAGAATGGAGATTGGCAGCCCGCAACCGATTTCGAATGGTCTGTGAGGACAGTCGACCTCTAAACATCTCAGCCCTGGTTCGTGTAGCCGGCAGAAATCTGTCACGTAGGTGACGTAGGACGATTTGACGGTCTTCTGCTCGTGACGTCACACGTAGACGACCCGACCTTGGGCGATCAGAAGTGGTGCCAATTTGTTGTAGACGACCTCGCAAGTCATACACAGTACGACGGCTGCATCCCATTGCTCTTGCGACGTCAATAACTGATCTTCCCGCTTGCAACATGTCAACGGCACGTTCACGTTGTACATTTGACTATCGTGGCATTTCAAGTACCGTTAGAACTGTGGTTTAAAAGTGTTTTTTCAATTCTTGAGGCCAATTCAAACACATGCATATGAAGAAAACTTCGATGCGAAGATCACGTGATCGACTGCACGTGCAAAACCTGATTTGGCACTAACGTCATTTGCACGACGAATGGATGGGTTTGAGTGGGTTTTGCTAACGTTTTTCTAGAGTCGAAAGATTGGGATCCCATTTCGGATACATAGATGTATCATCAGAGAAGAATTATTCATTATTTTTCAAATTACATTTTGTGAAGTTTCTTTTTTGACTCAGTATATATATATTCAAAATACCAGTCCTTTCTTGGTCATCGTTTTCCTGAAGTTTCCTTGTAATTGCGTTCCAAATATTGCTTATTTCGTAACATCATTGTGGTCGGTCCTTCCTGGATGCATCGAAGATGGCTGGCTTGCATCGAACGAGTTTATGTAATTGTTCAAGAAGTATCTCCGGTATTTCTCGGCATTTATCATCTTGTGTGATGAAATCCACCGATTCGCTTTTCTTCTTCGCTGGATCTGACCAGCTTCACGTTGACTTGTTTTCTCAAGTTCTCCATCGTTTTGCCGAACACCGAGTTGTTCATGAGCTTGTACAGGTTTTTCTTGAAGTTGCTCGTGGCTTGTTTTCGCAGCTGCGTGTTCAACCGAATGTAAGGTTCCATCCACGGGCTTTGATGGAATCCGATCACGCGATGTGTTTTTTCCAGCTTCACTCCCAGCGACAGGTACAGCTGCAGGTTGCGGTAGTTGATGACGTATTTTGACTTGTTCATCAAATTCGGCACGAGTTTTTCGACGTTGGCCAGCTTGTTGCCTCTGAGCAAGCTTCGTTGGTAGTCGGACAACCACTCCAGGTTCACCGTCAATCGTTCGTGAGCCAGCGGATAGCTCTTGTGCGATTCCTGCAGTTCCGCGGTGTACTCCAAGTCCACTTCGTATATGTATCCTATCTCAGAGTCTTCGTGGATGCTATTCACGTCGATGTCGGACGGGCAGACGACCCATTCGAATTTCCCGGTGGGGAGATATTGGCTCATGGCCCAGCGGTACAGGTTGTTGGCGTCGAGATAGAGGATGTGGTTGGTCGGTTTGCTCGAAAACGTGACCGGGACCGTATTGGTTGTTGGCTTTGGCGTATCGTTTGGATGCCATGGCAAACCCGCCTCGAAAGCCTTTCTCCACGAACAGGTGCATGTTGTAATCCGTTAACATTTCCAATTCAATTTTCGTCTTTTTCAACAAGGCATCCCAAGAGAGACCAGGGGATGAGAAGTACCACGCGGGGTCCAGGCCGTACTGTTTCGCGCACGTTTTCCTGAATATCTCGAACACGTCGGCCAGTAGCAACACGTTGGTTTTCAGCTACAGGTCGTGGTAGTCGCCCAGAGTCTTGCAGTCCAGTTTGTGCCACACGTTGAGGGCGTGCGCGTAATCGTCAGGGGAGATGGCCGAGTCGGTCAAGTTGCTGTGAAATCGGTCGATGGGAGGTAATCGCGTCCCGTCGAACCTGGACCAATCGTTCATGTATTCGTAGGGGTAGACGCCCTTCCGGAGCAGCAGAGGTCGAGTCTCAGCGTCGGTGTATCGATTGGTGATGTCGAAGTCGTTTGGGTCGTTGGCGTTCACCAGGCTATCCAGAGATGACAGCAGGAACTGAACTGAGTCGATGAATTTCAGACCGTCTAAGGAGAACAAGATGTATTTTTCCATGTTGTTGGGGATGCACGTCAGGTTGCCGTCGACCTTCGACCACTGTCATAGCGGATTCTTAATATTTATGCATGTGACCTTTGATCGATTCCAAAACGAGGTTATACCCGCAAATATGGCAGCTGATCACTGCTCTGTACCTCAGTGTACATCTGATGCGAGATACAACAATTCACTTTCGTTTCACACATTTCCGAAGGCTGAAGATGAGCGAAGGAGATGGATAATTGCCATTCGTCGGGACGAAGGACCCTTCTTTACGGTAGGTTAAAATTTTCATTCAGTATTTTCGAAATTAAATCTTGAGAATTTTGAGTAGTCCAAAGAGCAACGAATATATTATCGGAGCTGCAGTTGTCAAACAGATTATAAGACAAAAAGATATTTTGTCTCAAACAACTACATGATAGCATTTTGCATGTCATATTTGTTTTCAACTATACATTCGTGTTACTAAATTACCAGGACGATTGCATACATTAGCCTTTCGTGGTCCTATTTGAAACAATGGCAGATGGACCCAGGAAGAATTATTATAGAATCACTTGTATACACAACTATTTATTGTAACTATTAAAAAAAAGAGATATTTTTTAAATCTTGGAGCTCAAAATCTATAATGACAGAAGACTTATTTTAATTTCACTTAAATTTAGATCACCAGGAAGAGTGTTGTTTGCTCAAAGCATTTCCGGCCTGAGGACTACAAGTACACACCGGTAAGGAAGACCCTCAGCAAGGATCTGTGCCATCCATATTTCCTTGGAACTTGGAAAATATGAAGTCCAGAAAAGCACCCGCCATCCGTCATCCACTGATGCCAAAACAAGTTATTTCATGGGAAAGGTCAGTTTAAGAGTTAGAAACAAATTCGTAGATGTGTAAGCACTACTTCAGTTCAAATGCTCTTTAACTAAAGATGTCTTTCTTTTTTGTGGTATCCATTAATTTAAAGTATTTCCATCTTATTAAATTTCAGATGAAGGATTCATAATCACTGATGACCCTCATACCTCATCATAATATTTAGAAATGAATAAATGTTGAAGTATACAAACACTTGATTTCCACTGAAAGTAAATTCTTTATTTTTTCAGTTCTGAAAATGCAAACTCCATGTCAGATTGTGACCCTCATGCTGAAGGTGAGCACCAGTTGTCAGCTCAGACCCAGACAGATATCAGTCTGTTTGATTCACAGGTGCTTCTAAAAAGAATTCAAGAGCTTGAGGAGGAGAAAGATTTGTTAAAAGAACAGCTCACCCTTGAGAGATTTGGACTGGAAAGATTTGCTGGAAATGATGATATGATCCCATACCTGTCAACTCTCACACGCATTTGGCGTGAGTCTCACGCTTTACTGGCAAATGTCACGCTCTCACACCTCCAAATAATAATCTCACGCATATCTGGTAGCAAAAAGAATTTCAAAATTAATACGCGTTTTCGTTCGTTTTTGCGTTTTACTGTTCACATCCACTCTGAACCCTTGGTATCTTGTGAGCTGTATATCAATCTAAGAAATACACAGAATGAAGGTATGTGATGTTTTTTTCATGTTTTAGCATGCATCTTTTAGTGTCCAAATAATGCCACCAGAAGGCTCCAAATGCGCCTGAAAATCTCTAAACCTCATTTTCGGCCTGAGACCCCCCACCTGGGCATCGCCCTGTACCTGGACCCCGGCTTATTTTTCAGTCTCACTCCAAACCATCTTTAGGGGTTGACAGCTCTGTGATCCAGTACTACACATCTTTTCGTAGCTATAAATTGTTCAAACAGTTTTTTGACTTTGTAAAACCAAGTGCCTCCAATATGTGCAGTATGTATTATACATGCTCAAATGCCATTTCCCTTGCAGGTAGACCAAGAAATATGGCCCTTATTGATGAAATGTTCATGTTTTTTGTACGCCTTAGGCTTGGTTTACCAGAACAGGATCTTGCTGTTCGTTTTAACTGCCATATTTCAACTGTTAGTCGAAAAATTATCACCTGGGCAAATTTTCTCTATTTTGTTCTTGGATCAGTTCCTATCTGGCCTTCCAGAGTGACAGTAGACAGACACATGCCTCCTGAATTTCAGATAACTTACCCATCTACAAGAGTCATTTTAGATTGTACTGAGCTCAGGATCCAAATTCCCTCAGCTTTGGTGTTAAATTCCATGTTTTACTCCCATTACAAGAGCTCTTGCACTCTGAAAGGTCTGATTGGCATTGCCCCAAATGGTGCTATTACCTTTGTATCCAATCTGTACACAGGTGTCATGTCAGATGTTGAAATAACTAAACTGTCTGGCATTCTAGATTTGCTGGAACCTGGGGACAGTGTTATGGCTGATAAGGGTTTTACTATTGCCAGTATACTGAGTGAGAAAGGTGTTGGTCTGAACATTCCTCCATTTCTGTATTCCTCTGGACAGTTCACACCTAGTGAAGTATGGGGGACACAGTCCATTGCATCCCTTAGGATTCATGTAGAAAGACTGATCAGAAGGGTTAAAGAGAATCACCTGTTTGATTCTACAGTCTCTCTTGCTGAACTGGGCAGCATTAATCAGTTGTGGACTGTAGCATGCATTACATCAAGTTTTCAAGGACCTTTGATAAAAAAGAAATGAAAGAAAACTGATTGAGGTTTAATGTTGATTAGCATGAAATTTGTATTGCATTTTTATGAGAACATAATATATACATCATATTGACACTAATGGTATAACAGAGTATTTATTTACAGTGTTTGTTAGTTTTCATCAGATTAGATAATAGATTCAGGACCTATTATGAAACTATGATCATAGTAAAAACTCAAATCAAATAAATTTCTGAAAACTTCAAAATACAAATTTGTATTACATGTTCAGATCACCAGATAGCTTAGGCTATAATACCTGGGTAACCAAAGTTAGACACATCCTGTTTCAATATGGATTTGGTTATGCTTGGCTAAGCCAAGAAATTCGAAATGTGGAATATTCTGTGTATCTATTCAAGTTAAGGCTAGGTGATGACTTAAAACAGTCTTGGTTCTCATCAATTAGTGAATCTTCTTAATATATATTTTACAAGGAGTTCAAAACTTTGTTAAATATTAAAAAATATTTGTGTTGTGATATCCCTGTGCATATAAGAATTGCTATATCAAGGTTTAGATGCAGTAATTTAATACGGATGTTGAATGTGGCAGGTATAATGGAATCGAATATAACGAAGGGCTATGTCCTTTTTGTAAAACCAGAGGTCAGCATTATATAGAAAATGAATATCATGTACTATATATTTGTAATACCTATGATATATCTAGAAATAAATATATAACAAAGTTCACTAAAGAACCACTTACTCATTACTCTGTCGTAAATCTTTTGCAAAGCAAAAATGATGCTGTCATATACAGTCTTGGCCTATACTTATACCATGTACAGAAACTGAACTCCAGGACATAGAGATGCAAAGTTGTATTACGCACCCACTAAACACAATGTCAGTCTGATTGTATTATGGGCGAGGGCCTCTTTACTGAATGAATACTGTCTGTCTGTCTGTATTACAGATAAGATTATGTTGTGGTAACAAAGTTACATTTAAGTTGTTAGATTGTCAAAAGATGTCATTATTGATTCTGTTGAATAAATGCTACTGTAACAAAAGTTTTATGACAAATGCTCAAAACAAACTTGTTAATATAAATAAATAAATGTGATTACAGCTAAATCTGTAATATTTCATCGACTGTATATTTTTGTAATACACAGATCTTTTACATTTTTATAGATATCAATGTTTTGAAATATACACAGGTAGTAAGTAAAAATGCTCAGAATTAGGATATGCTGAAATTGTGAGTATCTCCCTTTAAACAATGCCAGAATTTCTAATAAGCAGTGAACTAGATCAATATTGCATGGTTTTGTTTCTGAATGATTAATAACAATACACAAAGTGTTATGAACAGAGAACATGTTTGATGTATATATGAAATATATACCTCACATTATATGTTTATCAATTAAACAATGAAAGAAGTTGATCTTGTATTTTTCTGAATGCATTAAACTTGATATGATTTCATTTTTTTGGTAATTGAAATAATCAGAGAAATGACTTCTAACATAGTAGTACAGAAACTATGAAAGAAGGTAATCAAAGAAGAATTTATCTGCCTTGTCTTTCACCCTTTGCCAGCTCTCAGGACAAAAGTCAATTCTCTCGAGATGGTGTTGCCTTTCAGACCAGACAAAGAAATCACACCATTTCAAACCAGTCATTGCCAGTTGCATCTGGATCTGATGATAGTAGTTACATGTTGCCTTAAGAGCAAGCTGGCCATTGTCCTTCAGGCTGAGGTACTGCAGATCACAGAGGTCCTTATTCCGCAGGTCTGGACACTTCACCTCCAGTAGACCAAAAGGAGGGTTGGAGCTGGGGTCTAGCACCTTCCGGTCTGGAGAAGCAGCCATCCATGCTGCTCTGGGACTTATTACAATCCCACAGGGATATATATTCACATTGCCCTCCTTTAGCTGAAATATCAACATACAATTTTAAATATAGGCACATGTTTACACTTCTTTATATTTATTATGTATGTTGAAATTACTCTCCTTAATCCCAAATATTAACATTCAATGTTAATTACATATACACATGTACATTTATTCAGTTGATCCATTTACACATATGATTTAATAAATCTGAAATGTTTACCTTCCCATATGCCTCTACTGCAAAAGGCTCATTGGCAATGCCCTCTCTCATTGCCTCTGTGAGGACGGTCCTGGAAGAAGATCTCAGTCTTTCTGCAAACTTCTCTGGTTCTGAAATTTTATTATTATGTTTTTTAAAGTAATGGATTTGGGTGCAACATTTTCTTTTAATGAAATTAATGACATAAAACTTAATGTTAATTAGGTTTATTTTCTGTTTACCTTTTTTACGCTTTGAAATTTCTCCAATTTTGGAAGCTGTGACCCTGTGACGTCTCAGACAAACCCACTTCTTGTCCTGCGCCTGGAGTCTGGTAGCCTTCTCTATCTCCACAGCCTCATCCTGACTGACGCTGAGGGAGTCTAGCAGAGTTGTCTGACTCTCTGTCAGCACACTGCTGTAGTTGTTCTCTCCTGTCTGCTCAGCACTAATGGGTAAATCAGGATAAAATCCATCCACAATGTTTATCAGATAATTTCCAGATAATTTCTGTTGATGGCTGATGGTACTACCCTTAGGAAACAATCCAAAATTAGTTCTTACAAAAGGTGGTGCTGGCTCATCAGTCTGTGGAACTGTTGTTAATAGTGATAGATCAGGATGATTTTACTTCAGGGATGAAAAAAATGGTTCCAATGGTGGAAGGGTAGACTTAATGGGGTTGTAAAGGGTTGATTTCACTGGCCTGTCCTCTCCATCACTCTTGTATCCAGAAACCTTTATCTCCGGTACTGACATACCGGATATTTTGTCCTGGCGAGGGATGTGCCATGTCTGTGGCATGGAGGTCTTGGCAATATCCTATGGGATGGACTTCATTCCTCTCTGCTTATAGTGGGCCACCAGATATAAAACACCTGTGTAAGAAAAACATATTTTCAGGAACAATGAAATCAGATACTCAGTTTAATATATACAGACATTACTTATTATTCATTGAAATAGGCTAATGACATACCTGTCACATGACCACAACACTGGCTCTGACCTATGGCACAGCTGCAGCTGGCGCTGACCACTTTAACCACTGGACTGCTCTCTAAGGTGACCTGCATTGGGATCAGGCTAAAACGTCACCACAGCAAAACGGAACCTGGCGAAAACGGCACCATTTGGACATAACTGAACCTCGACTTGGCGAAAACGGCTACAAATCTTATGGCGAAAACGGCACCAAATAAAATCTTAATTATTGGGAAAATCTTATTTTAGAAGACATCCGCAAATCCTCAACAGCTAGGCAGGAGGAAGTATTTGAACTTTGGAGTTTATTCAAGGATGGTGACCTGTCTCTGTCACAACTACTGTCAAGATGTGCGATTATCCACGGACCAATCGTGTAGTGAATTGCTGCAATTCATGAAGACATTCATGGGATATACACTGTATAAGCATCCGCCCAAATATGGACTTTGACGTGTGAACATGTGTTATGTTGACGGTGCTTTTGTTATCGTCTTTATAATCTTGTTATTTTAATGCAGTGGGTGAGTGAGTGAGTTATGATTTTACGCCGCTTTTAGCAATATTCCAGCTATATCACGTGTTATAATCGTGCTAATGTTATGAAATGAAATAAAAAACATAAGTCAACGTCATATTGTGTTTTATATATGTTGATTGCTAATGTTATAATTAAACGAACTAAAACATAAAAGTCAACATCATACTGTGTTTTGTATATGGTGCCGTTTTAGCTCAGAAATAAGTAGCCGTTTTCGCCAATACGGTGCCGTTTTCGCCAAACGATTTTGGTGCCGTTCTGCTGTGGTGCCGTTTTAGCTATAACCCCCTGCATTTCATAGTACATGTACTTGAGTGAAATGAATGTACTAGGCTATCACAATTTAACATAAATGAGATATTTTACAAAATATGTGTTCCTATATTATATATATATATATATAATATATTCTGATATCAGACTGATAATATTTTTTCTTGACAATACTATGAACCCAACTTACAGTTATATTGTGTGGCGAGTCATTTTTCTTCATGGAATGGTAACAACGAGCTGTTATTACGCAAGATGTGTCATCACATGATGCTGCCAAAAAAACGATTACAGGTGAAAAAAATACAAGACAAGGGAAAAATGTTACACGAAATAACATCATTTGAATTTTACATAGATCCAATAACTATCTGACGGTTACGGCCTAGGTTATTGACATGATGGAACTTAGGTTAAAGTAGTTCAAAAACAGCTTTTCAGTTGCACTTCATAATAATTAACGTATGTCCCGTAATTTTCAGGGTGAAGTCAATATGATAACATGTCAAGAGGAAAATAAGCCTTCTTCAATCACAAATCAGCAATGACATAATGACATTTACAGCCAATGCCATATTGCGATCGCTACTGTACCATTTACAACATTGGAAATTGATTAATGAAACTTACTTCGCAAATTATAAATGAACCCTTCACTATAATATTTGAAGCCTTTGTTCAGTTGGGAAGTCCCGGCACTTCTGCTATTCATCTGTATATAAGTCTCCACGAAGGAAAATGTGAGAGACGGGACAGCCGTCAGATCGCTTCCGGATTTCGTCGCCATCACGATTCGCTGATTACGCGGGTATGACCTCGTTTTGATATTGGTCAAAGGTCACATGCATAAATATTAAGAGTGGCCTATTGGATCCAGAACAATATCTTCTCGATTACTGGATAACAGCTCTATTTTCACAGCCGAGGCAATATATATTTCGAACCTTCGTGCCTTCAGGCTATCAAAATCATGTCATTTTAACATCCACTTTCAACTGAAATTATTTAATTATTCAATGTTCTTGCTACTGGCCAATACAACATCGACTTTTGTTGGTTACCCAACCATGTTGGAATGGTTAAAAATTAAAGTCACATCGGCAATATCTCAGCCATATCGTGACCAGCAATGTTGGAATAGCAGGTAAAGCAGCACTCAACAAATCTGTGACACCACTTTTTATCCCATACAGTGATTATAAACCTGTCATTAGACGTTACGTGCGGGATCTAATGCAAAAGATGCGGGACACCCAAGTAAGTGACAATAAACTATATGAAATTAATCCAGCTATTGGTTATACCTACTCGGGTCGACACTCCAGATTTGAGGAGATCATCAGACGAAGTTGTATTGGCCATTCAAGATATACACATGAACATTTGCTTAAAGCATGTCCTGCTTGACTGTATTCATTTTTCCATCACAAGGGATAAATAGTTTAGTGTTAAAACTGTTAGGGATCTTTTTAATAATGTTAATTATCATTTTTATTATCGAGGTTTTACAAGAAATTGAATTGCAAATAAATTATTATTTGAGTTGTATGGTTTGTAGTTAGATGTATTTTGTATAATTGGTTACTGAGATTGATAGTGGCTGTATACTCAAAGGGAGTTGAAGTACCGTGGGGCGCGGTGGGCGAGCTGGCTAAGGTGCCAGGCTAGTGATCCAGCGAGCTTGAGGTGTCGGTATCGAGCCCACCTGTGACCAGGTGTAAAAACCTCGGAGTCAACTTTGTGTGCAGACTCTTTCAGCGTTGTCACAACCCGTAGTGTACAGTACACATCCTGTGCACTTAAAGAACCCACGAATCCGTTTGTATATGACCAGATGGTGGCCACATGAATACGTGCGGGTACAGCAACGTGCAGTGAACTTGGACAAAGTACTGTGACTATGTGTCCCCAGTCCACCCAGCTGTGAATGGGTACCCTCGTTAGGATGGGAAGGCCACAATAACTTGGTGCGCCTAGTGGCTGCAAGAGTTGTATACACCCCAGGAGTTGAGACTGATAACACGATGTGCTGTTGAGGCTGACATCCAATGATCGGGGAAAAAATACCAGCGACTTGAGCAAGCACCATTTGCCTGGATATGTGCGCTATATAAATATCATATAATAATACCCTAAAATTATTTTCCTCCTAAAACAATCAAAGTGAATTTAAAAGCTCCCCACTCATTTTCGTGGAATATGTGTCATTTTAATGTATGGCTCGATTTGTCCGAATCGGTAACGGCTGAAGGGATGGTGTAAATCCAGCTAGTGTCCATGCAGGAAGCAAATGTACTGCATGGTCTCTAGTACGGTGATCTACCTTCAGTCTGTATAGCCTGTTTATATGTTGTATTGTTCTCTTTAAAGAACCAATAAACTTTGTTTTTTGTTACTCTTTTAACCATTACATATGAAAGATTTGTGGTTAGTCTTATGCGGAACACCAAATTTATTCTTGAAAAACTTGTGGTTAATTAATACCGAGCGATTAAAAGTGGCCAAAAAGTCGCCTGCTTCCCTCTCGCCCGCCAACGAAACCACAGACAGGTTACGTAACTCTGTCGCCAGAGCACTGCAGTGACGTCATATGAGGAACGATTTTCAGTTAGTTGTATAGAAAATGTGTAGCAAGCTCGTCATTTTGATGATTTCTCGACATCAAGGACGACATGCCGAATCGTTGCTTTGTCGGCAATTGCTCCTAGGGGTCGGGCGATGGTGTCCCCATGCACAGATTTCCACAGGACCCCGCAGTTCGTGCTAAATGGGTTATGTTTGTGAGTGCGAAGCGAGCGTTGTGGAAGCCTGAAACGATATCTTACTTGTGTTCAGATCGCTTCACGGAAGTTAAAGAATCAAAACTACTCACTAGTTGTAGTAAAATATGCATATGATTGATGACCATAAAGATTTTCTATGACACAACTTGTAACATAACGATTTCTTCCTCGGAAGTGAGGTTGTGGTCGAAGTAACAATAATATTGTAAGTAGTATTATATTGACACCCACCTCGCTGCCACGAGAGAAATTGTTATGATATACGCTATGTCATGCAAAATCCTATTGGCCATCAATAAAATACATATTTTACTACCAGTAGAAAGTAGTTTTGATTTTGTAACTCGGTGAAAACAAACCTAAATACCATTTATCCTCAGACTGGCGGATGTTTCCGGCGGATGTAAAAATAATAACATCTGTTAGAATTAATGAGATTATAGTTTGTTTTCATCAAGTTAGAAAATCAAGACTACTTTCTACTCGTAGTTAAATATGTATTGGAATCATAACCAAACGGATTTTGCATGACACAACTTATAACATAACGATTTCTTCCACGGAAGCGAGGTGGGGGTCGAAGTCACAATACTGCGCGATAAATTTCTTGCTACATTCCCATGGTTAATGTCCACTCACCAGTATGTAGATACTAGTCAATGTGCATCTTTATATTTGGTCTTATAATCCTAATTAGTTTATTATCACACTTGTATGCATTTTGAAACTAAATAAAAAGCAGACGATCTGCTGATACTTATAGTGAATTTATAACAGAACTGTAATATCTAGACATTTTATAGTTTGCCAATGTGAATCATAATTCGCACACACACCCTAGTGCATGTTGTCTGTCTCATTACACTTCACGGTGAAAACAGTGATTCTGTTGAATGCTACGACAAATGAATAAAAACAAAATGCAAATATTAAAATTAAAACAGATTAAAGTTATAGGAACAATATCAGGCCATTACCTTGTTCGAGGAATGTATCCATCAATATCCACAAAACTGTTCCAAATGATGTGTCTTTTAACAGTTTAATATACGAAAAAGTGATAAATCTTTTCAGGTATTGGTGTATAGTCTCATTAGTCACCCAAGATAGCACACCTGGCAACTAATTGCATAATGTCCGCCTTTCTTTAAAAACAGTAATTTAGTTAGACAATAATGGGCAATCAATCAATGTATTGTCGGTTAATCCTTTGAACGAAGGACGGTGTTTTACGCAGACACCGACACGACAGAGTGTATTCAGTATAGATTAGTAAATCTACATACATAAACACTACCTTTTGACAATTCCGCTGTGTAAGATAAAAAGTAATTAATCAATCAGCGTGTTATCGGTTAATCCTTTGATCGATGTTTATAATGTTGAATATTTACTCCAGACACAAGAAACGCCAAATGGGAACCTTTGTCGGGTAATCTAAGTGTGTTACCACTAATTATACCTGTTATGAATTCATTAACTGACCATCAAGTGAATGATGACAAATAACATGTGTAGGTTTATACCACCTAACACGGGTTACAACAAGGGAGTATTAATTGCTGTATTGCATGTGAAAACTTATGGGCCGACACTGTTTTGAGAATACAAACAGATTTTTACATGACATGATTAAATATCGAGGAAAAAAAACACAGAAATGGGATCAATTTGGATCAGTCATTATACAAATAGGGCCTAACGACACCAATCGATTTTCACAGAATCGTGTATGAAAACAAGTTGTAACTCGGAAACTAGGCAAAGCAGGAGACAAAATTAAATGACAGTAGATTGTGAGAACATATAGCTTTCATGTTCCACATCAATTGTCACGATTTTAGGTTTATACAAGCCTGTAAACAAGATAATTTAACCCCTAAAATGTAGATGAATTCTGCATCGGCCCTCAAAGCTATTCCTCATATGACGTCACAGAGGCGCGCCGCTCTGATTGGTTGAAATTTCGTTCGCGGGTGAGAATTGTGCACTGTTGTCAAAAGGTCGATTTAAGTCAATTAAAGGTCGAAAGTGAATGACGGGGTTTTATTTATAACGATGCCAGTTAGTGATTTATGTTTCCCCCTAGGGTTTATACCTTTAAAAATATCGTTTTATGCATGCTAGTTTTACTTTAGTATCTGATACACTAGTAGTTTTGCTGTTCTTCGTCAACAGGCTTTTTAGTTTCTAAGTTTACTGATCTATAATACAACAATTAATTGTTCTCGTCACGATATGGCTGTAATATTACCGATGTGACGATAAATATGAACTCACTCACTCACTCACTAAAGCTACGGGTCTCTGACACTTTCGTCGAATTCTAAAAAAAATTACCAGCTGTTAAGGGCACCATCGGCCTTGGCGCTCCGAGAAGCGGCCCATATTTACAGAAATGGGAGAGACAGGAATAAATGTTTTTAATTTTGTGAAGATTGATATATTCACTGTGGGTATCATTCTTAGATGTATTCCGAAAGCTTGACCACTGTTGCTGCAAGGTGAAAGTATTTCTACAATATTTCTATTACCACTGATATTTTACTTTAGACGGCCATTGAAATCGTGCTGCATCTCTATTGTATATGTCGTACATATTGTTCAGTAATTTGTGAATCTATATAATGTTAACATTGGAAATACTATGATACAGAATAAAGGAATATATGGTGCGTTAAAGTTTGATTACGCCTCCAAATCGCTGCAGAATATTTTGATATAACTCTGACACATATCCCAACGTATATGGCAAAATTGGGAAAATTGACAAATATCACAATACCATGAAATAATACTGAATATAGAACAGGAATAAAAACATTTATTTGTGGCGGTGTGTGGTCCTGTGCGTAGAGCTCAGGTCACAATCAGTTGAAGATAAGCAACGGTGGTCGCGGACAGTCCTCGGATGGGTGACCGTGTTTGGCAGCATGACTCCTGAGAATCTAGGACTTCAGTCCTGCCCCACAACGAAGCATATGTGATACATGTGGTCTCACCTTAGGCAAGTGAGTTTGTTCAAACTTGCCTCTGTCCACCCTATCAAGTCAAGATGTACGTGAAAATATGTCGCCAGTGAGACCATAATGAGATGAGCCAAAGACAGCTTGATTCGTGACAATCTCGGAAAGAGGACTATGTTGACCATGTGCCTGAACTGTTTGCTGATTGGGAATAGACATTTAATGGCTAATTTACACAAGAATCGTTATCATCTCGAGGAATTATGTAAATCCAGCTATGGTCAATGCAGGTAGCAAAGATATCGTAAGTCCCCATGGTGCTATGTCTTCAGTTGCTGGTTGTCAGCCCGTTTTTATATTGTGCTTTTCCCTGCCAGTCCGAATGTCACAAAAATGTCGCCGCGTACAAATGCGTTACACACAGCAAACCGGGCGCAGTAAGCAAACACACTGGCAGTAAGCCCAACCAGGTCCCAGCAGGCAAACCAGCGATAAAAAAAACCCCGAATAGATCTCGGAAAATCAACGATTACATCTAGCAGTGAACGATATGAAGGAAACCAGAAAATCCTTAAAAGCTAAATAGAAACGGACAATCAGGCTCGGAGTATGTATTGTATGACACCGAGTATATGTCGTAATGTTAGTTGTATCACGTGTAGAATTGGTTTGCTACCTACACGTGTTTCTTTGAGACTCTACCGATGTCTTTACACCGAAGTCAAAACACAGCCAACACCCGTTACGAAACAAAGTGCTAAACGGCCAGTACCAAACATTAATTTTACATAAGCACGGCATTTCTGCAGGACACTTTTCATGTACAAAGTAATACAAACCGGCGCGAATAACACCTTTCCACTAGCGAGAGCTCCTCCATCCCAAACATACATATGGACACACACACACAAACACGATGTATGAATGGCATGAATTATTATTGATCGTAGAGTCCGTACTTAGTAAATGGGCTTCAGTTCGCTGTTGTAGTATGTGTCGCTCATCGCCCAGCAACAAAACAAATAAACTGGGTTGTTGTCTGTGTGCAGATCAACAGTGTGAGTTATGGCGTTTACCGTACCTGGTTGGTGTGAAGGAAAACTTGGGGCTAGGGTATCAACTCGACCTCGAACAGCTGAAGGGGTTCATCTTCTCGTGACTACAATGCAGCCAAACACATTGCCTCTCGAAGGTACGACTGCTAGATACCACTCAGCAAACCCAACAGGCCAATTACCCTATGAAGACACACACTGGGAAACATCAGGTAACCTGTACAGGCATATCTCAAACCACATCCGAGTGGCCTTTACGTACGTTGGTCTTGTAACGTGTTTCCACAAATCCTTCTTTTAACGCCTTCGGTACTTGTAACTCTTATATATTTAGCTTAATTCGTACAACCAGAGAAATGTCACTAGGCCACAGGTGAGGACAATGGAAACGTCACATGACAACCAGTGGGGACCAGGAAATGTCACATGACAACCAGTGAGATTTTGAGAATATCTCTCAACCTTTGGTCGAAGCTCATGCAAAGTTATGTTATTAACAGGCTATAGCGCGTATGTAATCTGAAACAAATATTGTAAAACTAGCGTTAAGGCAGCCACCTTCGAATTTCCACACTAGTTTAAACATTCAATTTCTCTACTGGTATAATATTTCTTCTTTGATGGGCATTTTAGAAGTTGAGTTGATGAAGAATAATGACAATTATTATGGATATACAACTTCTTTTATTCTGTGGAGGCGACGTTTCGACATAGGTTCTAATGTCGTTGTTGTAATCACTTGCTTGACAACGACATTAGATAGAACCTATGTCGAAACGTCGCCTCCACAGAATAAAAGAAGTTGTATATCCATAATAATTGTCATTATTCTTTACCGGTATATAAACGACTCTCAGGATAAGACAATGTATTACTTAATACAGTCCCGTGAGATTGAATCAATTTTGTAATTATGGAAGAAGCAAAGTCGGTTAGATACCTTTTGAAATACTGGAGTTTTAATAAACACTGTATCAAACAGGGACACGTGCAAACATGTACTTCTTATTCACTGAAACTGCGCTATATCGAAATTTAATTTGGAAAAGAACAAAGAACCAAGTCACCGAATGTGACGCAATTACGTCTCCTCTCACGACCAGCATAGTGTTGTTAGGGGCCATTCTAACCTCTCCACCATCAGCATTGTGTTGTTAAGGCTCATTTTTCAGCCGGACACAGCCAGCATGCGTTGTTAGGGCCCATTACCGGACACAGCCAGCATTCTAACCTGTAACAAGGTCAGCAGTGGGTTGTTAGGGGCCCATTCTAACCTCTCCACGACCAGCATTGTCTTGTTAAGGCCCATTATCACACGGACACAGCCAACATTGGATTGTTAGGGCCCATTCTAACCTCACAACGATCAGCATTGGGTTGTTAGGGGCCCATTCTAACCTCACCACGATCAGACTTGGGTTGTTAGGGGCCCATTCTAACCTCACCCAATCAGCATTGGGTTGTTAGGGGCCCATTCTAACCTCACCACGATCAGCATTAGGTTATTAGGGTCCAATTCTAACCTCTGACAAGATCAGCAGTGGGCTGTTAGTTCCCATTCTAACCTCTCCACGATCAGCATTGGGTTGTTAGGGGCCCATTCTAACCTCACCACGATCAGCATTGGGTTGTTAGGGTCCAATTCTAACCTCTTACACGATCAGCAGTGGGCTGTTAGTTCCCATTCTAACCTCACCACGATCAGCATTGGGTTGTTACGGGCCCATTCTAACCTCACCACGATCAGCATTGGGTTGTTAGGGGCCCATTCTAACCTCACCACGATCAGCATTGGGTTGTAAGGGGCCCATTCTAACCTCACCACGATCAGTATTGGGTTGTTAGGGTCCAATTCTAACCTCTAACACGATCAGCATTGGGCTGTTAGTTCCCATTCTAACCTCTCCACGATCAGCACTGGGTTGTTAGGGGCCCATTCTAACCTCTCCACGATCAGCATTGGGTTGTTAGGGGCCCATTCTAACCTCACCACGATCAGTATTGGGTTGTTAGGGTCCAATTCTAACCTCTTACACGATCAGCAGTGGGCTGTTAGTTCCCATTCTAACCTCACCACGATCAGCATTGGGTTGTTACGGGCCCATTCTAACCTCACCACGATCAGCATTGGGTTGTTAGGGGCCCATTCTAACCTCACCACGATCAGCATTGGGTTGTAAGGGGCCCATTCTAACCTCACCACGATCAGTATTGGGTTGTTAGGGTCCAATTCTAACCTCTAACACGATCAGCATTGGGCTGTTAGTTCCCATTCTAACCTCTCCACGATCAGCACTGGGTTGTTAGGGGCCCATTCTAACCTCACCACGATCAGCATTGGGTTGTTACGGGCCCATTCTAACCTCACCACGATCAGCATTGGGTTGTTAGGGGCCCATTCTAACCTCACCACGATCAGCATTGGGTTGTAAGGGGCCCATTCTAACCTCACCACGATCAGTATTGGGTTGTTAGGGTCCAATTCTAACCTCTAACACGATCAGCATTGGGCTGTTAGTTCCCATTCTAACCTCTCCACGATCAGCACTGGGTTGTTAGGGGCCCATTCTAACCTCACCACGATCAGCATTGGGTTGTAAGGGGCCCATTCTAACCTCACCACGATCAGCATTGGGTTGTTAGGGTCCAATTCTAACCTCTAACACGATCAGCAGTGGGCTGTTAGTTCCCATTCTAACCTCTCCACGATCAGCATTGGGTTGTTAGTTCCCATTCTAACCTCACCACGATCAGCATTGGGTTGTAAGGGGCCCATTCTAACCTCACCACGATCAGCATTGGGTTGTAAGGGGCCCATTCTAACCTCACCACGATCAGCATTGGGTTGTTAGGGTCCAATTCTAACCTCTAACACGATCAGCAGTGGGCTGTTAGTTCCCATTCTAACCTCTCCACGATCAGCATTGGGTTGTTAGGGGTCATTCACATCCATCTTTGGGTTGTTAGGGGCCCATTCTATCCTGGGTACGACCAGCATTGGGTTTGTAGGGGCCCATTCTGTCCTCGCCACGATCAGCATTGGGTTGTTAGGGGTCATTCACACCCAGACACGATCAGCATTGGGTTGTTAGGGGCCCATTCTGTCCCCGCCACAACCAGCATTGGGTTGTTAGGGGCCATTCTATTCTGGCCACGGCCAGCATTGGTTTTGTTAGGGCCAATTCTATCCTGGCCACGACCAGCATTGGGTTGTTAGGGGCCCATTATAACCTCTCTACGACCAGCATTGGGTTGTTTGGGGGCCCATTCTATCCTCGCCACGGCCAGGATTGAGTTGTACGTGTCCCGTTCGCACCCGGACGTGTAACAAAGGGATTGTAATAGTGTTAGTGGATCACCATGCATGTGGAGTTGACCACCATTGCCATGATCACAGGGGCTTGTATTGCTGAAAATATACACGTCCTTGGTCTAACACTCGTTCATGTTGAACTTATTTATATGTAGCTGAATATCAGTGAACGAGTGTTGGACCTAGGACGTATTATTTTCAGCTATACAATCCCCGGTGGCCATGATCGTATCCGTGTCATACAACCGATGATATCTCCGTAATTACAAGCCCTAAAAATTGCCATTATTCAGAAAATATGGAATATCCGTGTTTCCATTTCATTATCTAACAAAAGGTTAGGATCGAATGAAAATAAGACATCATACAAAGGTCGGACTGCATGTTCGTTCAATTATCTGAAGTGCCCAAAAGTAAAAATGGTTGTTTCTGTTTGCCGAGTGCTGAGGAATTTATGAGGTCCTTATGCCATTTTATTGTCGAATGCCTTCGCCTGCGGCCAGCATTGAGTGCTTTCATTTAGCCATTGTCTTATTAGTCATGCGACTACAACTATATTCCGTTTAGGTAATCACCTGTCTTAAATTGTGTAATATGCTGCTAGATTGCAGTCCTTTGTTGGAAGGTTTATATTTTGACATAAAGTTTGCACACGTTTTTTGTGCCAATATGGCTGAACAACGCTAAATACTTTCTATAGCAAGGTAAGACGAACGAAACATGTTGGAGAAATGATTTTGTTTCAAACTTTAAGTACACTGAACCGTACATTCGAATTGGAAGTACTTTTCCCAACGAGATGGCACAAGAGCAACGTGAACATGTCGACGCCATCTAGAGACTCGCATACATGGGCCATGCATGGTCCCACATTCTCCTGATTTTGTTGTTAGGCTATTGGCATCTTAGCAGCGTTTGTGCTAAACATCTGATAAACATTTCAGTAACTTTCGTAAATACTTCATTTATTCAGAATAACTAATTGCTTCAATATGTGTCTAAAGTACATCGAAATTCTATCTCCTTCGTCAGTTTAAAGAAATTCAGTTAACATTCGGTGTATCTCATCTCATATGTTATCATAACAACCCTCCCCGGGAAGGACTGATTCCCCAAGCCATCTATAAATGTCAGTTATCATGTCGACGGATCTTACGTACATATGCGTGGGTCAATGACCTTGCAGCACATGGCGTAAAACACTGACATGATACCAGCCAAGGATATTACCAAGAGCAAATTAGGGACTGTTCGATCAGTCGTTGCCAGATTACCGACAGAAGATAAGGGATTGTTCGATCAGTCGTAGCGTTGGCCAATGCCGTCGCCTCACCAACAACATCATAGATGAAGAATCGCCATCCTACTTCCAACCTGCGCGTGACAGGGATCATATCTTTGACCTGCGTTACTTTGGGCAATTCATGAAATATGCTTCATGGCTTGGATGCAACCAAACTGAACTAAATCACTCGATGTTATTTTTGTTTAAGGTTTTTCGAGAGACCCTCTGGCACTTACTGATAAGGAGGCACCGGAAGAGGTATTTTTCCATTACATGACTTGAAAAGTCATTAACTAATTACATGTATGGAAATGTATATTATCGCACAGTAGCCTACCATTGCAGGTAAAATCGATACTTTTACCTCCACTAATATTTTAGCGTAAAAGTGTAAACGCATAACCAGAAAGTCACCTGGAACATATATCTTATGGTTTGGGTTGATACTCGGAAACGTATCGATAATGTCAATGTAAAGTCACTTCCTCAGATAGTGATGAAATATGTTTTCCAGTTTATATTCCCCGTGAACAACATTCAGATTTTGTATCAGCTTACTGAGGCAGATGTACAGATAATGTTTGCTACCTATCCAAACATGTAAGAACATTAACAAAATGTACCTAGATGGGATTTTAAATTTTTACTCACTCACTTATTCGTTCCTCCTTGTGTTTTAGCATCGTGGCAACTTTCATATAAAAGCGCTAAAAATATATCCAGCGATGCGGGTTCCGCGATGGACGGATATGGACGATAAACAATTCGACATTTTGGAAGGAACAAGATTTACTGATCCAACACTTGAAACTGTGCTGATGAAAGACAAAACGGTCAAAAGGTGAGAGGCCTTAATAATTGTACACATAGATTTGGCATGACATAGAATTCGATTCCTGTTTCTTGTTATTATATATTCAAATCGAATAATTATGAAATTATCCTTTAAAGGGGAATTTTCTGACGCAAAGTATTGGGAGAATGCAATAAATGATAAAAACTGAAAAGAAATTCATTGATCAAAGTGACTCACACAAGCGTTGCTGTGGACGTAAAACGTACTGAAAATGCATTTAGATTTAATTAAAATCAGTTGGGTCATTAAATAGCCGAAGCCTTTGACGCTTTTGCTCTGCGCCAACATACTAAAACTGTTTGCTGTTGCGGTGAAGCTATAGATCGTACTGTTATCTGATAGCGGGTCATAAATGCTCGTATCACTTGAATGGATGCAACATGTACGGTAAAGCGATCATACAGACATGGAAACAAAATATACCCAATGTAGCCCATGCAAGTCTAGAATATGTGGCAAGTCTAGATTACCACAGTTTCAGGCTTAAAATGAAGAAAGCCTTGGGACTCTTCTTTTATCATATTTTATATACATAATTTAGAAACCGTTTGTTTTCTGTAAATATGTTCTTTTCATAGACTAGATGTTAATCTAGCTCCTCTTTCTAATTGAGGAGGAAGCGCCGATGTGCGAATATGGCCGACGCGAACAAATGTGGTGCCTGGAAAAATTACTTGTTCGACATGAAATAACTTGTAACATATGTTATATTTGGGATTACATTTTCTTAGTAAAGTATACATTCTAGTAAATATTCCCTGCGTAGAAACAAGAGTGAAATGTCCGTTCCCACCGCCAAATTAGGGAATTGTGCTCTTTTTCACACAGTAGAAGTTACTTTAGAATATGAGGTTTGCCAGATGGGAGAAGAAAAATAAAATATTCAAAACTTGTGAGTGGATAATGGTAACTTTCTGCTTGATTTGCCAGAGTATGTAATCTCCGTTACTAAAATGTTCGGTACCAGGGTATTCGAAACTACATAGCTTGCGATGATTTTAAGAGGGGTGGGGGTGGGGGTGGGGGTGTGTAATTGATTTTGTAGAGAGAGATTTGAAAATGTTCAATATAAACTTTCAGCTGTCGACACTATTTAAGCCAACATACATTCCATAGGCGCCCGACTCTGATATATTTATAAGCATGACCTATATGGGCGCCTATGATACATTCATACATTTTCATATCCCATATTCATATAAATGTGTGTTATCTTTTAAAAAATAAATATACTCTGAAAAAAACAAAGAAAAGCACTGGGTTCCGATCCACAAAGTGTTCGTAACGTAACGATCGACCTGTTGTTAATCTTTAGTTTATTACGAATGTCGTAGCGCTATGAACGCTAAATGTGGATCGGGCCCCTGATCATTCTGAATGGCGCCTCAAACCGGTCGTTTCGGGCGAAAACTTGCAGCGCCTCGACGGTCCCTCGCAGTGTGGCTGATATATATATCCTACCCAGTCCTGGGTGCCGTTATCCAAAGCGATCTTAGTGCTAAGGTGACCGTAACTCCCATAAGTTAACATAGCGCTAAGGTTGTTTTGTACAAAGGCGCTTAGGTATCGTTGTATAGCCATAGCAGGTGTGGCCGTGGTAAGACGATCGAACCCGTATGAACCTGTCCTGCGCTGCCGTTGTGTAGTACATCGACTGGATCAGGGTAAGCACTTGTTGACCCCCGCGCCTGATAACGGTTGCTGCTTGGCAAATATATGTAATGAAGACTTGGGGGTCATGAGTGAGTGGCATTCATGTTAGTCAGAGGTATAACTACCACCCGGCTACAAGTGGATGATTGAAAAAGCTTTGCCGTCCAACCATTGAGTCGTGTTCTCTTTCACAAGATGTGTATGCGCATGTAGCAGTGCTTTTATTTTATTTTACAGTCCGTTTGAGTCAGAAACGGACCGATGAATTGCAAATTTTATCATTGTACAAAATTGCCACATAAATATAAATAGTACACATGTTTATCATTTACTAATACCCAACAGCTTTCTTATATTTGAAAATTTTCCGGACTCCACCAAAAAAGTTCTTTAAGAAACAATCATTAAAATTTTGACAGTTCACTATTTGTGACGAGGGAGGAGTGCAGAGAAAGGGACAGCCAGGTGTTAGAGAAGCACGTGCCCACCAAGTTATTGATTCATTAGCCTGTGCTGTGCCGTCTCCATCCTTTCTCGCACACCTGGCTGTCCCTTTCTCTGCACCCCTCCCTCGTCACAAATAGTGAACTGTGTCAAAATTTTAAAGATATTTTCTTAAAGAACATTTTTGGTGGCATTTTTGTACAATGATAAAATTTGCAATTCATCGGTCCGTTTCTGACTCAAACAGACTGTAGTGCTAAATCAAATCACAATTCATTTCATCATGTTTCATAAATATCATTAAATGTGAAATGTTCATTTGTTCCATGTTGTCCGAGTCTTGCCGTTGAATGCCGCCTCTGTACATCTTCACCTTTTCCTTCTGTTTCATGTAGCCTTGTCAACAAGGATTTCCCTTCACTTCTTCTCTATTCTTAGCCAGGTAACAATTTCTTTGGGATTTTCCCTTTTCTATTAATAGGTCACATCAAAGTCTTCCTTTGATGTGCTACCTACTTTCTAATTTAGCTATTGTGTCCTTTGACCTTACTTCCTTTGGCCTCCTGTTTTCCATCTCACTCCACTTGCTGTTGCTGAGCTGGAAACAACCTTTCCCTTCTCAGGTATGGCCATTTTTCTAATCTGTTTCCATCTGCCTCTTTACTTTATAAATCCCTATAAAAAGGTGAAAAATGTTATTGCAATAATAATATTATAACATTAAAAGTAATATTTAATTGATAATTATATAAATTCAGTTAAATATATTAGTTTACAATTAATGTAAATATAAACATGGCTGAAACCATGTGCTTTCATTTTTTTTCAAAAGTGCAATAACCTTATCCTGGTAGTTAAATTGATAATATATTTACTGTGATATTTAAAACTATTGTTAAAATTTGTTAATATTATTTACTTGATTTTAATTTTTATGACTCCACTTGCTGTTGCTGAGCTGGAAACATCCTTTCCCTTCTCAGGTTTGACCTCAGCAACAGCTTCATTCTTCATTTAATAAAATTCATTTCATCACCATTGCCTTGTGTCGTCTTGAGCAGCAGCACAGAGCCGAACCGCACAAACACGGCTACACGCAGTTTGAATTACGCTATGCTTTGATCGTCAAGGAATATCAATAAACAATTTGGGTCAAAATAGTTTAAAATGTGTTTACTATAGTACTGTCGGAAAATGTTCAATATAAACTTTCCGCTGTCGACACTATAAGCCAACATACATTCCATAGGCGCCCGACTCTGATATAGTCTCTGTATCCCTAAAATGTACACAACTGCAAATAGCATATGTCGAAATAACCCACTTCGGCCTAACTTGGCATTCAGTGGGATGCGTAATAGGATATCCAGAAAAGCATGTTTACTCGTAAAATCGGGCAAACTTAGAAAAAATACAAATAGCTGCTGAAAACAATAGATCAGACTATAGATGACAATTAGGTCGCTCAGCCAGGTATGACGACGGACCGTCGACTCACCTGGCATGAAATGCATGTGCTGCCTACAGGCGCCCAAGGGGTCATCTCAAAGATATTTTGTGCTTTTTCATGTGTGTTGACTATGCCTCATCTATTGATTAACAGCTTAAGTGTCTTTCTTTCATTAAGTTTATGTTGAGATATGTAAAAGAGTTTTATACCTGATAACCATAGAAACGCATCGTATTAAATGTCTCAAAATATATAGGTGGCATGACCACCCGATCGCGAAGATCGACAGGACTGGATATTATTTGTAAATTTTTATGACATGCCGTGTACTTCCCCAGTATAATTGCCCTAAAGGATTATCGTATCTTAGCTGATATCTTTATCCCCAAGCCTGACTCCAACGATCGTCTGCGACACCCGTCCAGGTTTTGCTTTTGAGACGAACCCTCCTATCTGTTTCTTTTTATAGTGACAGTGAGACTCCATGGTAGCTACATCCTTAATAGTTTCAGCATGAAAGTTAATATTTTTTACGCCAGCTATCGTTTATCATGAAGCTACGTCTAATTTCAAATTGGTCACTTAAAAAGTGTCCTTTATAATACAATATCGTCGCACACTAATTTGCATACAGCCATGGTCTGTTCCAAATAATTAGTTTTGGACTTAGATAAAAATCGCATTGTTCATTTCTGCACTAATCTCTCCTCAGTAAAGTCCTTTTTCTACGTTTCTTGTGTCCCTACCATTGAGACTGTAGTTTGGCCGAACTTAGTTTAAGAGATATTTCACGCTTGCACATATCAACTACATAAATTGTAGAGATAAATGAGAAAATACAGTTTTTTTCTATTTCCGACAGTACTTTAATATTGAACATCAGAGCAAAAGAATATCCAGTAATGGCTATCCTCAGAAACAAATTCTGTTTGGTATAAAGATTAAACTAGCAGTGAAAAGTATTTGAATGGATCACTGAAAATCAGTAACAGCTTGAAAAGGGTAAACGATACTAAGCATTTTCTTCCCTACCTGTCCTACAACCCATTCACATAATTTGCTTAAAAATGGAAGTAATTTTTGCCTGACACCACATATGTAATGTCGGAATGTACACAAACCAGACAGTCCAGAAAATCTAGTTAGATAATTTGGAATTATGACTGATGTGTAAAAGTACAGAGATTCTGATGATCATAAGTAAAGAAAAATGTTTGTGAAATAGATTGCCCTCACAACACGTGCATTGAGGACCAAGACATTGTCTTGGACCAAACCTTTCTTTTGCAGTAAACTCAACATACTTAATATGCTACTGAGCTTATGATGAATGTTAGGGACTTGAGTCCACTAGTGAAAATATCAACCCAGTTGAATTAGATATAGCATGTCAGTGCATATATATGTCATGAGATTTTCTGATTTATTACAGAAACAGAGAAATAGATATGGGGGGTCATTTGACTCATCATTGCTTTCTGCCATCTTGCCAAGGTATAGTTATACCACCACAGACCCTGGTTGAAGAGAGACAAGTTGATGCCAATATTGTGGTCTCAAAGGAAATCAGACAGCAGAAAGTTTCTTCTAAAAAGCATGGAAAGAGCAGTAAGCTATCAACACGAGATTGCAGCCTGGATGTTTTAACATGTGTGAAAAGAGAAACAGTCAATACAAGTGTTACAACACAAACAGCAAGGCCCTCTAGGAGTGGTAGACAAATGGACGATGAGGTTGGTGCAAAATATCTTCATATACCACTTGGGTTGATTATCGGGTCAATATCTGGGGTTATTCATTTTTGAGAACTACCTCTCAAGGGGTTGGTTATCGGATAACCAACCTTCTCCAGAGGTTGGTTATCATATAACCCCCTAGGGCGGTTATCTGACCAAATCTCGGGGCGATACTGGGAACAAGGCCCGGCCTCGCCTCACCTTCTTCCCCGGTATTGCACCTCGAGAAGAACTTTTCCCTTAGCATATCGGGTTTGACAACCCTATGCCAATGTTTTTGTTGGAAACATCTTCAATAAATAAATACAGAACCATGCAAATATTTTTATTTATTTTTTACAATATCTGCACACTGCAATTAATTAATTGGAAGCGGCGGGACCTCCTTCCACCTATTCGATTCTCCACAGGGTCACTTGAATAATCTGAAAAATGAAATAGTTATTTAGACAGTATGCTCATGTTTTTTTTGTAATGAATAATTTGATTTACGCCAATGATTAATTTTATGATAAATTCTGTTAACGTGAAAATGACGTTTACCAACAAATTACATGCATCAGTATCAAGCAAGTTTTACTTAAAAATCTCGAATGCCAACAGACTTGGGGTTAGTACAAAGTCATAACCAATGGAATGGGAGGGCGGTGGGCCACTCTGGCCTATTAGCAGTGCAATTTCCCCTGACCAATAATGTTTAATTTCATTTAAAGAGTTAGTATTGAGAACGTTTTTTCCCTAAAATTATGTTTCCACTGAGAGAAAGAAAATATACCTTCTGGAGTTGAAGCTTTGTGTTCCGCTTTGCATCGTACTTCCTAGGTTTTTGGCTTCTTACTGGTGAGAATGCTGCTGACCATCTTCATGTGTTCTTCATTTACTCTTTTGTATGTCCGCACACCTGCAACAGTTGTGTAATAACAAATGATACTCTCAACAATCAGATAACGTCCCAAATTTATGCTGTCGTGCTGGCAAGACAATTTCCCAACCCAATTTAAGGGTACCTTAGGGACCATTCAAAATTTATGGCTAGTGGGGGTGATGATGAGTTTTATGGAGAAGCAAGTACAATATGAATCCCACCCCACCCCACCCCCCTTAAATTTATGGACAAAGTAAGTGACCCCCTGCATATTATGTACGAAATCAATTCCCCACCTCCCTCTTCCAATAATTTCTCAGCAATTTAAAAAATATTTTCACATGTACAAACTTGTAGACCCCCAGTACATGTGAAGAAAATTGATGACACCCACCACCCACTCACCTCACCTTCCTAGTGAGTAAGTGAATGAGTTTAGTTTTCCGCCGCACTCAGCAATATTCCAGCTATATGGCGGCGGTGGTCTGTAAATTATCGAGTCTGGGCCAGACAATCCAGTGATCAACAGCATGAGCATCGATCTGCGCAATTGGGAACCGATGACATGACTCAACCAAGTCAGCGAGCCTGACCCACCGATCCCCTTAGTCGCCTCTTACGACAAGCATGGGTTACTGAAGGCCAATATTCTAACCCAGACCTTCACGGGTCTCACCTTCCTAGAACAACACCAAGCTTCAACTGAGTACAAGTATAGATATAGACAATGCTATATAGGGCACGATACTTACCAGATGACCAGTTTGCTTCAAAATCCACACTGGCCTGGAACAGGGTCGTAGCAGCTCTCCGAGAAGCCAAAAGCACCTCTATGTCGGAATTCATTTGCTGTAATGGCTTGTATAGTACTGGGGGCGGTGGGGTAGCCTAATGGTTAAAGCGTTGGCTCGTCCGCCTGAAGACCCGGGTTCGAATCCCCACATGGGCACAATGTGTGAAGCCCATTTCTGGTGTCCCCCGCCGTGATGTTGCTGGAATATTGCTAAAAGCGGCGTAAAAATCAAACTCAGTCAGTCAGTTGTATAGCACTGTCAGTTTAAATCACGTGGTTTTACATTGCACGTGATTGTTAATTGCTCGACTTGCACGAGATTCTGGTGCAGCAACGTATCTTGCACACTTACCTCGCATAGAATGCAAGATCTTTAGATATCATTGTCAATTTCAAGTGTTGAATGGTGTTTGTTAAGCTTGTTTGTATTTTTAACACTCCCGAAAGAAAATTAACAAAAACTGCGCTGTTAAATTTTTCTTTTTTTAATATGTCACTGATGTCTATGTAGGAGATTGCGAATAGCTTTTCATATTTGTGTGCTATTAACATAGTCTTTACTTAGTTTTGTACATTTCGGTACAAACCTCTCAACAGTGTATTTTCCATACATTGTATTCTATGTAGGAGACAGCTATTATTTTGCGTCATTGCATATTATCTGACCAACTCCCGGTATCACACCTCGAGAAGAACTTTTCCCTTAGCATATCGGGTTTGACAACCCTATGCCTCTACCTCAATGTTTTTATTGGAAACATCTTCAATAAATATTTACAGAACCATTCAAGAACTTTTCTTTCATTATAGCATCTGAACATTGCAGGTAATTATAATTCAACTAAAATAAGTGTTTTTGACCTTGTGATATATGCGAAATAACAACCTTAAGCTTGTGATTCGCTTCGATAACAACCTCTCGGTTCCCTCGAGGTGGTTATCACAGCAAACCACTCGCTTGGTGGTTATTATTTCACCCATATTAGTTGGCAAGCATAACCATCAACTTCAATTGTTGTCCACTAAACATTTATTGGCTTATTGTATTCTTAAATATATTTCACTTTAGAGTTGTTTTCCAGTTGTCTGTGAGATTTGAACTCATGAGAATGTATTTTCTAAATGAGTGACTGAGATTATCACTTCATTTCATTTTTCCATGTAGTATGAGCTCCGTGTCATGACTGGAGAGCTATGAATCCACTCAATGGAAGAATATGTGTGTTATTGTTGAACCAAAGTTTTCCCTGGATAATTTCAATAAATTAACCTTAATCGCTCTATAACATGAACTTGTACATACTGTACATTCATAGAAAACATCATTGCTATTTTAACAGCAGTAAGAGGATGGTTCATTTAGCTGAATTAAATCACAATACACTTGCACACACTTTTGAAGGTTCAAATCACTGGAGAATATAATCAAGCACAAGTAAATGAAATCAACAACAAATAAAAGTCTGATATCAAGAACAGTTGCTGATATATTCTGATATTAAGAACAGTTGCCAGTGTTATTATGAGTAGTTCTTAAAGAATTCTTGAGTTGCAGTTATGAATGTTCTAAAGGACCCATACATATGCACACTCACTCATGTGCAACACACATTTGGTAGTGACCAGTGACCAATTGATTCTCGTATCACACTTTTGTTTTTCATGTCTGACCTTTCTTGTCGTGTGGGATACAAACCACATTTCACCAGAAGATTTCTCACCATTCCTGTTTTTTTGGTTTTCTCTTAATACAAGTCTTTGAGGATATTTATACAATGGAAACATAATATACCAGTCTGAATAAGATTCCATTAGGTATAAGCAACAAAATAGCTGTGAAAATTATACAATCAATCACTGAAATACAGTGAACATGCCCTACTGTAGTTTAGGCTGCACAGAAAAGATATTGTGGTTTTGATTATAGCAGTTTTAAGATTAGGCTAGGTCGGTATGTTTAATCTATTTTTGATGTGTACTGTATCTTTCAGGAAATATATCTACAGAACATGAACAACAACATATAAAAAAATACCACAATAAATCAGGAGACCGAGTGAGTTTAGGTGTGCGCAGATTTAGGCCGCTTTCAGCAATATTCCACCAATATCACAGCATGGGGACACCAGAAATGGGCTTCATATTAGGAGAGATAGGCATATGTTACTTTTGTGTCTGAAGGCTTTCAAGGGATAGAGGGCAGTGGGGTAGCCTAGTGGTTAAAGCGTTCTCTCATCACACCGAAGACCTGCGTTCAATTCCAAACATGGGTACTACGTGTAAAGCCTATTTCTTGTGTTCCCTGCTGTGATATTGCTGGAAAATTGCTGAAATGATTTCACCAATATTCCAGCAATTTCACAGCATGAGGACACGAGAAATGGCCTTCATATTAGGACAAGTGAGGTGAGGTGAAATGGGGTTTAATTTCGTACTTAAGAATATTTCGCTCATATGACGACATGCGTGTGTATGTGCGGCTGCTTGTACTAGCCTAGATTTAAGCTGGTTTTATAATGCTAGGTCACTGAGATGCAGCAGTTAAGCATGAATACTTCACTCAAACACATTATACTGACTCCGAGCCGACTAGTCCCCCAATAATGCAAAGCGCCAGGAAGGGACCATGTCAGGAGAGACAGGTATATGTTTGTTTTATGTCTTTATGCTTCAAGGGACAGAGGGCTGTGGGGTAGCCTAGCGGTTACAGCATTCTTCCGTCATGCCGAAAGACCCGGGTTCAATTCCAAACATGGGTACAATGTGTGAAGTCCATTTCTTGTCTCTCCTGCCATGATATTGCTAGAATATTGCAAAAATCAGCTTAGTGCTAAACTTACTCCCTCAAACGATGGGAATGATTCATTTGAGTTTATGAATATATAAATTTATATCAAGTCTTTACCATAATTGCAGTAGGACAATTTTTCAGCTCACTCACGGTGCAAAGGCAGAAATGTACTTCAGCATAGTGTTTTCAAGTAAGGCAGAACTGTCTGCGCATGTCAGAAGTCTATAAACTCGATATACTGCTCACAGTAGCATGATGATGCTAAATGGACTCCTAGCATTGCTGCATAAAGTGTTCAGTGACAAAGACAAAAAGTATAGATATGAATTTAACTGTATTGGCAATTGAGTAAATGGTTGAGTAAATGTCAATTGAGTTAATTTATAGTGACAAAAACATGAGGGCTAGAAGCATTTTATTGGGTCAGTTTTGTAATTAAGAAACAGCTAGGTAAGGCTTTATTATCAATATCCAAGTAGGAAGAAATAAACTTTATAAATTGAAGCCAACAATTTGTTATGCCTACTTGGGTTGTCAGTCAAGACGAGATGAGGTGATTTTACGATGATGTCGTATTGGCCACAGTCGGTTTACTCATGACTATCTGCTGGAAACGGATGGTGATGGACCTCCCATGTGTGTCTCTTGCGGTGAAGTGTTCACCATCAAGCATATTCTGCTTGACTGTGCAGACTTTTCGACTGCAAGGGACTCACATTATGATTCGACAAATCTGAAAGATCTATATATGCTTTTGAATAACAACTCATTTGGACTTTGTACTTAAAACGTTGATTAATTCACACTTGATCTCATCACTATATGGCTGGAATAATGCCGATGTGACGTAAAACCCAACTCAACTATTATCAATATCCTTTTCAGAAAACGCAACAGGCACTCTATGCAGGCTTTGAGCTTTTTGACTACAACAGAGATGGTTTGATCTCCAGAACTGATTTTCTACGTGTTCTTCGTGAATTTGGATTTACCATTGCCAGTGATGAATTAGACAACCTTCTGTCAAGGTAAATATCATCCTTTTTGTATCAGTTTAGAAACAAGTAATGGGGCATCTGTCTGTATGTAATTTATTGTATTTACACCTCTGTTGCATGAGCTAAATATTACAACGTACATTATCACCATGTCTCTGACCCCACAGTGGTCTTTGTGACTGAGGAACGTGTTTGTGATTCCTTTGAAGTGATGAAGGCAAGCACATCTACAAGGTTGAATTAAATATCTAAGGAAAATAACTTGGACTAGATCAATCTAAGGCCTAATCATCATTCTGTGCTCTTTCTTCTTTCAAGATAACCAGTAAATCTATACAAACATTGGATCAATCATGAGGGCCAATCTATTTCAAAACCTTAGAAACAATCAGGAGGACCAACAGCTGATTCAAGTTGGGCAAGGGTCTGGACAATTTCCACCTTAAAATCAGTGTTCTCGTTAACGGAAAAAACTTTGTTTTTCACGCAAAAAAACAATAAAAACACGCAAAAAATATTGTGCATGCATGTTTTAGCATGGACTTACATCATCATGTGAAAACGACAGGCGTCCATGTTACGGTTTGTCTTGACTAGTAGGCCTGATGCCGATACATGCACTAAGAAAGACACAGCTCTCAGTGCGGACAGGATAGATGATATATCTAGTGATGCACTCACCGATTTTATATTAGTGGGCCTACATCTTCATCAAGTTGTTCACAAATTAAAAAGCATCGAAAATCACCTGACAATTTGCCCAAATGGTCAAATGAATTTCTGTAGTTGCGACAAACATCGTCAACTAATGGGATTGCCATGTTCTGCACAGTGTGTGAAAAAGCCGGCATGTCTAATACCTTCAGAAGAGTGAGTGAGTTAAGATTTATAGTCACATCGGCAATATTTCAGCCATATCGTGACTTTAACAAATTATAAATTCATAATAAATGCAATTAAATTATGAAAAAAACTGTCGATGAGGGACAGTAAAATAACAAGATTATAACAGATAGAGAATTAAAACTAGCATGTTCCTGTAACTGAAGGTAGGTCACCATACTAGGGACCATGGGGACTTACAATACCTTTGGTACCTGCATGGACCCTAGTTGGATTTACACCATCCCTTCAGCCGCTGGCGATTGTAGGAAAATTTATACATAATTTACAAAAACACAAATACATAATTTACAGGGCTCTCAAATTACGCTCGTATAGACGAGTAAAATTTGTTTCGGGCAAGTGAAAAACATAATTTGCTCATCCCAGAGGACGAGTACATTTATTGACCCAACTATTTTTCAAAACAACAAGTTTAAGTTTTAACATCGTCATTCCCTATTAGCAGTATTTTCAAATTCCCTGAAAACTAACCGCAAAGTTTAGGTCTTGATATGCATTTGGTATCCATTTTAGCAGACATCATGCAGCGTGGTTTTGTAACCTAAATCATTCGAATATCGTAATTGGCTGCTATTAATAAACTGACCAATGAGAAAAATCATCACAACATGAATGGTACTGGTGTCGAATCAGAATAAGCTTTATAATAGGGAATTCCCTACTTGTTGTTACCGATTGTTTATCGTAGTAAACTTTTCTTTTGGGTGATGATTTGTTTTTATCATTATACATAGGTAATTTCCAGGTTAGATAAAATACTTCATATATTTTACCACATACACTAAAATGAAAATTAGATTAAACTAATTTAGGTGGAAATTTTAATTTAATCTAATGTTTTGAAAATTCTGACATTTAGTAAACACACTTGCCAGGTGTCATTGATATTTTCAACAAGGTAATATAGTTCACAAATTCATGCTTTGTTGGGTTTACAATATTCATTACACTGATTTGTTATCCGCTAGTTTTCTCAAATATTTCAAATGTTAACTACGTATCGTGTTGCAAAGCCAAGCGAAGTACCTAGGGCTAGTTTTGATGTAAGCGGCCTGTTGCTATTCACGCTGAACTGTCACTGATAACAATGTCGGATATTAGGAAGTTTCTTGTTGGCAGGGGTGATGCAGAGAGGAAAAAGGAGAGTATGTCTGCTATACAAGCTGAAAAAAGAAAAGCTGGTCAGAAGAAATATGACACTGAAAAACGAATGCATTCTGTTAAAACACTTACAGGCATCCCTTCAATGAAAACACGAATAAACCAAACCGCACTCAACTACTGGGCTGGGGCCCAACACAACCCAATCTACAAATTAATCACCAATAAATCCACCATAAAAAAATTAAAATCAACCCCAACAAAGCCCCTCTCCTCGCCCACCTCAACAGCCTGCTTCATGCACAACAACTAAATAACATACAACACACACCTCCCATTACAAGCTACATCCAAGCGTGAGTGAGTGAGTTTAATTTTATGCCGCACTCGGCAATATTCCAGCTATATGGCGGCGGTCTGTAAATAATCGAGTCTGGACTAGACAATCCAGTGATCAACAGCATGAGCATCGATCTGCTCAATAGGGAACCGATGACATATGTCAACCAAGTCGGCAAGCCTGACCACCCGATCCCGTTAGCATGGGTTACTGAAGGCACATTCTAACCCAGACATTCACAGGTCTATATCCAAGACAAACCCCCACCCAACACAGACACCGCCCTAGCAAGCACTCTACAAAATCTCCCCAAAAACATTCACACCAAAACAAACCTCATTCAAACCCACATAAACACAAATTACCTCCCATATATACACTGATGCATCCATCGGCACAAACAAACACTCAGGCATAGGCATACATGTATAACAAACACCCCCTTTAACAACAAACCTCCACTACACAAATCATACCACTATTAATACAGCAGAACTAACAGCAATACTAACTGCACTCCACTTAATCCCCTCCCTCCAGCCAACCAACTTCCTAATACTCTCAGATTCCCTCAGTGCCATCAAACAATTACAAAACATGCACTCAAAATCATGAAACGACTTAATGCACAATGTCATACTCCAGCTCCACTCCCTACAACACTTAAACAAAAACATAACATTTATCTGGATACCAGGACACATCCACAACCAAGGAAACATCACAGCAGATACAGCAGCCAAACTCGCAACAACACACACCTCACCAGTCATCAACTTCCACACATCCAAAACAGAAATTAAACAACTTGTCAAAACACACACTCTCAACACAAACTACCAACACAACATCAATACAAACATGTCCACCTGCGTCAGATCCATCCTAATAAACCCGATTAAGAAAATACCCACATACTCAAACACCAAACATCTAGACATACTTATTACGAGATTATTTACAGGCATCACCAACCTAAACCACACACTATTCAAACAAAACAGACTCCCAGATGGACTATGCACACACTGCAAATCACCTGAAACAACTGAACACGTATTCACACACTGCCACCTGCAACAAACAAACATCACACAACCACACAATTTAGTAACCAACAAATACCACAACAACATCCAACTATTACTAAACCACAGAACCCGCCAAATGTATTCAACGCCATCCCTACCTTTTTCATAAACTCTAACTTAATTGAAAAAATTTAGACCATCCCAAATAAAATTCACATCAGCTTAAGCAAACCTTTCCCCTCTACTGTTTAGACATGAGATCCAAATTGACTTTCTCGAGCACGGCTGTGTTCTCGGATGTCCACGTGCCCCTCTCTAACAAGCTATTTCCATCCACTTCTCTGTTCTACCTCTCTCATTCAATCTGTAACTACAGTGAGTGTTGTCCTCTCTGAGGTCCGCGCGCCTACACTATCACTCTCACTGTCTGTCCCCTTCTACCTAAAGCGTGGGCTGTCTCCTCCCATGCCTGCGGGTCTACATAAAAACATATCTTCACAACCCTCAATTCATTCACACTCACCTTCGCGTTCAACCATCTGGTTATCAAATAAAATTTTGCCCCACTATAACACTCACCTATTTTCACCCCCCTGGTTATGCCATACAATCACCAACCACCACAAACAGCTCCTATAGTTTGGCATGAAATGCATGTGGACCCGGTTTTTTGTAAATATCTCTTCATCCAATGACCTAATCGATCTCAAACTGTGCAAGTGGATGTTTTGTCAGACAACCTAATCACATTGTAAATCATCGATTTTATGCATTTGTATTAAAGAATCTGTCTATGTAACAGTCAACAAAATAAACAGCAGAACGCAGAAGGCTTGCAGAGGGAGGGAGCCAATGACCTGTAACAGCGGTAGTGTTGGGTCATACAGGTAAATGTATGTGCAGTTCATGATAGTTACCTGTGCACTACACGGTGATAGACCGTTTGGATCATTCACATTGACTACTTCTAGCTGTCATCATGAAAGCTTATTTAGATGATACTAAACGTTTAATTAGCAATGTGTTTAATTTTTGTTAAAAAGAGAGCAAACGTAGCAAACCGATTTATAAGGTGTCGGATTACATGAAACGTACAACTTTTGCTCTTGGCATGAAATAGAATATTGTGCTAACAATTGTGAAAAATAAACCAACAACCAATAAACAAAACCTTGTACAAGAAGGTGCATACAAAGTTAGATTCTTTTGACATCAGGGTCATCAGCATAGCTGACCTACATTGACGAACGTTGACCTTTATGACCCAACACTGCCGCTGTTACAGGTCATTGGCTCCCTCCCTCTGCAAACCTTCTGCGATGATTTACAATGTGATTAGGTTGTCTGACAAAACATCCACTTGCACAGTTTGAGATCATTGGGTCATTGGATGAAGAGATATTTACAAAAAACCGGGTCCACATGCATTTCATGCCAAACTATACCTTCACAGCTCCTACCTCCCCCCCGCTCCCCCCCACCTTAGGCCACCCAAACTTCAGTGATTGTGTCACATTGCTTGGTCAGAATAAAGAAGTGTCCTCTCTATGTGGTGTTATGTTTTTAATGTATTCCCGATAGCTCAAAAAGTGGTGTGATATCATGCGGAACCAACTCATCCTTTGGGACCGATTGAGTGAACACCTTTTTCCGAAGCTGAAGAAGGATTTTTGCTGAATCGGCCACAAACCATCACCTGAACCCTCTTTGCTGCATTCATTTATTTTAATCTGTAAATGAAGATAATAAATTTGTATTCTGCCTTTGTACCAAGTTCACAAGAATAATCATGACAGCATCTGAAAAGCATATTCAAAGAATGTCATTTTTTCTCTTTACAGAAATGATCAAAAAGATCAAGTGAAATACAGGGAGTTCTTGTGTAGGTGTTGCACTGATATCAAAGCTGTCAATCTTGCAGCATATACTGGACCAAGGCAGTAAGTAGAAAGAAATATTCATCTTTTCATTGCAAAGGGCCCATTCTGTACCCAGACAAAATACGCTACTGGCTTCTTTCAGAAGGACTGAATTCATTGAAATAGTGTCAGTAGAATACATGATTTATTCCTTTGCATGACACAAATATATCTGTCAATCCTATTGCTGAACAAAATTGAAAATGGAGTTTTTTTGTGGGAAAGCAATGGCTATTATCATAAACAGCATTGATGGCCAGGGATTTATGGGAAGCGAATTCCTGTGTCCTATACTCATAAAAATTGACAATGGACACAACAAAATATATTAGCGTGTCCACAGCAGCGCAGAAAACGTTCAAATACTTTTTGTAAATATTTCGATCAAGTGACAATAAGTTGTGACTGAGTCTGCTACCAGCTGGGTTATGGTATCATTTGTAATTTATTTACTGTAACAATGTGATGATCATGATACACAATACAATAACAGTAAATGAATTACAACAATATCACAACATAATCTTAATAATAATATTTAAATGTCTGAGACCCCCATTTTGTTGTCCAGGACCCCTGAAAATTAAGAGTATGAGTCTCACGAACCCTCAAATATAGGACTCAAGGTAAATCCCTGGATGACTTAGGTAAGGGTAAATGAAACTAAAACAGTTTCAGTTACTGGACAACGAAGTGTTTGGAATCAAAACACAATGGCTTCTTCGATAGTCTGACTATTTTCAGTATTGCAGACTGAGTTTTCCAATTTTGCTCTTCCATAAACTGGAAAGAGGTTGCTTCAGTTGTGCAACATTTCCTTAGACTTTCACATCACATTGATACTGTTGCCATTCCAGAACCTGTCTACAACCAGATGCACTAGTTTGACTGAGCCCAAGCATACAAATGTTCGAAATCTATTTTGATTGAGGTGGTTGGTTGATACTTGTCAGGTTCAATTTGGTTGTCACACACTGCCTCTAAAGGCAAATGCTTTCAAGACTGCCTTTGAAAAAGCATCTGCATTGACACTCAATGTTCCAATAATAATAAGGCTTTTATTTTCTTAGTTTGATATTAGAACTAGTTTGATCAACTACAACTAAGATGCATAATTTATCAAATTGATATCCCCTGTCACAACTGTTACTGTACTGTTACATTACCTTTTTTCTTCAGTTACAATGTCAATAACAATCAAGGTTTATGCCTTTTCCCAGATAGCATTCTGCCGTTGGGCAAGCGTTGACGTAAAACATCTTTTTGACCATCGGGATGAGGTTGGGTAAATGTTGGCTAAACATCGTTGGTTCAATGTTGACCCAACATTGGCAAAGAAACGTTGGATCAACGGCTGTTGCATTCCTCAATACCTCCACAGTAGCCTGAAATGTTTGTACAAATCCAGCAATCACATAGCAAGCAATGCATTCTTCCAGTTGAATGCACTCTATGATCTATCCATGAAATAGCAACTCAATTAAATGCAATCAATCTGTCTTGGCTGGATGAAGAAAAACTATGATGTTCCTGAATACAATTAGATAATATATTATTCAATGCTGCAATTATCAATCAGAACAGCTCTATATGTAGGTTTCTAAAGTCTATAATCATTTCCTTTGTTTTCTTCGTATACTTCTGAATAAAAAATAAGGGAACTGATGAAATGACAGTGAATGTGTAATTGCTCTAAATGTCCACAAAATCAATTTCAGACGTGAAGTTCAATATCTAGTGTGTCCACCATGTTGTGTGACACATTCACAACACCTTGATGGCAACTGTTGATAAACCTCTGGATGGTTGCCCGTGGTTATTGCCCACCATTCTGCCTAAAGAGCTACCCCAAGCTGGGCCAGGTTGATGGGTGTGGGGTCCTGGTGTACACCCTTCAGCCGAGAACGTCCCACAGATGCTCAATTGTGGGCATGTCTTGGAACCAGTCCAATGTCTGTATACCCTCTCATTTGAGATAAGCAGTGATGAGCTGGGCAAGATGTGGTCTGGCATTATCATCTTGGAATTCAAAATTCCTGCCAATAATTTTAGCTAGTGGAGCAAAATTTCATCAACAAATCGCTGACCAGTCAAGTGTCCATTAACGATGACCAGATCCAATTGCCTGTCATGTGTAATACCACCCCTCACCATGACACTATCGCCCCCTTACCGATCATGGTCAATAATTGCCGCTCTGCCATACCGCTCACTGCTACGGCACCAACAACGTTTCCTGCCATCAATGAATCGGAGGCAAACCTTGACTCGTCCGAGAACATAATGTAACACCAATGGTGATGCTGCCTAGCCCACACTAATCTTTGGTGCCTATGGTGAGCTGTGAGGGTGACACGTGCACCCTTCACAGGCCGCCTTGCTTTCAGACAGGCTTGATAGAGTCGGTTGTTACTAGTTGAGACTGAAATTTGTTGTCCGGTTATTGTACGGAATTCCCTATTGATAGCAGGTGCTGATTTGAACCTATTGCGTAGGGCCATTAATGTAATGAGACAATCCTGGCATTGATTTGGGCATTCCACGCCCAGGTCTCATTGCCACCCCACCCGTTTGACGGTACTTGTCCCACAGGCATGAAATTACACTTTTTGATTCACCCAACATTCGGGCAACTTAACACAGTGGTGTTCCCCCCTCTATCATTCCCCGCAATTCTTCATTTTGTCTGTTCATTGAAATACTGCCTCGGAGGCATTTTTCAGCATGTGTTACCTCAGTTGCATTAGTGATTGTGAGTTCTCCAATAGGTGGACACAGTTTAGCTTCTGCGTGCACGTGCATCAATACGTGTTGTTCATGCATGTGGAACTTCATTGTGATTGGATGTTGCATTCACCTGCAATGTCACGATATTGCACACGTCCATCTCAACGTTAGCTGCATTCAAATTCTTAGTTCCCTTAGAGAGAAATATGAGGATTAACATGTATGCAAACTGTAGTGGATCAAGGTCATCTTTAACATCACACAGGAGAATAATGTGGAATAATTTTAGAGTTATATGATTTTTCAAATATTTACTGAAAACATACAAGAGTTTGAGCAGCATTCCTTCAGTACTTTATATCAGATATGTTGTTTGGTCCCACTGACCTCTGGGTGTTTATCTGTTAAATATACATCTCACCTCGTCTGTAGTTATTGTAAGCTAATCTTTGTTGTCCACAGTGATCGAGTTAGTGATGTCCTCCATTTTGATGTGTAGTTGGTATCACTGAATCTGGTGTAAAAGGAGTTGAGATCTTCTGCATGTGATGCTTCGTCAGTAACATTGAATGTTTGGTGACGTGTAGTGCCTCCAATCATAGTTTGTATTCCTTGCCAGGCTCTGCGCGTGTCGCCTTGTTGAAGGTCATTATCTTGTTGTATTATTGAGTATGTTTTTAACTAAATCACTGGTAGATCGCAGGGAAACGTGTTCACAGCTGATTGTCTATTTCTGGCTCTGTATATGACTCAAATACACACGGTAATCTTAATCCCTGCATATCATACAATGCCTATCAAAAACAAATTAGAAATGAAAAGGTACATAATCTTGTCTAGTGATGTTTTCATTGCAAATTTTGATATCTTCACTGACAAAGTCGTTTTTTCTTGTTCGTTCACGCAAAGTGATGCGATGTCGTTTACTTACCACCAGAAAAAAAGTTTAATGGAAGTGTAACCTGTAGATACAGACTGCTTATTTTGGTCAGTAAGTAGTGTCTAAATGGGTACAAGTATTCTCGGAACCCACTGAAGTTAAATTAAGGTATATGTCAACATTATGTAATTATGTTTCATATCTTTCCATCTTTGCAAAATTATGGAGTTTCATATCTTAGTATTAAGTACAAAAGCAGGAAATCTACCTGATAAAAGTATGAAGCTGTGCACTGATTTCAACATTTCCATATTCGTTTTTAAGTTTGAGCTGGAATTACTGCACAGAACAGATTTTATATCAATACCTTTGACAAAGTAATACAAATCTTGTCTGATCAAGTCATAATCGGAGCAGACAAAGAAATAATGTAGATTGTCTTCAGTGTGGTAGCCACAGTTACACATTGGACTCTCAATTACAGTACAACAAGAAATTATTGAGAATTTAAGATTGTAATTTTAAAAACAATTTTCACTCATTACTCACGTATTAAATGTGAATATTAGCAGAACATAACTCCAGATTCAAAGACAGGTGAACAGTTAGTATTTTGTCAAGTCACCATGGGCAGCAATGCAGGCAGCAATGCAGGCTTCAATGCGGCAGGGCATACTACTGATCAAAGAAGTTAGAAAGTCGTGGTCCATGCTGCCCCAATATCGGACCACCTCTTCTTTCATTTCAGCAATATTTGTCAGATTTTTCTTATTGACACTTTCCTTCATAAGTCCACAAACATTTTCTATTGGATTTAGGTCAGGGCTATAGCTTGGCCAATCTAATAATGTCATATTTTGGGTCCGAAACCAGGCCTGTGAATACTTTGAAAGATGTTTTGGGTCGTTGTCCTGCTGGAAAATCAAAAAAAATCCATAGAACACGTGAGCAGATGAAAGTAAATGTCCCTCGAGAATATCTGTACCGCTCACTGTTCATATTCCCTTCAAATACACAGAGGGGCGTTGCCCCTAACACAGATATGCCACCTCACAGGTTAAATTTCGGACTGTACTTTGGGCGCTGATACAAAGGTTTTTCAGTTTGTTTCCCCATTTCAGTGTATTAGGAAACAGCCACACATAACTTTCATCTGAGAAAATCACATTAAGTAAGGGTAAGGGGACTGCTTACGACGCGCAGAAACAGTTCGTTGCCAACGTTGAGGATGCTATCGCCGCCTCGGTCGACCTGCCGAGTGCCATCCAACGCTACCAAAACGTATTGGAATACGCCCAGTCAAAAGTCGACTACGTGTTCGACGTGGGATTGTACATGGCTCCTAGCGATACGCAACTGAGAGTCAAAAAAGTGGTGGGCTACAACAACAAAATAGTCAAAGCCACGGCCGACCAGAAGTTGGGTGTCAATGCAGGCATCAACGTGAGTCACGTCCCACATCCCACGGGTGAAACGGGTATAGTGGTGTCACCCCCGAAGCCCAGGGTTCAACCCACACCACCACAGCCCCTGCCACCACACCGGGTGGTTGAAAATCAACAGCATATCAGCCGTAAAACAGGGCTGGTGGTCGGGGGGATCGCGGTCGGTTTGGGTGTCATTTGGTTAAAAATTCCTTAGCCGCTACGTACACCAACCCAGCCACGGTGACGATGGCTGCCCACAGGTTTTGTCCGAGCCACGTGGCAGTTTTAGCCAGCGCACTCAGCAACCACGAGACGATGCTACCCAGGATGCCGGGCAGGGCTTCGGCGGCCTTACCCGCGAGTTTAGCCAGGGCTTGGCCGAGTGATTTCAGATGTTTTTTTACCCAGTCTCTGACATCGCCTGATGGGCTTGGTGTTGGAGTTGGGGGTGTGGGTTACCCCCACTCAGCGATACGACCAGGGTTGATATGATGAAGCTAGTGCTGTAAGAACGCTGGCAATGGTGATCCCTTGCTCTCAGAAGAGGATTCGGATCCTTGTCAGCCAACGTTGTGTCCTCATTCAGGACTCGATCGATGGTTTCCCTCACGCGGTTGATCTGAGATCGAAGCTGTTCCCGGTTCGAGGAAGCGGATTCCAATCGAGTCCGCCTCTCGTCTTGCAAGTCACGCAACCGTTTTTCGATGATGGTTTTCAGAGACTCGTCGTCTTGTACCTGACTGAGTTTTACTTTCTTGCGAGCGATGTGCTCGTCAAGTTCGTTCAGTTTCCCCATGTTGTTCACGAGTTCTCCGTGTACATGTTTCAAGGCTTCGTCTAGGCCGTACAGTTCCATCAGGGGAAATTCAAAACCAGGCAAGGGTTTGTCATGGTACGTGGCCAATATTTTTTCGATACTGTCTGATGTTTCTTTAGCACGTTGGGGCATATCACCTTCACCGCTGAGTTCGGCCCTGATGTTTTGCAGATCTTCGATGACCTTCAGGGAAAGCTTAGGCCGTGCGCCACCGTAATCTGTGAAGCCTAGTTCATCACGGATCAGTTGCCTACCACCAGGGCGATTGGTGAGTGTTGACAAAGCATACGGTCCTTTCACGTCTTTTTTCATGATGTCGACCCCGGTGAGCCCTCAATCGCAGCGTGCCCTTCTTATCGAGGGTAAACTTGGTATAGTCTCGTACCAACGGCTTGATGTTGTCTCTCTTCTCAAATGCGTTGTAATAATCGTCGACGGTCGACTGTACAAGTTCAGCGCCCAAGGGGTTGCCCGTGAATGAAGTTTCCTCCTCCCCGAACGTCTGGGTACTATCATTCCCCATATCATCCATCTGGATGTCCTCATGACCACTTTCAGCCATTAATTATATTAAACTTTATATTTTATGTATATAACAATGTACGGTAGGAAACTAGATCCTTTCCGAAGATCAAGAGAGCCTCTAGGCGTCAGAGCCGTGCGCCAGTCGGTGACCATCACCAACAATCCCAGCAAGATAGACCAGAACCAAACGCTGCTGGTTAGATTCCCCAACCTTGGCGAGAATGACCTCATCATATCAGGCACGGTTCGACTGACGTTCAACCTCACGTTGACCTCCGCCAACGACAAACGCGAGCTCGTGCGGAACGTAGGTCGAGCCATCATCAAGAAAACCACCATCAAGATCAGCGGCAAAGAGGCGCTGAGCATTGACGACAGCAACGTGTTTCACTGCTACGGTTACCTCTGGAAAAGCGAGGGAGAACGCGTCAATGATGTGTACCAAGGTATCAGCAAATCGACTCGGCTGCGCGTGGGGTACGGCTTCACCGCAGACCAGCTAGACAAGATCTCAGCGGGTGAAAAGGCCATCGCCCAAGCATACGGGAGCCAGTTCTGCGTGCCGCTCGACTTCGAGTTGCTCACGGGACACGCGCCGTTTTACCAGGCTGCATTGGGGGATTGGTTGGAATACGAGCTCACGTTTAACGACTACAGCAAAGTCGTGCGTACGCCGAACGGTGATGAGGCGAGTTACGCCATCCACAACATCTCTCTGGAGTTCGACATTGTCACTAGCCCAGAGCTGGCCAGGCAGGTTCGAAACCAGTACTCGGGGAAGGTTGCCATCCTGTACGACCGGGTCCTGCGGCATAGAACGATAGTACGGGATAAGAGCGCTCCGAAGGGACAGCGAGAAGTTTTTCAACCCCGAGATTGAAAAGGTGGAAGTGACCATCGAGGGCGCGCCCAACCAGCTGTTCAGCCATGGTATGAGGGCATACCAGCAGTGGGATGAGATAAAAAAGCTACCGGCTATCAAACAACACCCACACATAACCAAAGACCTGGACCTATCCTCCGTGCAGATCGGGGAATACCTGACCACCAAGTACGCGCTATGGTTGGACATGCGATCCACGGACGATGATCAATTGCACGGCAGCGGTCGCCGCATTGACAATGGCAGCGAGGGGATAACCGTCCAGATTAGAAGAAGGCTCAACCCGCGGGCAAGTTGAAATTATATCTGTACGTGATTATGGACGCGCAACTTAATATAGACAATGGGAGATTCGTGCAAGCCATCTATTGATCTACCCCGCGACCCGCACTGCGCCATAGTGTGCGGGCAGACGGGCTGTGGGAAGACCGTTGTCGTGCTGGATATGCTGGAGGGGTACTACCGGGATGTGTTTGATAACATCGTTATTATGTGCCCTACTTTGCACATGAATAGAACGTACACGGAAAGACCTTGGGTGATGACGGACCCGGACGTACACAGAGTCGACCCAGGAACACGTCTGCAGGACTGGTTGAAGGCTTATCACGGAAATTTAAAGGGGAGTCGACACTGTTCATCCTGGACGACTGCAGCGCTAACAAGGAGATAACAAAAAAGAGAGACATGCTATCGTACCTGGCCTTCTCCGGCCGGCACGCAAAGCACAGCGTCTGGGTGCTAACGCAAAAGTTCAACTCGGTGTTGAAAGACCCCAGGGAGCAGACGCGATGGGTAGCCTTATTCCACTGCAAGGACAGGGATTCGTTCGAGGAGTGCTTGAGACAGAATGATGTGATGAGACAACTAGAACGGGAACAGGTGAAGAGGCAGCTAGCCGAGACGAAGCATGCTAAGCTCAGGCTCAAGACTGACCAACCCGTGGACTTTAGGGTGTTTTAGCTTAGCAATGCTAAGCAATGCTGAGCAAATGCCAAGCAATGCCAAGCAAATGCTTAGCAATGGTAAGCAAAGCTTAGCTCTTAGCAAGTAAAAGTTACTATTCTATATGGCTTGTGAAGTGCTCATCTTGTGCAATTTAACCTTCATCTCGCTGTGTTTCGCCTGTATCAGTTATTATATCATTAGAGTTAAGAATCGCTTGTTACATTATAGGATGGAGTGCAACGAACTGCTCGAACAACTGTTGGTGGAGGGGGATAAGCGAGTGATGCCTGATGACGACAAGCGAGAGAAACTAAAGGCGCTGGCGGTCGGTGGCCAAACAATACTTTGGGGACTATGCTCCAGATAAAATCCAGAAACTACCCGCCGATGAGGTCGATAAGCTGTACGCGAGATATGAGTCCCGGCTCGGGGCCAAGATGATGAAGACTATAAAATCGACCATGGCGCAGATCTACACTGGTTTGGCATCGTATGTCCTCCCCATTCCCCCGGGAGGACCTCGAGAAGGACCCCTTTATCGAACACTGCCTGCTGTACCATAAATATGGCATGTTCTTAGCCCCGGTGACAGCGGCGATCATCACGGCGAAGCATTGTCAATTTAAAGAGGGGAATAATAATCATAATAGTATACAAGATGGATGCTGCCCAGCCAGTTACGATAGAGGGAACCCCGACACAGGAGGCCCCAGTACAAGTCACCAAGCAGAAGAACCCGAAAAGAGTCGCCGCCGGTAGAAAAGGTGGTCTAGCAAAGCAACATAAGAGTAACTATATATGGATTGTAGGTGCAACTGCTGCGGTTGCCGCGGTTTTCATGCTTTATAATAGACCACAAGCACCAACCCCACCCCCAGCCCTAGCTCGAGTAGAGGTAAACCCCCATATTATGTTGTAATTAAATATATATTTCTATATCATATACATCATGTCTGAGGGGAAAACGTTCGTTAACGAAGCATACCACGCCACCGTGGTCGCCGTCCTAGCCGTAGGGTACGCTCGGTTGACCAAGATAGTCCTCAATCAACCGGCTATCAAGCTCGACTTCGACCTGCAGGATATGGGCATGCTCATCATGAATTTGGGTATGGCGATGGCCACCAAGGATATCCTCGTGAAGCAAGGGATCATACCGGGGAATATTTTGAAGTAAATATAGGTATATATAGGATGGCTACAATCGCTATGATGGTCAGCGGGGCTTTAGTCAATGCCCTGGCATGTTCCGGGAGTAATTACCTGTTCTCGAAATTACTGGAGTCGAATGCGGCCGAGGTAGAAGCGGAACGAAAACAGCACAACATTGCCGTGGAGAAACTGCAAGCCGCGCAAGCTGAGTACGCGAAGAAACGTATGCAGAGGCTTGATTACATTAACGAACGACTCCAGCGTGAGAACCATGCCGTTAAAACGTTCCATGACGTCGACGACGCAGCTGAGAGAATACTACCTACTAACCGGCAAACAGCTCGAACCACTCCATGAGCCCACACTTGCTAAGTACTACACACCATCCCCGGGGCAAAAGGACCGAGAACTGACCTTCGTCGTGCTGGGTCTAGCAGCGACTGCGTTGATCGTAAAGCAATTAAACTAGGTCCCCATATGAGTATACCAAAGATGAGACCTGCCCCGTACCGATGCCAGTACATACTTATGGGGAAGACGGAGACCTGTGGTAGGAGATGTAGGACTGAGGGGTACTGCTGTTTTCATAGGAGGTGTTTCGCGAACTACACGTGTTCCGTGTGCGGTATTGGAGTGAAATGTCACTACTGTTTATGTAAAGCCCACGGGGCAAACGTAGTCAGGCACCAGCTTATCTACGAGAAGAAAAAGGACTACATAAACGAATGTAGGCGCCTCCTTAGTATGGAGACCTAATTAGAAATTGTGTACACCTAGGTATAATGATACAAACTACTGTAACCCCGAAAGGTTACCTGAAAAGCTGGCGGATGAACAAAGCCGAAATCACGCCATCGCTGGTATACTCAAAGAGGAACTGAATAGCCTGGGGCGCTTCAAATTTCAGTTCACATTGGAAATGACATGGGCTAAGGATGGCGTCAGGTATACTTTCCCCATCACAGGTGGGCGAAAAATCGCGACTCAACCTGAGCTAGATAAGTACCTCAACACAATACGAAGTATACTACCCCAGGGGTACGTGACCAAAATGGTCTACCTAAGTATAGCTGATTATGACGCTAAAGTGGACCTACTGGCGCCAGCCCTCCACCTGCTCACAGCAAAGTTCCATTAAGGTTGGAGGAGTTACCTCCCTTGTTGGTGGCCCAATTAGAGATTGTATACACCTGGGTATAACAATGCCTACTGTCCGAGAGCTCAAGCAGATTGCGAGAGAACGAGGTGTAGTGGGTTACTCCCGAATGAGGAGACCCCAACTGTTTAGATTACTCGACATACAACCCCCTCCCATGGTGAAACAACTCAAATGCCAAGCCAGAGAGCTGGGGTTGACTGGTTATTCCCGTATGAGGAAAGCCGAGCTAGTCGCACTGTTGCACGACCCCATACAACCTCCCCACACTGTGAAACAACTCAAACGGGAAGCCCGAGAGCTGGGGTTAGTAGGTTATTCCCGTATGAGGAAGCCCGAGCTCATCGAACTGTTGCATCAGCACAGAGTCATTGATCTAGAGTTCGTGCGCACTGAACGCGCTGTTGGTAACTATCTGAGAGGCTGGCGCATGCATGTGGATAAGAACATAGACATCGGTGCCGTCTAGCCTCTGATCGCTGACAAAGTTAATGAGGAACTGAACGATTTGGGAAGTCTAAAGTTTCAAATCACAATGAAGATGTCTCTCGATAAACAGCAGAATGGTGCCATTGAGTACGTTCAGCCTTACTTCCGGGGTAAACAAGAAGTCGTGACTCATGCAGAGACAATAGATGAGTCCATCGATGTCAGTTTTCAGCATATACGAGAATACCTGGAACGCTACACGCACAGGGGGTCTGGGTGGGCCGTGGACAAAATCGATAAGGTCTATCTAGACATAGCTAACTACGTACCATTCAGGGGGGGATCGTACCACGACTTACCCCCCTACTACAAGAAAAAACAGGCCATGGTCAACATCAAAAACCGAGGGGACCATTGCATGAGGTTAGCGATCAGGTCAGCTTTGTTTCCAGCTGACGTTAATTCAAACAGGCCTTCTAGCTATCCCCAAGATGATGGGCTCAACTGGGCTGGTATAGATGAACCCCCCCCCATATCCCAGGTCACCAAATTCGAGAAACAGAATGATATAGCCATCAACCTCTTTGGGCACGAAGGCAACAAAACGATCGTGCACAGGATCAGCCCAATGGAGGGTCGCCGCGTGATCAATATATTCATGATCCAGCGAGGTGATAAGTATCACTACGCGTGGATAAAACACTTCAGCAGGCTGTTGCACGACCAATCGAAATACGACGGGAAAAAACACTTTTGTGAACGATGCCTACACGGCTTCACGCGAGTTGGTTTATTAGAATCCCACCGGGAGGATTGCCAAGGCGTGGGGCGGACGGCCATACGAATCTACATGCCCAAAGAAGGCGACAATGTCCTAAAATTCGACAACCACAAGAATCAGATGCCAGTGCCTTATGTCATCTACGCCGACTTCGAAGCCTTGATCAAAAGCGTTGACATCGGGCCGACCCCCAACACGCACAAAATGCAGGAACACGAGGCCTGTGGGTTCGGATACGTGGTCGTCCAATGTGATGGGGAAACGAAAGCTCCTGTAGTGTACAGGGGTCCCGACACGGCTGAAAAGTTTCTAAAGTGCTTGCAATGGGAAGAGAAAGCCATCGGGAAGAAATTGTACAATGTCGTTCCCATGCGTATGACCCAAGACGACCGGCGAGCCCACGGCTGCAGCACTCACTGTCATGTGTGCGATGGCCCGCTGAACGGCGATTCAGTGAGAGATCACTGCCATGTCACCGGTGAGTACAGAGGCGCCGCTCACAGCGCGTGCAACTTCAAGCTCAGAATCAACCCCAAAACGATCAACATGCCTGTGGTCTTCCACAACTTGAGAGGGTACGACTCTCACTTGATCATGCAGGCCATCGCGAGGGTCGACGGCAACCTGACGTGCATCCCCAACAACATGGAGAGATACATCTCCTTCTCCCTGAACGGCCTTAGGTTCATCGATTCAGTTCAGTTCCTGCTGTCGTCTCTTGACAGTTTGGTCAAGGCCAACGATACCTTCCCCATCACTGATCGATACACCGACACCGAGATTCGGCCCCTGCTGATGAGGAAGGGTCTTTACCCCAACAAGTACATGGATGGCTGGGCCAAGTTCGCCGAGACCCGACTACCCCCCATCGACCGGTTTTACAGCAACCTGACCGACTCGACAATCACCCAAGACGATTACTCGCACGCGATTAACGTATGGAATAAACTGGACTGCATGAATCTGGGCGATTACCACGACCTGTACTTGAGAACGGACGTGCTCCTGCTGGCTGACGTGTTCGAGACGTTTAGGAGGACGTTGTTTCAAGCAGTATCAACCCGACCCCGCATGGTACTACACCAGCCCCGGTCTCTCTTGGGATGCCTTGCTGAAGAAAACCGGAGTTAAGCTGGAATTGCTCACCGATTACGACATGCACCTATTCATCGAGAAAGGATTGCGAGGCGGGATCTCCATGGCTGCCAAACGCTATGCGAAAGCCAACAATGAGTACGTGAAGGGCTACGACTCTAGCAAGCCCACCACCCACATCCTCTACCTCGACGCCAACAACCTGTACGGCTGGGCCATGAGCCAGTATCTACCCACCGGGGAATTCGAGTGGGTGCCTGAGGTAGATGTCATGAGCATACCGCCGGATTCGGAGAAGGGTTACATACTCGAGGTGGACTTGGAGTATCCAACAGCATTACACAAGTCACACAACAGCTACCCCCTGGCTCCAGACGGTAGACCCGGACTGGATGTCTGACTACCAATGGAACCTGCTGGGTGGACGGGTGGCCAACGTCGAAAAACTCGTACCCAACTTGATGACCCAAACCAAGTACATCGTTCACTACCGCAACCTACAGCTGTACCTGTCGCTGGGTATGAGGCTGACTAAAATTCATAGGGTGCTCAAGTTCAACCGAAGCCCCTGGATGGAGCCTTACATCAGAATGAACATGGACCTGCGAAAGCTGGCCACCAGTGACTTTGAGAAGAACCTCTACAAGCTCATGAACAACTCAGTGTTCGGTAAGACGATGGAGAATTTATGAAAATGCGTGACCGTGAAGCTGGTTTGGTCGAAATAGGAAGACAAGCTCAGGAAACTGATAGCCAGCCCGACATTCAACCGGAGCAAGATATTCACCAAATTCAACCGGCCCGTCTACGTTGGGATGAGCATCCTCGACCTCTCCAAGCACCTGATGTAAGACTTTTACTACAACGAGCTCAAGAAGCAGTATGGCGACAGGTGCGAAGTGCTGTACACGGACACGGACTCCCTGCTGATGGGGATTCGAACTGAAGACGCGTACGAGGACATGGCAAAACACATCCATTTATACGACACCAGTGACTACCCCAAGGACCATGCCATGCACAGCACGGTTAACAAAAAGGTCCTCGGTAAGATGAAGGACGAGTGTGCCGGCACGACAATCGCTGAGTACATAGGCTTGAGGCCTAAGATGTACTCTATCCTGAAGGCCGACAACGGTGAGATCCGAAAGGCGAAGGGTGTCAAGAAGTACGTGGTGAAACAACACATCAAACATGCCAGATTCAAGGAAGCCCTGTTCAAGACCCGCACCTTCAGGCATCAGATGAACACGCTGAGAAGCGATGGACACAAGATATACGGACTGACGATAAACAAGATGTCCCTATCACCGATGGACATGAAGCGTTGGATAGCCATCGAAAGGATCAACACGTACGCGTACGGGCATGAGAAAATTGAACCAAGAACATAGGTGTATATATACGATGTCACGGACCCAAAGAAAGTTTGAGGCTATTTACTACCGCCCACGTGGGTACAAGCTTGCCAAAATGGCGAGAGTACCCCCGATTGAAGCCAAAGCATGGCTTGAAAAACAATCCCTGTGGCAGATCTATTTACCGGCACCACGATACGTGCCTCGAAGAAAGTTCGGCATTGCCGTACCCAATAGCATCCACCAGGCCGACCTCCTGTTCCTACCCCACGACAGGAGGTACAAGTATGCCCTAACCGTCGTTGACGTTGCCAGCCGCTACAAGGAAGCCGAGCCCTTAACCACGAAAGATGCGGCCCAAGTAGCCTGCGGATTCGAGCGCATATACAAACGCAGTCCGCTGACATGGCCCACAGAGCTGCAAGTCGACCCCGGGCGGGAGTTCATGGGTGCAGGGTCACAACTGCTAGCCCAGCACGACGTCCAAGTCAGGCGTGGCGCGGCCGGGGCTCATCGCAGCCAAGCCATAGTCGAGAGATTCAATCGAACTTTGGCCGAGCGCTTAATCGGACACCAGTATGCGAGAGACGGAATGGGTAGCGCGGCTACCTCAGGTGGTGTCGGCTATCAACCACAAAACCACCCGTCTCATCGGCAAGAAACCAGCAGACGCTATCAAACTGAAATCAGTGATAGCCGAACCGGCTGCACCATTGCGTGGGAAGGAGAAACAGATACCTGATAGGGCCCTCGTGAGGTACCTCTACCAGCCGGGGGGGAACACGAAGGGGACACGCGGAAATGAGCCACTGATCCGACATGGTCAGTCAAAACTTACAACATAGATAAAGTGGACATCAAAGCCGACGAGCCAAACTTGTACTACTTGTAGGATGGGCCAGAGAGAGGTTTTGTCAGAGAGGAATTATTGATCATACCATACGGCACAATGTTACCCCCCAAGCAAAATATTTAACACTTACCTTGTCGAGTGATCCCAATAGTATCCTGTAACCAGCTCATTCACATTAAACTGTTTCCTCGAGGTCAACACGACATAGAGCTATCATAGTGTCACGTGATCAGGAAAGTGTTGGTTCGCGGTCATAGTGACCAGGAAGTTAACTAGGGGTTTAAACCTGGTATATACAATAGCGGAGAGAGATAAGGGCCTCTCTAAATCATCCATACTGAGGATCACTGAAAATGTTGTCTCCTAGCAAGTAAACAAAGGGAGATAACTCTTCACAAACTAACGAAAAAAGGATTAACGGAGTTAAGCACTTGATAGCTGGTCAAGGTTGTTTATACTAGAAATGCAATTAAACATATTCCTAAAATTCTCAATAATTTCTGGTCATACTATATATACAGTGGACTCTGTATAATCCGACACACAGGAAAAAATGTATCTATTAAATTTGTTGGCGTTCAGAGCGCTGCAACCAAGTCAGAGGTGGGAGTGAATGATTTGACAGAATCATAAATCCTAGTTAAGATCGAAGTAATTTGTTTTAGTAACATTGTCCTTTTTTAATCTCTTTTTGAATTTGCCAAGGGATGGATCGCTTGTACTTTCTGATGGTAGAGTATTCCAAATATCGACTGTGTCAGGAAGGAATGATTTAGCATAGTTACTAGTTTTACAATTAATACTGTGGAAGTTTAGATGGTTTCTTATATTATACGTGGTTGAATCATATACTTTATTTGTTAAGAGAAATGATAAGTAAGGAGGCACTAGATTGTTTTCCCTTTCATAGAACATACATAGCTTTTGAGAATGTCTCCTTTTATCCAAGGAGGTAAGATTTGTTTCATGTTTATCTTGATTGGTGCCATGGACAGCTCCACATATAGTTCTGACTGCATCATGGTATAACTTTTCAAGAATAAGTTTTTGTTCATTTGTACAATTGTCTCAAATATGGCTGGCATAATAAAAAATATGCAGTATTAATGATTTGTACATAGTTTCCAGAGTATTTCTATTGAGGCGGTACTTATCATAGGGCCAGATTTCTTTGAAATAGTTTCAATATGACCATGCCAGAGGCCATCTTTTTGAAATGTTACTCCTAGGTGTTTATGGGCTGGCATCTTGGTGATGAAAAAGTTATTCATCAGCAATTCTGGCTTAGTGCTTTTAGTTACTTTTGGGAAATTGTATAGATACGGTTTTACTTGGATTGAAATCAACTTGCCATTCCTCTGCCCAGTTAGATATTTTCGGTAAATCCTCATTTATACAAGCCGCAGCTATTTTTTGGTCATGGACTACAACATAAAGCGATGAGTCTTATGTAACTATTAATGTCATCAACAATCATTTATGTAAAGTATAAATGATAGCGGTACGAGAACTGATCCTTTAGGAACACCTGCTAGAACTGATCTAAGGCCGGATTTATAGCCATTTATTACAACGCGTTGACGTCGATTTTTAAACCATAGTAAAAAGTTGCCGTTTAAACCATATGATTCAAGTTTATGAAGTATAACTTTGTGACACACCTTGCCGAAAGCCTTAATCATGTCACAGAAAACAGCCCTTACTTCCTTTCCGTTATCTATTTCTCTGGTGATGAAATCTTACAGATCTATATATATGTACGTTAGTTGATTTGTAGTTGAATCACCTGACATGAAACCAGATTGGAAGTTCATTACTGGTCAATGCTACAGGTCTATAGTTACTGCATTCGTTTATGCTAACCTTTATATAAATTGGTACGACAGAACTTCTTTCCAGATTGCTGGGAAAATTGAGTGTTCTACAGATGCATTGAATAGTCTGGACTATGGAGCCGATATAATTGACGTACTTAATTTCAATAGTCTATTGCCTATACCATCATGTCCACTAGCTTTAGTTACATCGACGGATTGAAGAATACCATGAACATTGTTGATTTTTGTGGTCATTGATAAGAAATTATCAGTTTTCTTTGAAAAAATTGGCAGGTTTTTGGACCATAACTTGGTTTGAAAAATATTCTTTCATTACTTCAGACATATCCTCCATACTTTCATAGATGACATCATTATAATTTGTTGGTGGGAATTGGCTGATGTTACTTGAGCCCTTTAAGTAATTCTTTACTAGACGCCACCAGACCTTTTTCCCATGTGATTCATTGATAGTGCGATCAATGTTCAAAATATGATTTTTCTTAGAGGCTCTTACAGATGATGGGGCGGTGGGGTAGCCTAGTGGTCAAAGCGTTGGCTCGTCACGTCGAAGACCTGAGTTCGAATCCCTACATGGGTACAATGTGTGAAGCCCGTTTCTGGTGTCCCCTGCCGTGATGTTGCTGGAATATTGCTAACAGCGGCGTGAAACCAAACTCAGTCAGTCAGTCCTAGTATGGTGATCTACCTTCAGTTGTTGACGATAGATAGCCCGAGTTTTATATTGTATTGTCTTGTCTTCTTTAATTAAAATGTTTTAGTTTTAGATGCTAGTTTTATGTTCATATCTGTGATACTCAAGTATTTTTACTGTCCATCATTGACAGGTTTTTCTCTTCAAAATGTTTTCATTTTTTATTGTATAAATTGTTTTCGTCACGATATGGCTGAGATATTGCCGATGTGACGTTAAATATTAACGCACACTCTCTCACTCACTTACAGATGATACTACACTACTTCTAGCTTGATGGAATTTTGCCCAGTCAGAAGAATTGAGATTCTGTATTTTAGCAATTTTGTGCAGCCGGCTATGTTTCCTAATCATTCAACAAATTTCACTAGTAATCCATGGTGGATCACCTGGACTGATTGTTACGGTTTTCTTTGTGATCTGATCATTACAAACATCAATAAAAGGTTCGGTAAACGATTTGGCTGCATTGTCTGTTTGGGATAAGATATTTTCCCAATCTACATTGGATAAGCAATCAACGAATAAATTGTTGTTCATTTGGTTATAACTGTATACTTTTCCTTTAAAGTTTATATCGTTAGAGAGTAGTTCCTTTAATAGTACATATGTAGGACAGTGATCACTGCAAACAGGATCTAAAATGCCGGATTTGACTACATTTTTTACATTTGTTATAAAAATAAGATCAATAGATTATCAATTTTGGAATTATTTTCATTTAAAGCATCGATGTTGAAATCACTGGTTATAATAGTTTGTAGATTTAAATCTATTGCATTATTTATGGACTGATCTATCAATTCCCAGTAAGCTTCGCTTTTATCCTTGTGGTAAAAAGTACCAATGAAATATTTACAATTTTTGCATCGGATTATTACCCACAGCGCTTCAAGCCTAAATACTAATAGATGATTCATTTCTGTAACATAAAGATTATTCTTAACTTACATCATGACGCCCCCACCCTAACTTGGCTGATCTCTCGAGCTCCTTATTGGTAAATGAAAGCCATGGCATAGAAATATCGCACGGTGGAGTGTCACTATGTAACCCTATTTCAGTTAAGCAAATAATATCATAAGTTTGAAGTTCAGTGCCAAGCAAATCTACTTTATCCTTTATGCTACGTACATTTAAATGAACAATTTTGAGGCTACCACATTTAACTGGACTGGGATTCGGATGAATATCTCCACAACATAGCAAAAGAATGAATATTAATAATGAGGTCTTATCCTTGTGAAGACTATGGTAATGATGATACATATAAGACTTTTCGAAATTGCATTTAGTCTTGCTAGAGAGACTTATTATCCCACCACCTGTGTGTATAATGCTACGTCAACTGACATAGGTAATAGGTGATGTACAATGGTGGCAGGCGGTGGGGTATAGGCTACTTTGTAGTTTGACATGATTTATGATATGGCCAAAAACTAACATGAAACAAAACAAGTACAAAAACACAACATGCACTGGATTGAAAATAAAAGTGACTCTGCAATCATAGATTTCCGTTATTTCTTTTACAAACAAAAAGCAAAGAAAAAAGAAAAATGCAGTTACAAACAGTAATCTACATTGAAAGTAGAGTTAAGTGTGATGGAAGTATAAAATATTCATCAGGGCTTAACGACCAACACAATGAACACGAGAAGCGAACAGATCGCTAAGAGCAATATGCATGCATGCTTTATTTCATAGATAAAGCCTTTATCAGGCCCCGATCTCTCCCCCCAGTGTATATACCACTTTTGAATCCCCCAACCAACTTCCTGGTCACTATGGCCTTGAATCGCTACTTGGGTGGCAACATGGTGCCGTGAGGTATGATCAATAATTCCTCTCTGACGAACCCCCTCGATGGCTCCAACCAACTTCCTGGTCATTATGACCGCGAACCAACACCTACATCACGTTGACCTCGACGAAACAGTTTCATGTGAATCGCCTATGATCTCTTTGGTCTTCGTAATGAAGGCTTGCCGGCTTGTTGTACCCCTTGTTCTATGTACTATTTTTTCTCGGCGTCGCTGATGGCAGTCTTACGACACTTGGACCGGATCTCTTGCTTCATCTCGTGGTACTTGGTGAGTTCAGAGAGGACCAAACGAAACTCCTCCTCGGAGACTTTACTGTCAGTGAGTGCGGTGGAGATGTGGTCGCCTACCGTGTTCAGCTTTGCTTCGGCCAGAACCCTGATCTCGTCGTGCTTCAACGCCTTATGATGCAGTCTGCGGGATGCAAACTTAAACACCAACCCCGCCAACCCTGACACCCCAGCTGTTATTTCGATGCCTAGCACTATGGGTGTGGCTACGATGGTGGCCAACAACCCGACACCTGCCGTCCCTAGTCCCATGCTGGTTGTCATAAGGGCGGTATCAACCCCATCCACGACATTGAAAGCCCTATGGTACTTCTTGCATAACGCTGCCTGTCTGTCACGGTCTTGTTCTAGTTGGCGTTTTATGTCGCATAACTGCCTCAAGCGGAACCCGTCTACGGTTTCCAGTGTCTTCGCTACTTCCTCTACGACTGGGTACAGGCCCATCCTGTGTGCATATAATATATCTTATGAGATATCTTCTAATTGTGTGCTATTTAATTCTTGCACAGTGTATTTGAGGTTTATAAGGCTTAGATTACCGTACAGGGAAATAGGTGAGAGGCTAATAGGTAACTCTGCGTCCACACGAACCCCATAGAGGCTTACTGAGGGGACTATAGAACCCGTTAAGGGGTCTGGTTGTATGACGATACGGCAACGTCGGCCTTTGGCCAGGGGGTCCCAGTGTATTGTCAACCTGGGTAAAAGTTGCCGGCCCCCATTAATAGCGTCTCTGAGATAGACTTCTATGGCGAGTGTGGAGCCTGATCTCATAGTCATAAGATACAATTGGTAATCGGGTACGTCAACCCTCAACTCTGAAAGATATGAAACTAACATGTGGCCCGGTATTAGCCGAGCATTTATACTAGGATCCGGAATGAAAACCCCGAGCAAGATACTGTTGTTCCTAATTTCGGAGATATACCCATCTTTGTCGAACAAGATATAAGGTGCGGTGAGGGTCATGTTGATCAACCACTCAGGCTCCTTAGAGTCTGCCAGAGCCACCAGCCTATACATGTTGTCTTTAAAGCGTAGGACGTACAAGGCGCTGTCCCTGCCGGGTCGATCGAATCCCTCTGTGTCTCCTAGGTCGCTAAGCGTGACGTTGGGGCGATGACTGGTCATTGTTATATTACTATCACAAGATAGTTTCCAACTGTTTTTCTGATAGTAGTTCAGTGTGCACCTCACCCCCATAAGGTGTATGTTGTCGGGTAGGAAGATCTTGGTGAGTGATATCGTGTCTTCCACGGTCACGGTGACCCCCTGCAGACTGGTGTGGGCGTCGACACCCACCCGCACGTAAACAGTGCAAACGTGATACTGGTGTTGTTTGACCCACTGGAGTTTGATCCCCTTCACGACTTCGACTTCGCGCTGGGATGGTTCACCTAGGTAGACTTGGATGACCAGCGTGGAGTTTGCTGGTAGACCTTCCAGGATGTTGACCACGCCTTCGAATTCAGACACCACCTGCAACCCCACGTTTTGCGCCCCGGGCTTGCTCTACAGCATGTGGGCTGCCATACTGGAGAGTGGGCTGATGACTACACTAGGCCTCTGCATCGGGACGTAAGCCACGAGCAGGGTTCCGTTGTTCACGACTTTGTTTAGGTAGTTGTCTTTGTTCTCCGTGAACACGTAGGGGGAGCTGAGCCCAATGTTGAGAAACCAGTCGTGAGAGGGTAACAACACCCACTTGTCGTCATCGGTGAAGACGAGGGCATACTGCTTGTTTCGGGCGATGGTCCTGCTCTCGACATCTTCTAAGTCGAACAGTTTGCCACCGAATGATTGGTTTACCGACCATCTATCATCACCGATGCGGACTAGGTCGAGCCGAGTGTTGAGGGCCGCTCCTGAGGTATCGACTATATCACCTAGGGTACTACCGAAGGGGACTTCAACGCATTTGTAAATGCTGTTTTTAAGCTGTAAGGCGTATAGTTTACCATCTACTCCGGGGTCGTACGAACCCGCGTGTGTCCCCGAGGTCGGAGATCCCTACATTGATGCATTTTTTCAACCTCATTCCGGTTCCTTGTGCGCTAGTCATCTTATGTGCAGCGTTATGCTGAGGTATCCTATATTCACAGGATTATGCTTTATATCCAACACTGATATTACCAACTCAGGGATGGTGCCCCGAGTTAACCTCTTGTACTGCCGCGATGAAAATGACTCGGTTCTGCCGTCGTTGTACTTCTCCATCTTCACCGGTATGGCTCTCAGCAGCGTTGCAGGGCGTTCGGCCTGAATGTTGTCCGTCGTGCTCAGCTGATCGAGATGAATGCACAGCTCGCGGTACGGGACTAGGTCGGGTAACTTCGTACCCGTGACGGTGGTTGTGGGTTTTATCTCGTCCAGCGGCAGCCCGAGTGTCCTCACCAATGGCCGACCGAGCCTCAAGGGGTTTATTCCGTTGTTGGTTAACACGACCGTGCCGTTTGAGTCGTTTATCTTGAGTTCGGCTCCCACGGGGTCGAAGACTTCATCGCTTAGCGAGCGCACACTGTAGTAGCCGTCGGTTATGTGGTTGCAGACGCCACTGACAAACAGCTTGTTGTTGCTGTCATTGATGTTGGTCCACCGCGGCAGGTAGGTGATATCGCAGAGTGCGACTTCGAGGTGACTCGACGTGTTATCGATCGCGTGCAGCAGCTGAACGGCCTCACCGCTCGTTATCCCTGGAAGTGTCAGGTACATATTAGAGTATATGTACCATGATATAATACTTTTAAAATGTACACCCCCGGGAATGTTTTACCCTAAGATGGACATAGACTTTACGAACATGAAGATCGTGGTCGACGTGGCCGGGTTGTACTTCGGAGCCCAGTTCATCGATGTGTTCGAACGGTATAGGCTTTCCGTGACGAACGTCAAGGCAGTCCACACTTGGTTCAACAACCCGATGCAGTTCTGGCAGAATCAACTCAACTTCGCTGTGTTGTGTGCTACAACAGGGTGTGGCTTGACATTGACCGACACTCGGCGTGATGCGCTGAGTAGGTCTGTGTTCACGTTTCACCTGTACTACCAGGTCAGGCGTATCCTTAAAGAGATCAGCACCCCGCTTCCACAGGACAAGGCGTGGGATGCATCAAACAATCTGCACGATCGGCGGGCTTACGAACGGATTTGTGGTGAATTCGGAATCGATCCGAAACGGATTGGCGTATACCGGGAGGAGTGAACCACGGGTTGGGTATTCCGTACAGTGATGGACTCTCCATAAAAGCATTACGAAAAGATACAGTGGTAAACTTTATGAAGCACAATATGTTTAGTTCGGGTAATTTCTTCCATGCATTCTCCAACCTCGTTCCTAAACCCATACACAGTGGGCCAAAACCGGTGAAAGAAGCCAGCGATGATCTACTGAAACGAGGTTTACTTCGGGCCAGAATTTGCTCTGTCGAGTAAGGCATGGCGAGATGATCGTATGGACTTTACAGGCGACGTTGGTTTCACCATCCAAAAGGTCGAGCAACCCCCCTACGTTGAAGACAATTGGAAAGTATATATGTTGGACTCGTCAAAAGGGTTCACTCTCGCCGGCACCAAACGCTTGAACAACTCGATTCAAACATGCGTGTGGGGGCTGTTGGGTGCGCAGGCACAAACGCGTTCCGACATCCTCGGTAAGGGGACTGCTTACGACGCGCAGAAACAGTTCGTGGCCAACGTCGAGGATGCTATTGCTAGACAGGTCGATCTGCCGAGTGCCATCCAACGCTACCAAAACGTGTTGGAATACGCCCGGTCTAAAGTAGACTACGTCTTCGACGCGGGACTGTACATGGCCCCGAGCGACATGCAACTGAGAGTCAATAAAGTGGTGGGCTACAACAACGAAATCGTCATCGCCACGGCCGACCAGCAGTTGGGTATCAACCCGGGTATCAATGTGAGTCACGTCCCACCTCCCACGGCCCGTGAAACGGGCATAGTCGTACCAACCCCGGAGCCCAGGGTTCAGCCCGCACCCCCCACAACCACTTCCACCACATCGGGTGGCTGAGAACAAGAAACACCTCGATAGTAAAACCATGCTGGGATCGCAGTCGGCCTCATCTGGTTAAAAACTCCTTAGCAGCTACATACACCAGCCCGACCAAGGCGACGATGGCTGCCCACAGGTTTTGGCCGAGTCACATGACAGTTTTAGCCAGCGTACCCAGCAGCCACGAGCCGATGCTACCCAGGATGCCCGGGCAGGGCTTCGGCGGCCTTACCCACGAGTTTAGCCAGGGCCTCCCCGAGAGATTTCAGGTGCCCTCTCACCCAGTCTCTTGCGTCGCCACCACTTGGGGGTGTTGGTGTACCTCAACCCATCAAGGACACAAACAGGGTCGATATGATGAAGCCCAATGCCGTCAGAACGCTGGCGATGGTGATCCCTTGCTCTCGGAAGAGGATTCAAATCCTGTCAGCTAGCGTGGTGTCCTGGTAGAGTACTCGATCGATGGTTTCCCGCACGTGGCTGATCTGGGACCAAAGCTGGTCTCGGAAGGAGGACACCGCGTCCAGCCGGATCAACCTTTCCTCTTCCAGGTTCCGCAATCGTTCCTCGAAGGGGGCTTTCAGAGACTCGTCATCTACCTGACGAGTTTGGTCTTTTCACGGGTGATGTGTTCATCGATCACGTCCAGTTTGGCCATGTTGTCCACAAGTGACCCACAAATGGTTTGCATGGCCTTGTCCAGCCCCTGCAGTTACCGAACGGTAAATTCGAACCCGGGGTAAGGGTTTGTTATGGTACGTGTCCAACAGTTGTTCGATGACACGTTGGGGCTCATCGTTGAGTTCGGCCCTGGTTGCTTGCAGATCTTGGATGACCTTCGGGGGGAAGCTTAGGCCGATCATCTATGGCGACTGATTAGTGTCGATAAGGCAAGCAGTTATCTCGTGCGCGCGTTCATGAGATTGATCCCCGGGTAAGCCTTCAGTCGCAGCGTGCCGTTCTCGTCGAGGGTGAACCTGGAATAGTCCCGGCCCAACGGCTCGACGTTGTGCCTACGCTTCAACGCGTCGTAGTGTTCGTTGACGGTCTGCTTCAGGAGTCGGTAGCTTTGTGAGAACGAGGTTTCCTCCTCTCCGAACGAGTGGGCACTATCATCCCACAAGTCATCCATCTGGATATTATCATAACCACCTTCAGCCATTGTATTTAATTATGTTAAACTTATATAATTCATGTATATAACAATGTCATACGGTAGGAAACTAGACCCTTTCCGGAGATCAAGGGAGTCTCTAGGCGCCAGAGCCGTGCGTCAGTCGGTGACCATCACCAACAATCCCAGCAAAATAGACCAGAACCAAACGCTGCTGGTTCGATTCCCCAACCTGGGCAAGAATGACCTCAATGTGCCTTGCACGGTTCGACTGACGTTCAACCTCACGTTGACCTCCGCCAACGACAAACGCGAGCTCGTGCGGAACGTAGGTCGGGCCATCGTCAAGAAGACCACCATCAAGATCAGCGGCAAGATGCTGACCACCATCGACGACAGCGACGTGTCTCACTGCTACGGGGACCTCTGGAAAAGCGAGGGAGAACGCATCAACGACGTGTACCAAGGCATCAGCAAGTTGACTCGGTTGCGCGTCAGGTACGGCTTCACACAAGACCAGCTCATCAAGATCCCGGCGGGTGAAAAGGCCATCGCCGAAGCTTACGGGAACAGGTTCTGCGTGCCGCTTGACTTCGAGTTGCTCACTGGGCATGCGCCGTTTTACCAGGCCGCACTGAGTGATAGACTTGAATACGAGCTCACGTTCAACGACTACAGCAAAGGCGTGCGTACGCCTAACAGTGATGAGGCCAGTTACACCGTCGACAACATCTCTCTGGAGTTCGACATGGTCACTAGCCAGTACTCAGGGAAGGTGGCCATCCTGTACGACCGGGTCCTGCGGCATAGAACGATCAATCGGGACAAGAGCGACATGCTGTGGAATATCAACCTGAACGTGCCGGCGCGATTGATAAAAGGCATCCCGATCGAATACAAGCCGTTCTGAAGGGACAGCAAGACGTTTTTCAACCCCGAGATCACGAAGGTGGAAGTGACCATCGAGGGCATGCCCAACCAGCTGTTCAGCACTGGTATGAGGGCATACCAGCAGTGGGATGAGATAACGAAGCTACCGACCCGGCACCCACACGTCATCAAGAACCTGGATCTATCCTCCATGCAGATCGGGGAATACCTGACCACCAAGTACGCGCTGTGGTTGGACATGCAATCCACGGACGACGACAGGCTACACGGCAGGGGATGCCGCATTGACAACGGCAGCGAGGGGATAACCGTCCAGATTATCAAGAAGGCTCAACCCGCTGGCAAGATGAAGTACGTGATTATGGACGCGCAGCTTAATATAGACAATGGGAGATTCGTGCAAGCCATCTATTGATCTACCCCGCGACCCACACTGCGCCATAGTGTGCGGGCAGACTGGTTGTGGGAAGACTGTTTTCGTGCTGGATATGCTGGAGGGGTACTACAGGGACGTGTTTGACAACATCGTTATCATGTGCCCTACTCTGCATATGAACAGGACATACACGGAAAGACCTTGGGTGATGACGGACCCGGACGTGCAGAGTCGACCCGGGGACACGCCTGCAGGACTGGCTGAAGGCTTACCATAAGAACTTCAAGGGGTAGTCGATGCTGTTCATCCTGGATGACTGCAGCGCCAACAAAGAGATAACAAAAAAGAGAAACATGCTATCGTACCTAGCCTTCTCCGGCCGGCACCCAAAGCACAGCGTCTGTGTGCTGACGCAGAAGTTCAACTCGGTGTTGAAAGACCTCAGGGAACAGACACGATGGGTAGCCTTATTCCACTGCAAGGACAGGGATTCGTTCGAGGAGTGCTTGAGGGAGAACGACAAGATGAGCAAACTAGAACGGGAACAGGTGAAGAGACAGCTAGCCGAGACGAAGCATGCTAAGCTCGTGCTCAAGACCGACCAACCCGTGGCTTACCAAGTGCTAAGCATTGCCAAGCAATGCTGAGTAATGCTTAGCAATGGCTTAGCAATTAAAAGTTACAGTTCTATATGGCATCTTGTGAAGTGCTCATCGTTTGCAACCTAACCTTCATCTCGCTGTGTTTTGTGTGCATCGGTTATATCATTAGAACTAAAAATCACTTGATAATATGGAGTGCAACGAACTGCTCAAACAACTGCTGGTGGAGGGTGATAAGAAACCGCCTGATGACGACAAGCGAGAGAAACTGGTGGCGCTGGCGGTCGGCGGCAAGGCCAAACAATACTTTGGGGACTACACTCCAGATAAAATCTAGAAACTACCCGTCGATGAGGTCGATAAGCTGTACGCGAGATACGAGTCCCGGATGACGAGATGACGAAGACTATAGGGTCGACCATGACGCAGATCTACACCGGTTTGGCGTTGTACCTCCTCTCCATTCCCCCGGAACGCCGGCTTTACCTGTGGGAGGATTTCAAGAAGGACCTCTTTATCGAACACGCTTTGAGCGCCGTCAGCTGCCTGCTGTACCACAAATACGGCATGTTCTTAGCCCCGGTGACGGCGGCGATCATCACGGCGAAGCATTGTCCATTTACAGAGGGGAATAATAATAGTAATAGTATACAAGATGGATGCTGCCCAGACAACCCCGTTGCCAGAGGAGATACCGACACAGGAGGCCCCAACACAAGTCACTAAGCAGAAGAACCCTGAGAGTCGCCTCCGGTAGAAAAGGGGGCCTAACCAAGCGTCATAGTAACTATACTCTGTGGGTTGCAGACGCAGCTGCTGCGGCTCTCGCATTATTCATGCTATATCGTACATCCCCAAAGCCAACCCCACCCTCAACCCCGCAACCCCAATTAGAGGTCAACCCCCATATTATGTTATAATTAAATATGTATCTTTCATTATACATCATGTCTGAGGGGGAAAACGTTCATTAACGAAGCATACCACGCCACCGTGGTCGCCGGCCTAGCCGTAGCATACGCTTGGTTGACCAAGATGGTCCTCAAACAACCGACTATCAAGCTCGACTTCGACCTGCAGGATATGGGCATGCTCATCATGAACCTGGGTATGGCGATGGCCACCATGGACATCCTCGTGAAGCAAGGGATCATACCGGGGAATATTTTGAAGTAAGTATAGGTGTATATAGGATGGCTACGATCGCTATGATGGTCGGGGGGGCTTTAGTCAACACCCTGGCATTCTCCGGGAGCAATTACCTGTTCTCGAAGCTACCGGGGTAGAAGCGGAACGAAAACGGCACAACATAGCCGAGTATGCAAAGAAACGTATGCAGAGACTCGATTACATTAACCAACGACTCGAGCGTGAGAACCATGCCGTTCGAACGTTCCATGACGTCGCCGCCGCCGCGAAAGAATACTACCTGCTGACCGGCAAACAGCTCGAACCACTCGAACCCACACTCTCCCAGTACTACGCACCAAGCCTGGGGCAAAAGGGCCGAGAACTGGCCTTCGTTGTGATAGGCCTAGCAGCGACTGCATTGATCGCAAAGCAATTAGACTAGGTACACATATGAGTATACGATGAGACCTGCCCCGTATCGATGCCAGTACATGCTTATGGGGAAGACCGGGACCTGCGGTAGGAGATGCAGGACTTGAGGGGTACTGCTGTTTTCATAGGTGTTTCATGAACTACACGTGCTCCGTGTGCAGCATCGGAGTGAAATGCCACTACTGTCTATGTAAAGCCCACGGGGCAAACGTAGTCCGGCACCAGCTTATCTACGAGAAGAAAAAGGACTACATAAACGAACATAGGTGCCTCCTCAGGATGGAAGTGTAAGGCCAGAGGCCTAATTAAAGACTGTGTACACCTAGGTATAATGATGCCTGCGTTCGTGCGTACCATAACCCCGAAAGGTTACCTGAGAAGCTGACGGATGAACAAAGCCGAGAGCCTACCCATCGCCGCCATCAATGCTCTGATTATCGGTATACTCGGAGAGGGGCGCTTCCAATTTTGGTTCACATTGGAAATGGCATGGGGGGGAGAGGTGTCAGGTATACTCTCCCCATCACAGGTGGGCGAAAGATCACAACTCAACCTGAGCTAGACAAGTACCTCAACACCTCTTTACGAGGTATACAAGAATACCTGGGCCGCTTCCCCGAGCAGGTTGAGTGCAGAACGGTTTACCTAAGCATAGCCGATTACAACGCTGAAGTAGACCTACTGGCACCAGCCCTCCAGCTGCTCACGGCAAAGTTCCACTATGGATTTTATGGCGCCTCCTTTTTTTGATGGTTGGAGGAGTTACCTCCCTTGCCGGTGACCCAATTAGAGATTGTATACACCTGGGTATAACAATGCCTACTGTCAGAGAGCTCAGGCAGATTGCGAGAGAACGAGGTGTAGTGGGTTACTCTCAATTGAGGAAACCCCAGCTGTTTAGCTTACTAGGCATACAACCCCCTCCCATGGTGAAACAACTCAAACTACAAGCTAAGCAGCTGCGGCTGGTGGGTTATTCCCGCCTGGGGAAAGCCGGGCTAGTCGCACTGTTGCATGACCCCGTACAACGACCTCCCCCGGTGAAACAACTCAAACTCCAAGCGAGAGAGCTGGAGCTGGCGGGTTATTCCCGTATGAGGTAACCCGAGCTCGTTGAACTGTTGCATCAGCACAGAGTCGTCGATCTAGAGTTCGTGCGCACTGAACGCGCTGTAGGTAACTACCTGAGAGGCTGGCGGATGAATGTAGACAAGAACATAGACATCGGCGACGTCAAGCCTCTGATCGCTAACAAGGTCAATGAGGAACTGAACGACCTGCGAAGTCTCAAGTTTCAAATCACGGTAAAGATGTCGCTCGAGAAACAGCAGACGGATGATGCCATTGAGTACGTTCAGCCTTACTTCCCGGGTAAACAAGAAGTCGCGACTCAACCCGAGACTATAGACGAGTCCATCGACACCTCGCTTCAGCAGATACGAGCGTCCCTGGAATGCTTCACGCACAGGGGGTCCGGGTGGGCCGTGGATAAAATCGATAAGGTCTATCTAGACATAGCTAACTACGTACCGTTCAGAGGCGGATCGTACCTAGACTTACCCCCCCCTACTACAAGAAGAAACAAGCCATGGTCAGCATCAAGAACAGAGGGGACGATTGCATGAGGGTACCTATCATGTCTGCCTTGTTTCCGACTGACGTTAACTCGAACAGACCTTTGAGCTACCCCCGAAGACGACGGGCCCAACTGGGACGGTATAGACGAACCCACCCCCATATCCCAGGTCACCAGAATCGAGAAGCAGAACACCCACATAGCCATCAACGTCTTCGGGCACGTAGGCAACAAAACGATCGTTCACAGGATCAGCCCAATGGAGGGTCGCGCGTGATCAATATATTCATGATCCAGTGAGGTGGCAAGTGCCACTAAGCATGGATAAAACACTTCAACAGGCTGTTGTACGACCAATCGCCACACAGAGCAAAGAGTCACTTCTGCGAACGGTGCCTGCACGGCTTCACACGGCCCGACCTGCTGGAATCACACCGGGAGGATTGCCTAGGCGTGGGGCGGACGGCCATATGAATCAACATGCCCAAGGAAGGCGACAATATCCTAAAATTCGACAACCACAAGAACCAGATGTCCGTACCTTACATCATCTACGCTGATTTCGAAGCCTTGGTCAAACCTGTTGACATCGGGCCGTCCCCCAACACACACAAAACGCAGGAGCACGAGGCCTGTGGGTTCGGATATGTGGTCGTCTGATGTGATGGGGAAATAAACGCTTCCCGTGGTGTACAGGGGTCCCGACGCGGCTGAAGAGAAAACCATCAGGAAGAGGTTGTACACCGCCGTTCACATGCGTATGACCCAAGCCGACCGGCGAGCTCACGGCTGCAGCACTCACTGCCACGTGTGCGACGGCCCGCTGAACGGCGATTCGCTGAGAGATCACTGCCACATCACCGGTGAGTACAGAGGCGCCGCTCACATCAACATCCCCGTGGTCTTCCACAACTTGATCATGCAGGCCATTGCGAGGGTCGACGGCAACCTGACGTGCATCCCCAACAACATGGAGAGATACATCTCCTTCTCCCTGAACGGCCTGAGGTTCATCGATTCAGTTCAGTTCCTGCTGTCGTCTCTTGACAGTTTGGTCAAGGCCAACGATACCTTCCCCATCACCGATCGATACACCGACGCCGAGACTCAACCCCTGCTGATGAGGAAGGGTCTTTACCCCTACGAGTACATGGACAGCTGGGCCAAGTTCGCCGAGACCCGACTACCCCCCATCGACCGGTTTTACAACTTGACTGACCGGCCATCACCCAGGGCGATTACGACCACGCCCAGAATGTGTGGCAGAAACTGGGCTGCAGGAACCTGGGTGATTACCACGACCTGTACTTGAGAACTGACGTACTCCTGCTGGCTGACGTGTTCGAGACGTTCAGAAAGACGTGTTTCAAGCAGTATCACCTCGACCCCGCATGGTACTACACCAGCCCCGGTCTCTCTTTGGATGCCTTGCTGAAAAAGACAGGAGTTAAGCTGGAACTCCTCACCGATTACAACATGCACCTGTTCATCGAGAAAGGATTGCGAGGTGGGATCTCCATGGCTGCCAAACGGTACACGCGAAAGCCAACAATGAGTACGTGAAGGGCTACGACTCTAGTAAGCCCACCAACCACCTCCTCTACCTCGACGCCAACAACCAGTACGGCTGGGCCATGAGCCAGTATCTACCCACCGGGGGGTTCGAATGAGGGCCTGAGATAGACGTCATGAACATACCGCCGGATTCGGGGTAGGTTACATACTCGAAGTGGACTTGGAGTATCCAACAGCATTACACAAGTCACACAACGGCTGCCCCCTGGCTCCAGAACGTTTGATGGTGAACCCGGACTGGATGTCTGACTACCAACAGGACTTGCTGGGGAAGAATAAGCTAGCCAACGTCGAAAAACTCGTACCCAACTTGATGACCAAGACCAAGTACATCGTTCACTATCGCAACCTGCAGCTGTACCTGTCGCTGGGTATGAGGCTGACTAAAACCCATAGGGTGCTCAAGTTCGCCCAAAGCCCCTGGATGGAGCCTTACATCAGAATGAACACGGACCTGCGAAAGCTGGCCACCTAGCATTGTGTAATTTTAGTTACAGATTTTGCTCTATAAATTAAGTAAGATTACCGTGTGTGTTTGAGCCGGAAATAGCAATCAGCTGTGCACACGTTTCCCGGCGAACAAGTTCAAACATGCACAATAATATAACGGGATGAATTCTGACGCAGTCGTCAGTAAAATATAATACAGAATACTATTAATTAACCCAAAGAAATATATCCTAGCATTGTGTAATTTTATTTACAGCTTTTATGTAAAATATATATAACCAACACTAAGGTTATACGGACCCTCATGAACGTGGTAAGCACATGGAATGGGGTAGGAAGCCATTTAAATTCACACATTTTTACCGATTTTACTGTAAACTAGCAGTCAATGGAAAACGAGGCGGTAATCAGTTCGTGATTGTTGAATTGGGTAAAATAAGCAAGCCAGTTTGTTGCTACAATAAATATGATATTTAGAGAAGCAAAATATATTATGCGCTTTCTGTCAACTACACTTCGTTTCGATTCGTGAGTAGACACAATATATATGACAGTGAATTCTTTGAATAATGTGGACCAAAGTTATAATTATTGGTAACTTCCAGTTGTCTGTGGTCTGTGTTTGCCTCGATTAGGACCCCATCGCGGGGATCGACTTATGCACAAAACATACCATTTTGACACTGATTTTAAGGGTCAAGTTTGGGGGTCGTCGTATCCATGGGGTCGTCTTATAGACGGTCATATACGGTAGATTGCTATTAACAACATTCATCTTGATTAAGTATGTATTGACTGGTATAATTCTATGTTGTAGCCTGTATTGCATCCATCTTAACTTTGGATCAGATGTAGTTTTAAATGCTTTGATAAATATGTTTGACCAGTTCTGTCTTACTAATATTTCTTCTTCCCATTTTTCAATTATGTTTAGATTTTCTTCAGTCTGTGTCATAACATAATAATATTGTTTCGAACCTCTTTTACATGAAAGCAACTGTGTAATACATACATTCTGTGATCTATCTCCCTCTATAAAATTACCTTTATCGATTTTCAATCTTTTAAAATAAATATTGACAGATTACATTAACTTACATACTAACATTTGTATAGCGCTGAGATACAGCTCAGCTCAGCTGCTCAAAGGCACTTAGTTTTTCCCTCGTTCACTGGATGTCAGTCTCAATGGCACTCTGTATTGTCAATCTCAACTCCCTGGGGAGCATACAACTCTTGCAGCCACTAGGCGCACCGAGTTATTGTGGCATTCCCATCCTTACGAGGTACCCATTCACAGCAGGGTTGATTGGGACACAGTCACAGTACTTTGTCCAAGTTTTACTGCACGTTGCTGTACCCGCAACTAGGTGTTTGCACATATTCATGTGGCCACCATCTGGTCATATACCAACGGATTCGTGGGTTCTTTTAAGTGCACAGTTTTGTGTACTGTACAATGTATCTTAATAAACCTTGAAAAAGGAAAAAACTAATCTCAAATCTTATCACAAAACTCTTGAAGAGATTTAAAGTCTCCATCTGCATTCAACAAGCAGCCAATTATAGGCGTAAACATTCCCTCTGGATTATGGTTGCCTTATTCCTGTGGATTCCACAGACACATACAGAATGGAAATGAATTTTTTTAACTAAGTCATAGCTATCCCTAGTGGTATGCTTAAAAGAGTTATACAGTTATCTCCCTTGGCTGTGACGTCACAACATAGTTGTTGAAAACCTCTCATAATTTTTCTGTATGGACAACACAAAAGACGTGTTTACAGAGTGGAAGTGTTTTCAATTTTTTTAAAGAACTACAAGACTCCCGGTCAGTAGTGTAGCATTGGTTGATGTTTCTGACCATCGCATTCTATATTTTGTACATATTGCTTGCGTTTAATGTTACTTTATTGAACTCTACTTTTCCTGCCAAAAAGCATGACACAAGCGCGTGTATCTGCATGTGTTTTGTCTGTGCCTCGTGCTTCACGGGTCCTCCCTGTTCTGTTTATAAGATGTTCATTGTGTCTAACTTTCCATGTAGTCCATGTTCCCCATGGCATTTCGACCCATGGCCACGGCTACTCAGTCTGTTGATCTGTCGGCGTCCACGGGACAAACACAGACACAGCAGGCTATCCATTGACTTTCCTTGTAGTCTGTGTTCCCCGTGGCGTTTCGACCCATGGCCACAGCTACTCAGTCTGTTGATCTGTCGGCGTCCACGGGACAAACACAGACACAGCTGGCTATCCATCCATCCGTCCCAAACGAGGCCACGGGTCGAGGTCTGTCGGACTGGTTCATACTGGCGTCGGGTATGGTTCCATGGCTTCGGACCTTCCCGTGCTGCCACTCCCCTATGCTGGGGACCCATGGGATCCCTCAGCCAAGCGGATCTTCCAGCCACGCATCTTGGGATACGTCCCGGATCAGCCTGACACGGATGTCAACGAGGTCGACGGACGGCAATTATTTTTTGCCTGCATAGTGGGGTTGTAGCCGCAACAGCAGAACGGCAGTGGCAGTGGTTGGGGCACGCCCCGGGGTCGTAAGCCGTAGAACTCGTATAACGCCGGCAAGAGCCATAGTCTAGAGTCTATTTTTTTGTAGACAGTTGGGATGCTTTATAGTCTGTACCCGGGTAGTCGAGTATCAACCATGGAGTGAGCGTATTAAGCTTTCACGCCTCACTGAGCAATATTCCAGTTTATGGCGGCGACCTGTAATTCATCAAGTCTGGACCAGACACTTCCGGTTGCGCATGGTTCGAGCTTGACGTGTCTCGCCGGCTCTCACCACCCTATGGAGAAAATCCATCTAATCGTCAAACAAGAGGATATATTCTCGGCTATAAACTCCTGAAAGTGGCAAATATAGGGCTAAATCACAACCTACGATACATTTTTCAACACTTGAATTGTTATTTTGGTTATTTTAAACCAACTTCGAACCTATAAACTCCTGAAAGTGGCAAATATAGTGCTAAATCACAACCTACGATACATTTTTCAACACTTGAATTGTTATTTTGGTTATTTTAAACCAACTTCGAACCATGGCTGAGACACAACGCGTGACCCGCACCATTTCTGGAGTGGAGGACATTAAAAGAAAAGAGACTAGCCGACCTCATTAAAGCGACAAAACATGAGCTGCAAGATTCTATCGACTCTGTCAAAAGCGAACTTCGGGACATGAAAACTAAAGTAAGTGGACTCGAATTTGATGTCGCGAAACAGGACACTGAGTTGCAAAATCTCCTAACTGAGTTATGTGAGGAGAAGGAGAAGCAAGTTCAACTGGAGCGTCAACACATCCTTAAGGATATTCACGACAGAAAACAGAACCTCCTGTTTTATGGTATACCAGAATCTCCTCAAGAGAACACAGAGAGGGTACTGCGTGAGTTCATGGTTGAAAAACTGAACTTCACCGAAAGCAGCGAGCATTTGACATGTTTTTCAAAATTGTGCATCGACTCCCAGTTTCTGAATACCAGAGGAAGCACAACGCAAAACCCCACAAGGAGCATCATAGCCACCTTTACGTATATCCCTGACCGTGGCGCGGTGTTCGACACCAGGAAACTCCTCAGAAAGTCCGGTATAAGTATACAGACCGACCTACCACCCTTCTTGAAAAAGAAACGCTGATCCTGAGTCGTCAGGCTGCTTCCCTTCGTCAAGACACAGGCGTCTGGACACGAGTCAGAGTTGTGTCCTTCAAGTGGTTCTGGAGACGCTGCGACCCTAAGAAAGCTGGATCTCCATTGACCAGACATGACAATCAATAGATTATCGGTGACAATCATCCATGTTTTTTGTTGACATTCTGGAGGATACTATTTTCCTCTTACTATCAGTTCTAAAATACAAACTGGAAACATATTTTCTTCCAAAGAGACTTATCCATAACGGCAGCAATGACGTGTTGATAGTATTGTATAAATTTAAAGATAACAGCTCTATTCCGAGTCTGCTTTCTATATTATATGACAGAGGTTCAAAATCCATCATAAATCAGTTGTACTCCATGCCCTCTGAGCTGTTTTTAGAATCTATACGCGTCTGAGTGTGTCGGGTCTACCGAGTGCACGGGGCTAACATGAGCACGTGAAACATGTCCTTTGTGTGCGACATTGAAGCACGTGTTGGTGTTCGTTTTGGATCCTCAAGTATCGGAGTATGTTTTAGCGATACGTTAAGGATTCGCAAACTGTAAGTAACTTTGAAAACTTACTTTGATTGTAAATAGAATAGAAGAATAGAATAGACTAATACTTTAATGCCTTTTCAGGAATTTGTGTTACATCAGCAGAGCTACTGACACATTAGAGAGATACCAAACATATTTACTTACATTCTTTGATTTAGGTATCTTCACATTTCTTTAAGAGAGATATGGTACTTGGAATAAAGGATGTACGGGCTCTCTTAGTTTTCACAATTGGAACTTTGTAGCGGCGGCCTGAAGGGAGGAGGTTGTATTCCGAATTTAAGTAGTGAGTACGGTCTGATATGATTTTGACAGCTTGATACACAATTTGCCGCTCATATATTGATGATAAACATTCAAATCTGACTCCAGCGATTTTACTTGCAGTGTTAACAATTTTGTCTATTTTAGATTTGAGATGAAATGAGAGAGACCCGTACCAACAATGGAAGGAAAATGTTAAAATACTCTTAATAAATGCTACATAAAAAGATGACATCACAGATCGGTTAACATTAAAGGATCTCAGTTTACGCATGAGATGAAGACGTTGTTGACACTTTTTGTATAGGGCTTCAGTGTTAGATTCAGCTTAGAGTCAATACTTACCCATTCTAGCACCGATATACTAGGACAAAAAAAAAGGGAAAACATGTCACTGTTACAACACTCTCGAGCCATGTCATGCAATTTCTATACTTCGAATTTTATACAATAGATATCATACTATGTACTTGAACTTTTATTTCCCAAAAATTAACTTGAATTAGGTTTGTTTCACGATTTGATCTCCTTAGTTCCTGGGGACGGGCGATGGCCTAGTGGTCTTGGCGTTTGATCATTCGTCGCACCGAGGGCCTGAGTTCGGCTCCCCGCGTGGGTGCGGCGTGTGGGGCTTATTTCTGGTGTCTCCCCGCTCGTGTTGCGGCGTCGAGCTAAAACTCACTCAATCACTCACCTACTCACTTCTTAGTTCTTGTCTTAACCATGGGGGAGGCAGAGCCTTCTGCTCCTTCAGAGAAATTGCTTGTGGCAACGACGGAATTTTCTTTGTTCTTATTTTCTTTATTACCTTATGTTATAATTAAACGAAAAAACACTTTCACTTGGATACAGAAACACCATTTACGACCAGACAAGTTACGATTACTCTAAGATTCTTTAACTATGGATACAAATAACAAAATTAGCATAGTTTCAGGTAATTGTAGAGGCCTAGCCGAAAAAGGTAAACGTAAAGAAGTCATGAATTTATATAGAAAAAAGAAATTCTCAATTATATGTTTACAAGACATACATATTTCTGCAGAGTATGAGAACACAATGAGAAATGAATGGGGTTTAGAATGTGTCATTGCTCCATATAAGTCAAACTCAAGAGGTGTTGCCATTCTTCTAAATAATAATTTTGAATATGAAATACACAATGTTTCTAAAGACGAAAATGGAAATTACATAATTTTAGATATAACTGTTGATGACATAAGATTAACCCTTACAAATGTATATGGACCGAACTCTGATAGTCCTTCCTTTTATATATCTTTATTTGATAAGATTGTAAATATGGGTAACGATTTAATTGCAGTATGTGGAGATTGGAATCTTGTCTTAGACCCCTTGAAAACTATAAACACATTAATAACCCACAGGCTCGTAAGACTGTCTTGGACCAAATAGACAATTTAAACTTAATAGACGCATGGAGAGAGTGAAACCCTAAAACAAAAAAGTATACATGGTGGAAAAAGAATCTTCGCCAAAAAGCCAGATTAGATTTCTTCTTGGTAACTGAAGACCTCTTTAACATAAATAGTAATATATCCATCATACCTGGTTATAAAAGTGACCATTCGGCTGTAACGTTATCTTTATCAACACAAAAAAATAAGGAAAAGGGACGCGGCTATTGGAAGTTTAACACATCATGACTGAGATGAGAGGAATATATAACACTAGTAATTGACTTACTTAATGAAACAAAACGAGAACAGCAGACCCTACATATTCAGATGAAGAATTAAACGAGATTAATGATGAACACTTACGTTTGACTATCAGTGACACTCTATTTTTAGAGACATTTTTAATGAAACTTAGAGGTAAATCCATCTCATACTCTTCATATCTTAAGAAAAGCAGAACTGCAAAATATAAAGAACTAGAGGAGAATATATGTCATATAGAAGATGAAATAAGAAGTAACTTCGAAAACGTTAATGAAACACTTCTTGCTGATTTATCTAAAAGTAAAAATGAATTGGAAAAAATAAAAGAAGAAGAAATAAAAGGAATCCAAGTTAGAAATAGAATCCAGTGGTATGAAGAAGGGGATAAACCTACAAATTATTTTTGCCATTTAGAAAATAGAAACTATACAAACAAACTTATTAACTCCCTTATTAGTGATAATGGTGAAGAAATAGCAGATGGACGAGAAATAATAGTGGAACAAAAGCGATTCTATGAAAACCTGTATAAATCAAATTGCGACATAGATGAAGACACTAAAAAGCTGTATTCGAACATATTGCTACTCCTTCTTTAAATAAAGAACAGTCAAATGAACTAGAGCCTGATATTAGTGTTGAAGAACTTTTAGATGCTGTTAAATCAATGAAAAATAACAAAAGTCCAGGTTTAGATTGCTTCCCTATCGAATTCTTCAAATTTTTCTGGAAAAATCTGAAAATTTGATTCACCGATATATAAAAGTAACTTTCAACCAGAATTCTATGACTACTTACAATGAATAGAGGAGTAATTACATGTATCCCTAAGCCAGGTAAGGATAGAAGATACCTAAAGAATTGGCAACCTATCTCTCTCCTAAACGCATTGTATAAAGTTATAAGTACTTGTATAACAAACAGGATTAAAAAAACTTTGAATTTTCTTATAAACGAAAATCAAACAGGATTCATTCCAGGAAGATGCATTACGGAAAACATTAGACTTCTTTATGACATTATGTTTGAAACTAAAAGGCAAAACATAAAAGGTTTACTAATCTTAATTGACTTTGAAAAACTTTCGACACCGTGTCAAAATTATTCATTAAGATGGTCCTAGACAAGTTTGGTTTTGGAAGTAACATTCAAAGATGGGTTAACATATTGATTTCTAATGTATCCTCGTGTATGATACAGAATGGTCACTTGTCCACGTTTTTCGATAATGAAAGGGATATAGACAGGGTGATCCCATATCTCCATATTTATTCTTATTGGTAGCAGAAATACTAGGAATAATGATCAGAGACAACCACAGAATAAAAGGAATTGTTTTAAACGACATCGAACATGTTATTGGTCAATATGCAGATGACACTGAATTATTTTTGGACGGTTCCGAAACCTCTCTTAATGTAGCTATGAAAACTTTGCTTTCCTTTTACAAGATGTCAGGTTTGAAAATAAATATTGATAAAACAAAAGTAGTATGGCTAGGCTCAATGGCAGGTAGTAAAATAGTCCTATCCCAGGACTATAAGATGGATTGGCATAATGAGAATTTCGAAGTATTGGGAATCAAATTAAATGCTCATTTAGAAAACCTATAGGTAATTAATACAAAGAAGAGACTCGAAAATATAAAAAGAATTCTACTGAATTGGAAAAGACGCAATTTAACGTTGATAGGGAAAATAACCGTCGTTAAAAGTTTAGCTTTATCCACGATTGTCCACATCTTCTCTTCTCTCCCTAATCCTCCCAAAACATTTATTACTGATTTGAACAGATTATTCTTCAAATTTATATGGAATGTTAAAATTGATAAAAAAAACCGAATTAATTTAGTACGAAGGTACGAAGAAGGTGGTCTAAGAATGGTCGACATGAAAACCTTTATCGACTCTTTAAAACTTTCATGTTTGAAGAGATATATTTCAAAACCTAAGAACTATGCTCTCGCTGGTTTCCCTCAACAAAACCTTCATCACAACAAGCCAACATCACAAAACATTATAATATTAAAAATCCATTTTGGAAAGATTCTCTTGATGCCTGGCATAGATATGTTAAAAGATCGGTATGTAACAATAACGACATTAATGAAATACTCATGCAGCCACTATGGTTAAATCACCAGTGTAACCAGCCAAGTTTGATCATTCATAACTGGATTAAATGTGGAATAGTTTATATTAAAGATATTTGTAACAACCACGCATTTCTAACATTCGCAGAACTTAAGGCAAAATTTGGTATTAAAGGTACTGTACTTGACTTTAATCATGTTCTCCTTAGTATACCCAAACAGTGGAAAGAAGTTATACGAACAAATAACAATTTTAATATACCGTCGTTATCTATGTGCTCTCCTTGGAACGATTTGATTAAACCTAGTAAAGGTTCAAGGATATTCTATGATAATTTTATATCTGATTATAACATTCCGAATGTGTGTCTCAAATGGAACAGGGAACTAAATGAGTTGATAAATTGGAAAACCATATTTTCACAATAAAGACAATGTAAGTTCAATATAAGTTTTTGCATAGAGTCATTTACACTAAACGAGAATTACTAAATATGAAATTGATAGATAATGACCTATGTACATTATATGGTTCAGTAAGTGAGGATATTTACCATGTATACCTTGATTGTCCAACCCATCAAAATGTTCTGGTCAGAATTTAACAATTTTATAACTCAAGTCCTTGGTAAAACGTATGAAATGTCAAACCATGATATTCTATTTTGTTGCAGTAGTAACCACTTACTCAACCACATGGTACTATTGGCAAAGCGCCACATTTTCGTAATGAATATAAAAGGACACAAACCTAGCTTCACCATCTACAGAACATTATTAAAAGATGTCTACGAGATAGAGAAATTTATCGAGAAGAAAAACGATAATATGAAACATTTTTACAGAAAATGGATTGTCCTAGATGCAGTCTTGTAATTTATTTTTTAGTCTTTTCATTCTCTGTATTATTAGCTAGCATCTCAATGGTTAATCTATATTCCCAGTACCATATGTTATACATTGTCTGCTTTTTATTATGCAACCTGTACCATTCTACTCTACCCACATATCTTGTTCAAATGTAACCAAGTAAAGTGAATAAAAATACTTTACAAAAAAAAAAATTCTGGACCAGACATTCCAGTGATCAACTTGAGCTTCGATCTACGCACTTGGTGAGGTGTGGTGACATTGGGTTTCACGTGGTCCTTGAGATATTTCGCTCATATGATGACGTGCATGCGTGTGTATGTGTATGTGCGACTGCTTGTACTAACCCGGACTTCAGCTGGGTTTATAGTGCAAGCCCACTGAGATACCATACTGCAGTGAAGCATGAATACCCCACTCAGACACATTATACTGACTCCAAGCCGACCAGTCCTTGTTGTACCCATTAATGCCGAGCGCCAGGCAGGGACCAACAAGTACCATATTTTAACGTCTTTTGGTATGACGCGGTCTGGGATTGAACCTGCGACCTTCCGCTCTTCGGGCGGACGCTCTAACCACTACACTACGGAAGTGGTTTCTACGCACTTGGGATACGGTGACACTTTATGTTACCCACGTCAGCAAGCCTCACCACCCGATCCCATTAGTCACCTTTTACGACAAGTCGACGGGTCTCATGTGCCATCTCTTTGCCATCCTTCTCTGGTTAATGGCATTTGCAATTCTCACCTTAACTCCAGGTATAAGGGACTCGGGGGGGTTGTCAATCTCCCCTCGACAATCTGTTACGCTTGGCATTGTATAAGGTAGCTATATATTTTTTCATCATCTGAGCCTATTACTTCGTCTACTACTTTGGGTATTCACCCGTTCCATTGGAATCTACCTCCGGCCACGGCTTCCAAACAACCCGGAGCAGTTGTTTAAAGTACTCTGTATCACATACAAGAGTCTAAATGGCATAGCACCAGAATTTCTAATTGTTTCAGTGAATTGCCCCTTCAACCACCCAGACAACTGCGATCTGGAAGCAATTCTTATTGAATACTCCTTTTTACAGACTGCCTTGGTTTCTTATTGAGAATGCTCTTTCAGTGGTTGCGCGCCATCACTGAAATAGTCTGTTCCTCGCTATAAACTGTTTCCATGTTTTAATTGCGTTCAGATCACATCTTTCAACGCATCTCTTTCACTGTACTTTTAACGCAAACCTCACTTTGTAGCTTGAGCATCCACTTTGTGGTTGGATATCGCGATATGTAACTTTCATTATTATTATATTATTATTATTACTGAATTAGCAACACCACGGCTATATTCGAGGCCTGGGTTCAAAATCAATCCGCTGTCCCACGAGGTGATGGCAGTTCAGGTAGCACATGCGACGGACCACGTGACAGCCAGGTGAATGAATCAGATAACGGGGATGACACGTGCGTTTTCTTGCCAGAATGCACTGTCAGCTGAGCGCTCCACGGGAGGCACGGGCGATATACCAATATACTGATATCCAGTCACTGAATACAGGCAAGTGTGTTTATTCATTTGCCTCTATATAACCAGCAGGGTACATGGGTACCTGGTGGGATAAATCGTGTGGCTATTCAATTTTCTTGTGCCTCTTGGCAGCCTGGGTTATCAGGGGTAATAATAGGTAACATGTCAACACCTTGAGCATGTGCCTTGTATCTGGAAAAGGCGTGTTATAGGGCACATTTCTTGTTCTAACAAGTGCCTATTATCCCTCTGCGTTCTGACGGATCTTGGAAGGTGTATTCTGTCGTTCGTTTACTTTTTCATCATCCTCATCTCCCTAAACACGCTCATGGCATCTTCCGTCATGCTTTGTGACCTTGTGTTAAGCTGGGCCCCGTCTCGCTTATAGCAATATATGCAATGTGGCGCAAGTTCGCGGTGTAAGCTTTGGAACCAGCTTACACCTTGTGTAAGCTGGTCGTTCGTGCCTCCATAGCCTCCTGGAACCTTGTGTAAGCTACAATATAACGAATTATTTCATTGGCTGATAAATAGTATTTACTGCGGACTGAATGACGCTGATTGGCCGAGAGCTCATACATTGTAAATGGGCGCCGTTCACATCGTGTTGTTAGGTTGTCGAACGTTACGGGCGGACATGAGTTTAATCGTGGGTTTAATCAACGGCGCATTGATTAGTGATATCCTTTTCTTTGAAGGTATGTTTCTTTAGACATATGACGCCATTGGAGATGCGCTGTAAGAATTTTATGCACCATGTGGGACATTATTCTGTGATCTCATGTCTGCGTTCACTGTACAAAGTGGCTGGACAATTCAGTCACAATATTATATATATGAAGGCTTAGCATCCTCGGCTAGGGGTATGGATAGACAAGCCCATGTTAACCTTGTTAAGATGGGCTTGTTTTTCCTCGCCAGTGCTTCAAATTAATAAGGATTTCTCACATCTGTTCTCGAAATTATCCCAAACTTTCGTTCACATTTAAATCACGTTCCTCCTAGTCCAAGGGAGTTTTAGGTTTTAGCCCATGCATACTAGATCGATATCTTTTCATACAGCGGTTGCCTTGTCTTGGGAATCGGGTAGCTTCCTCACCCAGGTTTTGAGGATTATTTGGCAATTAATCAGGATACCGTGGTGGTCATGTCAGCCCACGATGGATGCTTGCCCACTCCTCTTTGGATGTCGTTTTTCAGGCAGTTTTCCGATGCCAATCACACTTGAGTGTTTGTGTTAGACCATTTGGCAGCACTAGTACCATCTCGCCTCTTGACTGGAGAAGAATCTTCCTGAACAATCCAATGAGGAAATTGTTTCACCAATCTCGGGATATTTTTCATTGTTCTGATATCGATCCTCCTTTTTTTATGTTAAGGGGAGTTCAGATTTCTTAGCGGATTTCTATCTTTATCTTCGTGACGTTAAGACACTGAAACACAGTCCTATGGTGGACTACAGATCAGCAATCGTTTCTGTTTAGGATATACAAGGACTAGCAGTGGTTCTAACAGCTTGCTCTACAAGCCGATTAGATCATTCCAGTTACGAATTTATTTATTTATTATTTTATTTTTCAGCTCCTAGTCCTACAATCTTCCCCACGTTGGCTTTATGTCTAATTCTGTAGTCCCTCCAGAAGTCTTCCAAACCTATGTAGGAATTTCCTTGACATTTCTTCTCCTTAACAGGTGGGTTTCTCCTTGTCATTGCTACAGCTTCCAGTTCCAGAATACCAGATTTTTTTGCCATAGACCTTAGTCAATCATCTTTCCAGGAGGCTATGGATGGCTGTCATGTAGCACTTTACCAGTTTTTTCTTGCCAAGAATCGGGCATCTGCCAGTGGTCTCTCATCCACAGAGTATCCCAGATTCAAGTATTCTCTACATCTGCCTCTAGATCAGACTGAACTAGAGTCCTATGACCTATTCGAGCTCTGAGATGATATCTCCGGCGTACTCTCTATATCAGACGTATTTGCCGCTGTCTTTTTTATCTCATGCAAGACAATTGTTGGTTTGGAGATCTTGATTGCATATTATATCGTCTTGGCTTAGGAGGACCATCACTTCTGTTTACCAGGACTGTGACCCCAACTTAGTGAACAATAGTTTTCCCTGCATGAAACCAGGGCCTGGATGTCGTCACTTGCAGCTTGGGGGTCCATTTCCATAGATCAGATTGTTGCTGCATGCCGGTGGAAAATATCTAATCCCTACACGTCATTCCATCCTTAGAGAGCCTACAGACAGCTCCTCTCTTCCACCTGTTTTTTCCCTTGAGGTGGAAAAAGAAGAGGGATGGGGGGTGGGGGTGCAGATACATCCAAACTCAGCAGTGGTTCACTGTTTTGGACTGTGAGGGAGGAAACAGGTTAACAGAAAACGGAAGGATGAGGATCTTTGAAAAACCTTATCTACTTATATTTATCACCAGTAAGTGGAATTATTATATCCGCTGCAGTTTATTACTCCAGTTAAATAATCTGAGAAGACTTGAAATCATGAACCGGAAGTGACGTCATGAACAGGAAGTGACGTCATTAAACAGGAAGTGACGTCATCAAACAGGAAGTGACGTCATCAAACAGGAAGTGACGTCATCAAACAGGAAGTGACGTCACCGAAACCGGTTGAAATGAGAATTGGTCAAATAGACTATTACAGAACCGGATATGAGGTCTTGGACCGGAAGTGACGTCAATCTTCTCCAAACACCAAATATTTCTCCCTCACGAGTATGATCCTTCCCTTTAGGTAATTGAATACTAGAATATCCTGGGAATGATCTAGGTAATCCATATAGTTATATTTCATCACTTAAGTCATAGTTATCCTAATTGTTATGTCATAGACTATAACGGGATAATTAGTGGTATTGCTGTATTCATCATCTGCATAAACCTTCCTTACTTATGTGTGATTCTGGCAACCATAATCCAGAGGGAATGTTTACGCCTATAATTAGGAACAATTACATGTATTGTTAGTAATTGTTAGTAAACTTATCTCTGGATTATGGGATCTAGTGCCCACGCCAACCTCCCCACAAGGAAATGCAGAAGATGTTAGTTTTTCTTCACAAAAATCGTGAGGTTTTCAACAACTATGTTTTGACGTCACAGCCAAGGGAGATAACTGCATAACTCTTTTAAGCATACCACTAGGGATAGCTATGACTTATTTAAAAAAATTCATTTCCATTCTGTATGTGTCTGTGGAATCCACAGGAATAAGGCAACCATAATGCTGAGGTAAGTTTACTAATAATTACTAACAATACATGTAATTGTTCCTAATATTAGTAATGTTATTTTCATAAAATGTTTTGCTAAAAAAGGATTTTTTATTGATAGTTATGTTCTTATTATACAGGAGTGGTTCTTGTAGAAGCTCTTCATGCGTTGCTGGTCCATGGTTACGCTTATATTTAGCAAAAGTTGCCATGCTATCTTTCCAAAACATATTAGGAGTAACATTTGCTAACAGTGGATAATCATTTCCAAAAAGTGTCAAATTGTGAAAATTTACAACAGCAGTAAGTAGGTGTTTCCACTTTTTGTCATAATCATCATTAATCAATTTCCTTATCCAAGTCAATTTCAGTGCATCAACATATGAAAATATATTACTCATTCCTAATCAATGTTTTTTTTAACCTATCCAAACAACCTGTGATTTGTCATAATTAATCCTCAGTCCAGAAATTCTAGCAAATAAGTCTAATGTATCGATTAAAAGTTTCAAATGATTTTAGAGCCATCAAGAATGAATTCAGTGTCATCTGCATATTGTGCAATCAAGTACTCTATATCATCAACTTTTATGCCATTTATATGTATATTTTTTTAATAAGAGCTGATTAAATATCAGCACATAGTAGGAAAATGTAGGGGGATAAAGGATCTCCTTGTCTGCAGCCACGACAAATTGGTATCCAAGGTGACATATTTCCATTTATGATAAGACAAGATTTAATATCATAATATAGGATTGATACCCACTTTAAAATACTATCACCAAATCCATAAAATTTAAGTGTCTTATTTATAAAGGACCATGATACAGAATCAAATGCCTTCTCAAAATCTACTAGTAATAGCATTCCCGGACCATTTTTAGATTCTGTGTAAAGTAATTAGTCATATATCATACGTATGTTATCTCCAATATATCTGCCAGCCATAAAGCCCATCTGTGGCCGTATGCACATGTCGGGCGTAGCTAATGTCAGGCGTAACACACTACGTCAGGCTTAGCAGCACCCTCCTCTTACACGTCATGCACAACGTCGGTTAAGCCTAGGCGTTACTATGCCCGACTTAATGGATTTTCGTCGAGGCGCAGTGTGCTATTTTTAGATTTTCGAACGTTTCTAAACCACCGGTAAAAGGCGAGAAACAACTTCACGGTACATCAGTTTCAGCCGTAATCATGAAAAGCCAAAGAAAACCGGGAAAACCCAACTTTACCGATGGATCCTGATGGAGAAATAACATGGACTTTCAAAATAGGCTTCACCATACATGTTTATTCTTTGAAAGTTTTTGATTGTTTAAATAATATTTACATAAGAAATTGACACATTTAGTGTAGTACACCATATTTTAAACCTTTACACAAGTATTAGAAGATCACACGTAGCCATAACTGCAAAATATTTAGGTGTTGTGAAATATTATTTTTCATTTACGTTAAATTGATGCCAAACAGGTGCGCGTGCTGCTCACAATAAGATACGCAGTCAAATCGTCTAATTGTTGATATATTCGGGACACTATTTAAATGGTAAAATCATTCATTTTATGTTTTGTCTAAAGAGTGTGAAATTCTGACATAGAAGCCGAGACCTTTTATACAATTAATGGAAATTAGGTAAGATATATACTAATCAGCAAACCAATGTCGTCTTTTTCCGACATTGCGAAATGCATAAAATAAGCCATGACGTCAACTAAAATGTTGTATTATCAGTAATTTCATTACATTTGAAGATATGGCTAGTACTCTGTTAATAATAAGTAGTACATTGCCATCTTTTCTTATAAATTGTGAAACTACCAAAACGTATCCGCTCTCATTGTTGAACTTTGAATTGGAATAGTTTGGTTCACCGTGAACACTACATAACGAAAATATAGCGTCCATATCCACAACAACTTTTCTCCAAGTGATCTGAGTTACATTGACCTAGTGTTAAGCATAGCGAAGTTATGCCCCGTTATCTTTATACGTGTATGACCTCTCTGTCGTCGGTTGATGTCTTAGAAGTAAATCCATTTTTGGCACTTATCGCGAGTCATATATAATGTTGAGCGTGTAACGTTAAGCATTACCACATAAACCCATTTCATATACACTTATGTCGTTCAGATATCAGGCTGTAATTTCTTCGTTCACACTTTCTGTAAAGATGCCAAATTAAAAAGTTCGTAGCAGAGTGCTTTTATCGGTGCACGACAAAAAGCGGAGAAATTGACAGTTTTTCAACGCGTAACAAAATTTTGGACAACATTTAGCAGTGTCTATTTCTAAAACCTTTTGAAAATGTGCAGCTGGAAAAAAAACCTCGGCACCCAGTGCCGCCATTACAGGGCTACGCCTGGCTTACGCCTGCTGGGTAGGTGGCGTAAATATAGAGCGCTACGACTGGCGTAACTTTAACTACATCTAATATGTGCATACCGGTTTACGTTACGTCCTGGCGCACATTTTACTTATGCCCAGACTAGAATTTACGCCCGACATATGCATACGGCCACTGGTCTTCATCTATAAAATTAGAGAGAACTCTCTTTAGTCTGTCAGCAATAACTGATGATAATAGCTTATAAGAGGAATTAAAAAGTGAAATTGGGCGCCAGATTTCTTTGCTTATCTCCCTTTAGAATACAAGTTATAATTTCCTTGTCTTTGTGTCCAGATAATTCACCAATATTGTAGCTACAATTCAGAGATCTTAACAGGAAATCTCCCAAGTCAAGCCAAAACATCTTAAAAAATTCATATGAAAAGCCATCAGAACCTGAACTTTTGTTATTTTTTTACTTTTTAAGTGCTGTAAGGAGTTCTTGTTTAGTTATTGGGCCTTCAATCTGATCTGATTCAGTCTTATCAATCTTCTTTACATCTTCAGATAAGAGTGATTCGAGTTCAATATCTGTAACTAAATGTTCTTGAGATGCATTGTTGACATCGTGCTTCTCACTCATGAACGACAGAGGCATCCAAGTTGGGGTTAAAAGTTTAATATACCTTCTTCGCACATCGGCGGTTACATTTGAACTGAGCATGGGAAACACATGTACAGGTACTTCCGGAAGATACAAGGGAGTTAATTGTTTTTGTATTTTACATACCGCTAAAAACAAATGAGTAAAGTGACTGATGCGTATGTACAATATTCACAAAGCAATATAACTACAGTTTACTCCAACATGCATAGAGGTTTTGGTAATAACTTGTTGCTTCTTCTATAATATCATCCTTATTGATTAATGTTTTCCCATATTTCGATTCTATTTCTTTCATATTTTTACTTATATAGTTTTTGTTCTCTAGATTACAGAAGTATTTACTTATAGTTTTTACCTTCATCAATCCATTTAGCCTTGGATCTAATCAAAATCCCATCAAGCTTTGGTTTACGTATTTGCTGCAAGTCTTGTTTTTTAGTCTCCAATTCATGAAGTATAGATTCATTAAAATTCTTTTCCAATATTTCTATCTCTGAAATTAACTGGCATTCTTTTTTATCTCTTTCCTTTTTCTTGAAAGAAGCATACGATATTGTTTTGCCCCTTATTTTCATAAGCAGAGTTTCCAGGAATAAATGATCATTAATTTGAAATTATACATAGTTTAAAACATCATTATTCTGTGAAAATTATATATTGGTATAGCATATTCTTTTTTACTTCATCAACATAGGTTTTGTCCTGCAGTAGCGAGTTGTTGAATTTCCAATATGTCATTTTCTTGGTTGATTTCTCTATATTTATTTTAAAGCTAATAAGAGAGTGGTCTGTTCTATATCCTGAGTTTATATTAACTTGATACATTCCTACAGAGATTTTCAGATTAGAGAAAAAAAAGTCAAGTCTAGCTTGTTTTACTGGTTTAGTACGTCGCCAGGTATAGTGTCTAGATTCAGGGTTATTCTCACGCCATATGTCAATTAAGTTTAATTCTGCAATAACTTCCAGTAAATAATCCCTTGCCTTAGGATTGTTAACATTCTTGTATAGTTACTAGTGTCTTTATCTGGATCAAGGACAAAATTAAAATCTCCTCCCAAAACACAGGAGTCATTTCCAAATTCTTTAAACTTTGTCAATATCATTTTATAAAATTCTGGAGAGTCTAAGTTTGGACCATAAATGTTACCTATTGACATTCTACACCCATTCAAAGTAATATCTATCAGTAGGAAGTTACCAGAATCATGTTTGTAAATCTGATGTATATTGTGCTCAGTATTACAATCAAGCAGAAATGCTACGCCTCTTGACTGACTTGAATGACAATGAGGACAATATCATTTGAGGACCCCACATAGATCTTATATATTTCTCTTCCTGGAATGTAAAGTGAGTATCTTGTAGAAGGTAGGAGGAGAAATGCTTCGAATGTAAATAATTTAAAACATCTTTTCTCTTACTGAGGTCCCCCAACCCCCTACAGTTCAGTGACCCACAAGAAAATTCACCTGCCATAGTATAACAGTACTATTTGTAATAAAACATGAATATGGCTAATAAATTCCATCCACTCACCATACACACACACACACACACAGAGAACACATAAAAGAAAGAAATGCTAATCTTTGCTTACTAACTACTAAATTGGTTGAAATAATATGTATATTGTGATAAAAAAAAGTATAGACGCACATGTGCATCACTCCCTAAATAAGAGGTGCTTTCTGTTGAAGCACATATGCAGCTCTCGCTGTGAGAAACTGCTAATTACCTGAGGCATATATCCATCACTCGCTGTGAGAAACTGCTAATTACCTGATGCATATATCCATCACTCGCTGTGAGAAACTGCTAATTACCTGATGCATATATCCATCACTCGCTGTGAGAAACTGCTAATTACCTGATGCATATATCCATCACTCGCTGTGAGAAACTGCTAATTACCTGATGCATGTATCCATCACTCGCTGTGAGAAACTGCTAATTACCTGATGCATATATCCATCACTCGCTGTGAGAAACTGCTAATTACCTGATGCATATATCCATCACTCGCTGTGACAAACTGCTGTGACTCTGGTTACAGGCCGGGAGAGCCACAAATTCAGAAACAGATAGCCTAAATTGATGTGGCTCTCCTGGCAATAGTTACGGTTGCATGAACATGGAATGTGGCTCTCCCGGCTATGCTGTCAAAACATGCTTAGTGATTCAAACGCATTATCGTATTTAACAAAACAAGACATGTTTCCTCATAATTTTATTCAGATCTCAACAGGTTGTGTTTCTATAATTAGCACAATATGATATACTAAAAGATATATTACATATAATAATAATATCACATAATTGAAAGTGCTCATCTTAAATTCCTTAAATTAGCTACGGTCTTAGATATAACACCCCAAGCTTTATGGTTTATGGAGAACATGGATGACAACCTATTCAGCTCCAAATCTCTAAATGATTAATTACTTATTGGTGCAAATTGAAATTTTCCCATCCAGCAACAAAATAGTAGCTTTCATTCTAGATTATATTATGGATGATGCTCCCTGGCTAAATCATGTGAAACCTATATTTTGTAAATGCGGCTTACCGGATGTATTTGTAAACCCCTTTCATTATACCCAATCCTGGATCATATCAAAATCTGAATCAATCCTGAAAGACCAGTTTTTACAATCGTGGACCAGTGAAATGAATAATTCATCTAAAGGACAATATTAAAAGATTTTTAAAAACTCACCTTCACTCGACAACTTACTGCTATCTGAAAATATTTGGAAACCTATTCTATATTTTAAAACATCTAACCATAAATTGCTAGTAGAAAGTGGGAGATGGACGAATCTCGCAAGAGAAAAAAGAGTATGTAACCTTTGTAACCGCAGTTAACTGGGGATGAATTCCATTATATCTTTAGATGTTCATATTTTAGCCATCAATGCATCACTCACCTAGAAAATAGCTCTTGTTCCTTCCCTAATGATGAACAATCAAGTATATTGTCTGTAATTATTAGTAAACTTACCTCTGGGTTGTGTTAGCCTTTTCCTCCGTCACTTGGTGATGTGTTACAGACTCCCTTAGATAAAAAATTTAATAACAAAGGGAAGTAATCCTTACCTAGATTATACCTGGTCCCGCTCGATTACCTCCCTTGACTCGCTCTTCTGCTCGTAATAACCAATACGTGTCATATTTTCCCTCTTAGTGTAGGACCTGTGAACATACAGTGGGGAGGTAAGGAAATGACATTTCGGGTGGGTGTAACGTGTCCAACCCAGAGGTAAGTTTACTAATAATTACAGACAATATACTTGATTGTTCGTAATTATAGGCGTAAACATTCCCTTTGGGTTGTGTTAGCCAGAATCCCACATACGGAAGGTGGGTTGTTCCAGCGTACACATTTCAGAGAGAATATTTACCTCTATTAATGTAGTCACAATTCTGTATAATTGACCATGATACTTAAAGGTCACATGCAACCAAAAAATCAAACATAATTAAAACACAATTATCACTTATTCATTACATATAATATACATTGCTGGTTATGAAAAAACATATAAACAAAATTATAAGCGTACAATCGCAAATCAAAAGTGCAATATTGTGTACTTGGGTTTACTTCCCAAGAAACGAAGCAGCCGGGATACCGAACCCAGTCAGAGCGGGTGGGTGTGCACTCAAGTGTAACGACTGGTTCATTTGCAGATGCCCTCACGGGTCATTGTGTGTGCATATATAGAGATGTTGGGTTTTGTAAATACATGCTCATTTTTTGTGTATAACATTTTGCAATCAACAGACATCATAACATGTCATGTGTTCAAGTATCACACCTGCCTGTCTGTGTAATTACATAATGTGACAGAGACCGAACTCGGGCCATAAATCAATGCATTTTGTTTATGGTGTATAGCCTGATTGGTGTTAAGTTCAAATTGCATGTGGTCAGTGATAGCAGCTGTGTATTGAATATTGTCATTAGCAGACAGGCAGGCAGACACACAGGTGTCAATAAAACAAGACATTGAGTTTAGTCTGTGACAATGACATATCTATATCACAGTTGGAAATTCTGTCAACGCTAAATAATGGCATTGCTTTTAAGTATCGAACTGAGAAAGTGACTCGGTAAGAAGAACGTGTGGTGAAATAGACAAATGAAATTATATAAACAGTTAATTTACTGTCATAACATATAAAAAGCTCGCGCCTGTGAGATATCAACAAAACATTAGTAAAATAGTTCACACCAAAGCCTTCACGGAGTATTCACCGGACAACCGCTTCCAAGTTGCGCGAACCTACTTCACTGCGCACGTACTATAAACGCAGCCCAGCTGTTGAAACCCATTTCCCCGAAAAGTCGGGGGAAAATTAGTGAAACGTTTGAACTCCGATTTCGCGCGTTTTTTTTCATCGCGTTATTTTTCAACTTTATAAGTTGAATTTGCATTTTTGACGATTTGTTTCGGTAAGTCCATACCGAAAGGTATCAGAATCTGCAAAGTGGTGTTTTACGTTGCATGTGACCTTTAATATGGTAACAATTAATTTATGTAGCTTAGGTATTTTATGAAATATATTATATTTAATGATAACTAAGTGTAACTTTCCACCACCAAAAAAGGTTCCCTTGGTGAGATAGGATGATTATAAGGAATGACGGAGACAAGCAGAATACTGTTAGTTATGTGGAATAAAGAATTATAGTATTTTATAGCGTGATTTCCGGTTTTATGACGTCACTTCCGGTTACATGTGGTTAGATAGATAACTTGAAATTCGCATAATCATTCCCTCACCATGAATGAAGAGTGTATATAAATTATAAGAAGAAAGATCTTGATTCATCACCTGGGAAAGAAAGTGTTAGTACTGGAGTCCTTCACCAGATCAGTGATGTTCTACAACTGTCTCACCTCATAATCCTAACAGATTCCAGCATAAGTTGCTCCATGATGAACTTGTGGAGATTCCAGTACACCCCCCAATACAAGCCGATAGAGAGGAAGCTAGTGCTCTGATTTCGTGCGATGAAAAGCGTACATTAACGTAATCCTGGTTGCATCCTTGATAGGCAATCGATATCGTCTTGCGAAGCCATGCAGATAAAGTGTTTTTAGATAGTTCCGTCGTGATGTGTTGTTTACAAGGAAGAAACAGACGACGGCGCTTATGACGAAAGGAGTCCGTACGATTTGTGTACCAACAGAGTGCCCTGATTGGACACAATAAATGAGATCTATCTGACCGAGAGGAGTGAGGCAAGATACGCTGGAATAGTGCTCTGCAAAACGAAGAGAGGAGAAGTCGATGGCATGTATCTCCGAGACGCGGGCAGCCATGGCAAAAGCTAGTAAGAAGGCATTCTTGAGTGTCATATACATGATAGGCACCGAAGCTAAAGGTTCAAAGGGTGCTTTAAGTAGGGCTTGCAACACGAGGCATAGATCCCACTTAGGGAAGATCGATGGAAGTCATTGAGTTGGAAGGAATGGATCAAACGATGCAAGGAGATCTCTGAGCCGACTTGTAGTCCTTGGAGATTGCAAACTGAAGCAATAGCAGAACGATATCCCTCAATAGTACCAGCTTTGAGCTTTCTCTGTGAGTGCAAATAAAATAGGAATTCCCGCTATCATGGGAATAGTTATAGGCTGTCCCAGGAGGTGTCGCTGAGTCCTCCACTGGGTGAATCGTTTCCATCTCGCGTCGTAAAGTAAGGCTGTGGACGGGCGGATGGCCTGAGATATGGCATGTATGGCGTCAGATGTAAATCCTTGTTTGTGTAGGGAAGAGTGGATAGTCTCCACACGTGAAGGTTCAGAGCTGTGATGTTCGGGTGGAGCACTAACGACTCTGGTTGAGCCAGAAGATTGTCCCAGAGAGGTAGAACAAGAGGTTCTTCCATTAGAAGTTCCAGGAGAAGTGGAAACCACGGTCTGGCCGGCCACTCCAGCGCCACTAGGTAGAGAACACTGATGTTGTACTAGTTTGGCTAGTACATCCGGGATGACCTTGAAAGGGGGGAAAGCATAAGCTATCATGTTGTCCCATGACACTGACAGAGCGTCTACGGCCCAAGCGGACGGGTCTGGTACCAGACTGATATAAACAGGTAGTTGGGAATTCGACGCGTTGCAAACAGGTCAATGCACGGCGTTTCCCACCTCTGTTGAATCATGCGGAAAGCTTCTCTGTGAAGAGTCCACTCTGTCGGTAGAAGTTGTCCTTTCCGTGAAAGTGAATCCGCCAGTAGATTCATGTGTCTGGCTTTGATGGCGCACTTGTGGAGATCCACTAGTTGGTACAGTTTCCGCGTGAGATCCATTAGGAGGGAAGAATGAGTTCCCCCCCTGCTTGTTGATATAAGCCACAACAGTGGAGTTGTCCGTGGCTATCATGACAGACTTGTGATATAGATGATGCCACCACAGGTTCCATGCGCAGAGAACTGCCAGGAATTCCAGGACGTTGATGTGATAAGTGGATTCCAATGGTGTCCAAATCCCTTGAGCCCATGTGGGCACCCCACCCCGTTGCCGATGCATCCGTGTAAATTGTCAAATCCGGTTCTGGTATGGGAAAAGGAGTGCCGTGGAGGACATTGTGTTCCTGCGTCCACCATACAAGTTCGCGTCTGACGACAAGAGGAGGAACCACATCCAGATCCAGATCTATTGATCTGCACTGATTTATCCAACACTGAGTGTGATGAAGATGTAAGCGGCCTCGAGACGTAAAATCCTGCATGGACATGAGGGATCTGACTAATGACATCCAACTTCGGAGAGACACTAGTGGAGTGTCGATGAGGAAGAATATACGATTCCTGACTGTGCTCCAACGATCGCGATTGGGAAATATATGGCATGTCCTGGCATCCAGTATGGCCCCTAGGAATTTGATGCGTGGAGCAGAAACAAGTCCGGATGTATGAGATGTGTGAACACATGGATGATAAAGTTGGTGTGATGGATGAGAATCCAAGTACGAATGTGGCGGGCCAGAAAGTCATCCAGGTATCCGTGAATGGTAATGTGTCTGAGATGAAGAAAATTGAGGACAGGATTCATTACAACAGTAAAGAACCATTGGGCTATGGAGATCCCGAAAGGTAGCACTTGAAACTGAAAACGTCGACCGTTGATGGCGAAACTTAGATATTTCTGGGATTGTGGATGGATCGGGATATGTAGGTAGGCATCTTTCAGATCCAGACTCGTGAATTTTGTGTCTGGACGAATAAGTTTGTGGACATTCCGGAGTGACCCCATTGTAAACTTCGGCGGCCGGCAGAGGAACTGTTTGTTTAAGATCTTTAAGTCTATGATCATTCTCATCTCCGGTGTATCCATCTTGGGCACTAGAACAACCGGGAAGTAAAATCCTGGAGTGCAGTCGTGAGGGAATAGCTCGACAATCGCCTGTTTGAGAAGTAATTGCTGAATAGCCGTGGATGCCGCTGATAGGCGTGGGCCTGTAAGGAAAAAACGACGTCCTATTGGATGAACTGTTAAAGGTGGGAGACGATTGAATTGGAGGTAGTAACCCGTCTGAATTACCGATAATATCCATGTATTGTCTGTGAGTTGAGTCCAGTTTAGGTAATACTGAGAGAGACGGACCCCTACTGGGGATGTTAGCACTGGTTGTTGAAAGTCCATAATCAATCTCAAGTCCGTGGGCGTTTCCAAGTCGAAAGGAACTGAGGGTTGTGGTGCGTGAATGGACAAGTCATCGTTTACTCGAAAGGAACGAAGACCCCTTGTCCGAGATGGTGGCAAAGCCTGCTGGTTCGTAGGTCTTGGTGGTTCAGACTGAGAATGGGCTCTATCAAAGGCTGATCGTTGCTAACGCTGTGGAGGGGGAGGGCGGGAGACAGACGAGCCTCTTCTTCCAGGTGTGAGTGAACGAGATGGTCGAGCTTGGGCTAAGAGAGCAGAAGCCAGCTGTTGATTAAGACTTCGTGAGACTTGAGCATCCTGAGAGGAGATAGCTTGAGCACACTTGCCATTAAAGAGGGATGAGGCTTCAACAGGCTGTTGATACAACTCATGTTTGGCCGAATCAGGGATGTTCTTAACACCATAGAGCATATTTGAGCGTTCCAAGGTAGTTAACCGACCCATAATATTCACTTGCATGGTAGTAACGTCTGCCACTGCTTGATAAATCACTTCGAGAAAGGAGTGTGCCAATGCAGATAATTGTGCCGACATGGACACCATTGTATCAGGTTTAATTCCCAGCGTAGTCATCAAAGACTGGAGGAAGCAGTTGTCATACCCCAGAGGCAAACCAATTGATATAAGAGAGTATATCAACTGAGGATAGTGCCGAGTTATCCATATCCTTTAACTCCCTGTGTGATACTAGTATCTTGGAAGAAGAGATGCGAGGAATGTGTGGATCCAAGGAAACAAAATCTTTGTCCAAGTCCGGACTAGAAGCTGGGAACAAGCGGTCATGTATGCCATACGATTGTTTAAGTTGAGTTTTGGGTAATGATTGCGGAGGAGCAAGCTTGGACATTGACTCATTAACAGACGACAAAGCTGACCGAACGACTGTGGAGTGTGGTAATGTAAGCTGAGGTAATCTTTGTGGAGCCATTAATCCCGAAGAACCTAGTTCCGCTGGAAGATACGTGGCCACAGCTGTGGACGGGGGAGGCATGGTGCACGGCTTTAGTTCATGCAGTAAGGCAATCCTTTCCGAGTACGCCCAACCAGGAGAAAAATCTGGTGCGTCTGTATCCATAGACGGGACTGTTAATATGCCCTCATGCATGGCAATCTGTGTGTCCGTAAGAGGATAAATGCCTTGATGATCTGGTCCCATAATGTCGGAAAAAATTGGAATAATAGGGGGATTGTCAATGTCAATATGATCACCACCGGCTGGCGGCAATGTAGTAACCTTTGGTTGAAAAGCCGTGGAAGCCGTAAGGGTGCTATCCAAACCCGAACCCGCGGAGATTGGCGCCGTGGCCTTGTCTAGGACGGTGGATTTATTAGCCAGTTGGGACTGGGACAACGCCGTAGCTGTCACCAATTCCTCAGACTGAGCTGGAGGATCCGTGGAATTGTCCGTGACAAACCGACTGTTCTCTCTCATTTGTAATTCCTGACTAGAAACGGATGGCTGCTCAACCCGAGAAGCGGCTATTGAGCGTTTCAAGTCCTTAATCTTACTAAAACTCCTTTGTTCGAGATCCTTGAGCGCCGAACCAAATGAAGCGTTCAAATCTTCCTTAAAAGACACAAGCATTGATGATAGAGAATGTAAGTCTAAAGTTAATAAATCTTGGCACATCAAACAGCGGGAAGAGAGTGAACATGGAGGATCCGTAGAACAAGTTAAGCATAACGAGTGAGGGTCTTTATCAGTATAAAGTATAAAAAATGGCGGGAAAAACTTGAGCAAGTCACAATAAAGTATTTCACACAAATAAAAGTCAAAAGTTCTGCGACAGTACTAACCAATTGAGTAGCTGTAGAAGGTCGAACTTGTACGCATAAGGTTGAAATCCAAGGAAGTCAATAACACGTCCTCACGTGAGTACAGAGGAAAATATGACACGTATTGGTTATTACGAGCAGAAGAGCGAGTCAAGGGAGGTAATCGAGCGGGACCAGGTATAATCTAAGTAAGGATTACTTCCCTTTGTTATTAAATTTTTTATCTAAGGGAGTCTGTAACACATCACCAAGTGACGGAGGAAAAGGCTAACACAACCCAGAGGGAATGTTTACGCCTATAATTTCTCTACATATAAAAAATTGATGTCAAGTACTAAAATTTCAACAATTAAACACCTATCTAAATTTATCAAATGTATATGTTCTAGATTTCAGTAATCATTGTGTATATTCCCTGTCACGTTCTTGCATACTTTGTATATTCTGCATTATGCAGTCATGTACCACCGGAGGTGGTTTCATTTTGAGTAATAAACTCTGAGTGAAGAAGCTAAACACCACAATTGTGAGTAGGAAAGAGGAAAGATGATTAGTTTCTTGTGAAAACAATATTATACAATGTGGTTAAGAATCATAAATAGGGAAAGTCTTTTACCGGTATTGCTAAACACCACGCTTGTGAGTGAAAAAGATTATTCGTTTCTTGTGAAAACAATATTATACATGGGGACACTCTTTTACCGGTTACGGTAATCCATTACTTAATTCATCTATTGGAAATGTGGCTTTACCGGCCACAGCCATGTAATTGAAATGTGGCCATCACGACAATAGTCATTTTTTAAATGTGGCTTTCCCGGCCTATCACCGTGACTCTCGGCCTTAATGAGTTAAGTTAATATGAGAGAAAGAAAGATTCTTTATTCCTCCAGAAGATCATCCGAAGATCAAACATGTTATATAAATACAGGAAAGTTTCAAAATTGATATAGATGTATATACAATTACTTTAATCAAGATGATTACCTAAAGCTAGAATTGACATAAGAACATACATGTACATGTATATACAATTGATTTATACAAGAAACTTCCGAAAATGGACATACATCATTATACACAAGTTATGCATCAGCTCAAATCATTTAGTGTAACATTGTAGGCGATGTCGTCTTTTTCGGCAAATGTATAAAGAAAATCGTAAAATAAGTGTTTCCCATGTCTCTTGATCAACATAATCATTAAAAGCAGTTTCACCTCCAAATTGAAAAGAGAACATTTCGAGTTCATCCTGTAATTCAAAGGCAACATAGGTTTCCACATCAAGAATGTCAATCACAAACACAACAAAATTGTTTCTCTCAATGTTATTGTTCACAGTGTAGTAGTACCTGGTATATGAAAATCATAATCATAAATACATAAGTATTGTTCAAATATTTTACCAAGTGATGAGATTTCAGTACATATTTGGAGAGCAGATTTATAATCAGGGTGTAAGTATGCCAAATGCCAGAGAATATGATAGTTTAGCTTGCAATGAACCCATGCATAAAGCGCCATGTTTGTATTAATTGAGGTTTGCATAACTCATCTGTGTTCTTCATAGCTATGTACAGATGTATTTACAATTTTTTGCCATTCATACTTTGGAGGGAATACACCCACTTTAATATGTTTTTCTATGTGTACATGTAAATTATATTTATAGAGTACTGATAGTAGATCATCACAGATTGAAGGTGATTTTGTAGACGTGGTTATTGCTGCATAAAATATGTTTTGGGCAAAATTATTACAGGAGATTTTGTATAGACGTCCAAGAAAGATGAGTTTACATTTGTCGATGTAACCAATAAATATCCACAATTCCAAATTTGCAATAGTAGAGTCTGTTGATGATCTTTTATCAATACAAGCAAAATATCGCTGTGTAAGTTCAAGTGTTGACCTCTAATGTTAGGTAATATTTCACAGTCATAGATACTTGTGGTAAGTATCATTCTCAGCCAGATTTTGACACATGTAAATTGGTGGAGTTGAGAGTGATGAAGTCACACAGATCTTAGGGAATTTATGTTCTGTTTTGCTTTCTGACAATACCTATAGATTCTTGTTTTTGTTGAAAAATTATCAGTTAGGAGAACACCTCCATATGTAGTTGATTCAAACGGAGGGATAGGCGTATTGCCAAGGCGGCACTGAATGTTAGAATAAGTGCATTATCTTTTGCTGAAGACAACTATAGTATTTTAGTTGGGTTGTAGGTCAAACGTCATTTCAAGGCATATGACGAAACGATGTCTAATGATGATTGTAAACCTTTAGGTGATGCAGTAACAAGCGTGGTATCGTCAGCAAGCAAGACTGCAGGAACATGCATACCATATACACAATTCTAAGATGCCTAGCGGTTAGAACAATCGAAAAATAAATACATTATGAGACAATAAAGGTATAGTTTTTTGATGACGTAACAATTGAATGACGTTTTCCCGTCACTGCGCCATTCTAGTGTGCCCCCTCGTAATCGAATTATTTTACATTACGTCACAATGTAAGTGACGTCACGATGCATGTCAGTTGTCATCGCCTCGTATGGCCACCTACAGTAAACTACTCCGTTGCATCCCGTTTCTTGGTTTGCAGTTGCTTCACGCAGCTAACATCACTGGTGGAAACATTACGTTTATGTTTTACGATGGTTAAAATGTGTCAATTCGACTCACAAGTTTTCAGCAACACGGTAGCGTTAGCAATGTTTACATTCCCAATGCAATGCGTGGAATGTAAACGACTACTCAGCTTCATCTGGATGTACTGATCTAAACTTGCGTTGGTAGTAGAAATGCGGCGTTCATATTGCCCCATATGGTTTCGCTAATGACAGATGTAATTAAAATAATTCAGAGAAGATATTTAATCCGAGCGTAAACCGTCACCAAACTGTTATGATTTGTTTTTTTCTGGTAGCGTTAGTCTTAGCGTGGGGGGCAGCCACATCAATAGAACAGCGAAACCAGTTAGCCCTGTGCGAGGATTCTTAATTTAGGTCACCGACACCGTCATTTATTTTCTGCCTTAAATTAATTGTAATTATCCTTAGAAAGTATTAAATTTAGCATCTTAGAAAGATGTAAAGTTAAACTCTACCCAATGTGTTTTGTAATAAAGTATAGTTTTGCCCTGAACTATTATAACATCAAAGCACTTTCGGACTACCGTCCTCGTGCTTTAATTATAATTGTTCAGGGCAAAACTATACTTTATAGTATAGTTTTGCCCTGAACTATTATAACATCAAAGCACTCGGACTACCGTCCTCGTGCTTTAATTATAATTGTTCAGGGCAAAACTATACTTTATTACAAAACACATTGGGGTAGCTATAGCGAACTTTATTTCCTAAATAACACAATTGGCTTCTCTGAGAGAAGTGATAAGGTCATTTATAAAAACAAGGAAGAACCAAGATGAAATAACTCTTCCTTGACAAACACCTTGCTTGACACAATATGTGTCTGATCTCTCACCCTGGTAACAAACAAAGGATTCGCTAACAGTATAACGGTGATGTAAAAGATCCCAGGTATTACCTCTTATACCAATTTCATATAATTTATAAAATAATCCATCATGCCAGATTCTGTCAAAGGCTTTCTCGTTGTCGAGAAAGACAGAGAAAACAGCAGAATCTCAATGCATATCAAATTGAATACTTTCCATGAGTGTGAATACAGACATAATGGCTCCATGTTGGCACCGAAGCCAAATTGTAACATGTCTGGAAAAAGTGGCCTTGATTTTGTTAATTTATGTTCGATTCTTTTAAGAAGGAGCTTCTCTAACAACTTACCGAGACAAGATGTTAAGATGATACCTCTGTAATCTTGTGGGTCACTTTTGTCTTTTTTGTCCTCATATATTGGTAATAACCATACCGAGTCTATATTCCTTTGGGGCATATTGAGAGGTAGTGATAGCATTTAATAGTTAACATAGGTGAGTGATGATAAAGTCACCTGCAAATATAATGTGTTCATGTGTTATTCTATCAGGGCCAGGGCCCACTTGCACAGAACGATCTTAACGCTACAATTATTGTAAATCCTTAAGATCGCGATCTTAGGCTTTGGCTACAATCACCATCCACTTGCACAAAGCAATTGTAGGCTAAGATCATTGTAAGTTACAATCGAAACTTACAATTGGTCCGGACCAATTGTAAGCAGCTAAGATCATTGTAGTCTGTGACAAAATGACGTTCAAGTTAGTGTCTGTTTCACGAAAATAATCAGCTTTACGTTTGGAGACTGCTTTTATATTGCATAAAACTGTGTGGTTCGCCTCAACTGATTTAACGTCAGAAACATTGTTATTTGCAGTAGTGAACCACATACCTATCATAAAGTACTATTCCCACCTGGTTCAGTGTTGTATTATGATAAGGGTCTTAGGTCCAAGTGATGGTTCCGGTGGTCCCCTTATCTAACTGACGTGCTGGTCTGCTTGGGGGAATTAACTCAGCAAAAGAGTCCGAAGTCACAAGAAGCTAATCACAATTTTATTTACAAGAACGGAGTAACATGGGGTGGCCACAGAGAGTCAGTACAACCCTCTGGGCTGAGGGCTAGAGCTGACCTGTGTTGGGAGTCTAAACCCTACTGATGGACAAATGCAGTTAGAGACTTTTTATCTACTTTTATCTACAATTAAAACAATAAAGAGATTGTGATTGGTTGACAGTAGTAGATACAATGATTGTCCGGGACTCTGCAAAGCCTTATTTCCCAAATAAGGCTTTGGTCGGACCCTTAGCTCTTGCTACCATTGTATCTACTACTTTTGAGCCCCGTTAATTTCCCACCCACACGTGGCACTACTGTGACACTATGTCATGTTGACATCGATGAAACAGTTTAATGTGAATCGCCTATGATATCTTTGGTGTTCGTAATAAAGGCTTGCCGGGCTTTTTGTATCCCCTGTTCTATGTACTTTTTTTTCTCGTCCTCGCTGATAGCAGCAGACTTACGAGACTTGGACCGAATCTCTTGTTTCATTTCATGTCATATTTTGTGAGTTCAGAGAGGATTGAACGAAACTCCTCCTCCGAGATCTTACTGTCAGTGAGTGCCGTGGAAATACGCTCACTTATCGTGTTCAGCTTTGCTTCGGCTTGAGAACCCTGATCTCGCGTCGTGTTTCAACGCCTTACGATGCAGTCTGCGGGATGCAAACTTAAGCACCAACCCTAACACCCCTGTCACCCCAGCTGTTATTTCAATGCCTAGCACTACAGGTGCAGCCACGATGGTAGCTAACAACCCAACACCTGCCTCCCCTAGTCCCATGCTGGTTGCCATAAGGGCAGTATCAGTCCCATCCACGGCATTGAAAGCTCTATGGTACTTCTTATATAGTGCTTTCCGCGTGTCGCGGTCTTGTTCTAGTTGGTGTTTTACATCACACAACTGCCTCAAGCGGAACCCGTCTACGGTTTCCAGGGTCTTCGCTACTTCCTCTACGACTGGGTACAGCCCCATCCTATAATATATATTACAAAAGATATTTTAATTGGGTTTCATTTAACCTTCGATTAATGTACTTAAAGCTGATAATGCTTAGATTAGCGTGCGTGTAAAAAATCAGGGTCTTAAAACTAAGTCCATTAAGGAGACGAACTCCATCAAGGCTTGCTAAAGGTTCGTTTCCGATACCTTAGTAATCTGACAATGTTGGTTATTACACCTGTCTTCCCAATTTATCACCATATCCTCTATAATGTAAATATACTCACCAGCTATATCTCCGAGATAGACGTCTATGATTAATGTGTAGTTTTCCTCAAACAATTCTATTTAATCGGTAACTGAGAAATTTGATCTCTGTCTTTACCTTCTCACTGGAAACTAACATGTTACCCGAGATGTCTGGTATTGGTGTGACTCGTACACTAGATTCGAACGAACGATCCTATAATCATACCGTTGTTCTTAATCTCGGAGATAGTATTATTTTGATTCAAGGAGATATAAGGTGAGGCGAGGGTTAAGTTGGCTAACCATTCAGGCTCTTTAAAATCTGATAACGGCATCCGCCTATACACGTTGTCTTTGAAGTGCAGGATGTATAAGGTGTCTTCCTCACCAGGCTGATCGAATCCTCCGTGTCCCCTAAGGCCTTAAGTGTAGTGTTGGGGCTGAAGCCAAGACATTGCTATAATACTATTACGATATAATTTCCAACTGGTTTTCTGATAATAGTTCAGGGGTGCACTTCACCCCCATGAAGTGTATGTTGTCGGGTAGGAATATCTTGGTTAGTGATATCGTGTCTTCCACGATCACGGTGACACCCTGCAGACTGGTTTTGGAGTCGACACCCACCCGCACGTAAACGTTGCAAACGTGATACTGGTGTTGTTTCCCCCACCGGAGTTTGACCCCCTTCACGATCTCGACATCATCCCGCAATGGTTCCCCTAGGTAGACTTGGATGACCAGTGTTGAGTTCGCCGGTAGACTCTCCAGGATGTTGACCACGCCTTCAAATTCAGACACCAACTGCAATACCACGTTTTGCATGCCTGGTTTACTCGATAGCATATGGGCTGCCATACTGGCGAGTGGGTTGATGACTACGCTACGTCTCTGAGTCGGGACGTAAGCCACTAGCAGGGTTCCGTTGATCACGACTTTGTTTAGGTGGTTGTCTTTGTTATCCGTGAACACGTAGGGGGAGCCGAGCCTAATATTGAGAAACCAGTCGTCCTTATCGGGTAATAACACCCACTTGTCTTCATCGGTGAAGACGAACGTATATGGTTTGTTTCGGGCGATGGTAGTGCTCTCAACATCGTCTAAGTCGAACAGTTTGCCCCGAGCGATGGGTATATTATCCAGTTATCATCACCGGTGTTGACAAGGGTGTACTTAGTGTTGACTACCGCTCTTGTGGTATCTACTATATCACTTAGGTTGCTACTACCACCGATGGAGGGGACTTCAACGCGTTTGTAAATGCTGTTTTTCAGTTGCAAGGCGTACAATTTACCATCTACTCCGGGGTCATCGAATCCGTGTGTGTCCCCGAGGTCGGAGATCCCCACATTGATGCATTTTTTCAACTTCATTCCAGGACCTTGTGCGCTGGTCATTTTATGTGCAGCGTTATGCTGAGGTATCCTATATTCACGGGATTGTGATTTATATCTAACACCGATATTATCAGCCCTGAGTCAACCTCTTATACTGCCGCGGTGAAAACGACTCAGTTCTACTGTCGTTGTATTTCTCCGTTTTCACCGGTACGGCTCTCAGTATAGTGGAAGGGTGACCCCCTTGAATGTTGTCCGTTGTGCTCACGTGGTTGAGATGAATGCACAGCTCTCGGTACGGTACTAGGTCGGGTAACTTCACACCTGTGGCGGTAGTCGTTGGTTTTATCTCGTCCGGCGGCATACCGAGTGTCCTCGCCAATGGTCGGCTGAGCCTCAAGGAGTTTCCTCCGTTGTTGATTAACACCACTGTGCCGTTTGAGTCGTTAATTTTGAGTTCGGCTCCCAGGGGCTTGAAGACCTCGTCGCTGAGCGAGCACACGCTGTAGTAACCGTGAGTTATCTGGTTGCGAGTGCCACCGACGATCAGCTTATTGTTGTTGGCGTTGATGTTAGTCCATCGCGGTAGGTAGGTGATATCGCAGAGTGCGACTTCGAGTTGACCCGACGTGTTATCGATCGCGTCGTCAGCTGAGCGGCCTCACCGCTCGTTATTCCTGGAAGTGTTATGTACATGTTAGAGTATATAAACTCATTATATAATAGTTTTAAAATGTACTCCCCTGGTGTGTTTTACCCTAAACTGGACGTAGATTTCCCCCACATGAAGATCGTGGTCGCTGCTGGGTTGTATTTCGACGCCCAGTTCGTAGATGTGTTCGACAAGTATAAATTTTCGGTGACTAACGCTAAGGTAGTTCACGCTTGGTTCAACAAACCGATGCAGTTCTGGCAGAATCAACTCAACTTCGCCGTGTGGTGTGCTACAACGGGGTGTGGTGTGACATTAACCGACACTCAGCGTGGACCGCTGAGTCAGTCTGTGTTCACGTTCCACGTGTACTACCAGTTCAGGCGTATCCTCAAAGACATCAGCGCCCCGCTCCCACAGGAAAAGGCGTGGAACCCAGTAAACAACCAGTACGATAGGCGGGCCTACGAACGTATTTGCAACGAATTCGAACTGAACACGAAGACGGATTGGCATTTGCCGGGACCGAACCACGGGTTGGGTATCCCCATCATTCACAACATGCCCCTCGTGGAAGCCAGCGAGAAGTTGAAAGAATGGGGATACAAGTCGTATCATCACCTAACAACCAACGAGTGGGATGACCGTTACATGGCGTTCGACAACAGCAAGGATTACCGAGTCTGGAGGTTTGAGCAGGGGGCAGCGGATGACGTGAAAAAGTTCATGCTGGACACGCCGAGAGGGTTCACTTTCGTGCGGGGTAATCAGGTTAAGCGACTTCGATTCGAGCGTCACGTGTGGGCTGTTGGGTGCCCAGGCGCAAAGCGTTCCAACATCCTCGGTAAGGGGACTGCTTACGGCGCTCAGAAACAGTTCGTTGTCAACGTTGAGGATGCTATCAATGCTCCAGTTGATCTCCCGAGTGCCATCAAACGCTACCAAAACGTGTTGGAATACGCCAGGTCGAAAGTCGACTATGTCTTCGACGTGGGGCTGTACATGGCTCCGAGCGATATGCAACTGAGAGTAAAAAAAGTGGTGGGCTACAACAACGAAATAGTCATAGCCACAGCGGACCAAAAGTTGGGCGTCAACCTCGATGTTAACACCCCCCACGTCCCACCACCCACGACCGGTGAAACGGGTATAGTGGCACCAACCCCGGAGCCTAGGGTTCAACCAACACCCCCACAGCCCCAGCCTGCACACGTTCAGGCGTCCAATCAGCAGCACATCGATCGTAAAACAGCCCTGGTGGTTGGTGGGGTAGCTTTGGGACTTATTTGGTTAAAAATTCCTTAGCCGCTACGTACACCAAACCCACCACGGCGACGATGGCTGCCCACAGGTTTTGACTGAGCCACGTGGCAGTTTTAGCCAGAGCGCTCAGCAGCCACGAGACGATGCTACCCAGGATGCCGGGTAGGGCTTCGGCGGCCTTACCAGCCAGTTTAGCCAGGGCCTCCCCGAGTTTTTTTATCCAGGATTTGACGCCCCCAGCACTTGGTGGTGTTGGTGTTGGTGTACCACTGCCGCCGGCAGGCGTCAATGACACCACCAGGGTTGATATGATGAAGCCCAATGCAGTCAGAATGCTGGCGATGGTGATCCCTTGCTCCCGGAACAGGATCCGAAATCCTGTCAGCTAACGTGGTGTCTTGGTGGAGGACTCGATCAACGGTTTCCAGCGCCGCGGCTGACCTGGGATCGAAGCTGGTCTCGGAAGGAGGATGCCGTTTCCAGCCGGTCTTCCTTTCCTCTTCCAAATTACGTATTAAGTTCCTCGATGGTGGCTTTCAGAGACTTCGTCCTCCGTTTCACCGAGTTTGACCTTTTCATGGGCGATGTGGTCGTCTATCGCGTCCAGTTTGGCCGTGTTGTTCACGAGATGTCCGCGAATGGTTTGCATGGCCATGTCCAGCCCCCGCAGTTCCCGAGCGGTAAATTCGAACCCGGGTAAGGGTTTGTCATGGTAGGTGGCCAACAGCTTTTCAATGTTATCAGTCATGTCTTGATCCGATGTGGCGCCCCTGACGGCTTGCAGATCTTGAACTGCCTCCTGGGGAAGGGCTTTAGGTTGTGCGCCACCGTAATCTATGAAACCTAGTTCATCGCGGATCAAGTCACCCCCATGGCGACTGCCTAGTGTTGATAAGGCAAGCGGTTCTCTCGTGCGCTTATTCATGAGATCGAATTCCGGGTGAGCCCTCAATCGCAGCGTGCCCTTCTTATCTACAGTAAACTTGGCATAGTCTCGCCCCCACGGCTCTACGTACTTTTTATCCCCTTTTAAACCATCGTAAAAACCCGTTGACGGCCTGCTTCACGAGTTCGTTGCTTTGCGTGAAATCCCCCCCGAACGCCTTGGGCACTGTCATCCCACATATCATCCATAGGGATGTACTCATAACCGCCTTCAGCCATTATTTAGTATTAAAACTTATATATTTCATTTATATAACAATGTATGGTAGAAAACTAGATCCTTTCCGAAGATCAAGAGAGCCACTAGGTGTCAGAGCTGTGCGCCAGTCGGTGACCATCACCAACAATCCCAGCAAGATAGACCAGAACCAAACGCTGCTGGTTAGATTCCCAAACCTTGGCGAGAATGACCTCATTGTACCAGGCACGGTTCGACTGGCGTTCAACCTCACGTTGACCTCTGACAACGACAAACGCGAGCTAGTGCGGAACGTAGGTCGAGCCATCATCAAGAAAACCACCATCAAGATCAGCGGTAACGAGGTGCTGAGCATCGACGACAGCGACGTGTTTCACTGCTACGGGGACCTCTGGAAAAGCCAGGGAGAACGCGTCAATGACGTGTACCAGGGCATCAGCAAATCGGTTGCGCATAGGGTATGGCTTCACGCAAGACCAGCTAGACAAGTTATCGGACGGTGACAAGGCCATCGCCCAAGCGTACCGGAACAGGTTCTGCGTGCCGCTCGACTTCGAGTTGCTCACGTCACACGCGCTGTTTTACCAGGCCGCGCTGGGTGATAGGCTTGAATACGAGCTCATGTTTAACAACTACAGCAAAGTAGTGCGTACGCCGAACGGCGATGAGGCCAGTTACGTCATAGACAACATCTCTCTGGAGTTCGACATGGTCACTAGCCCGGAGCTGGCCAGGCAGGTTCGAAGCCAGTACTCAGGGAAGTGGCCATCCTGTACGATCGCATACTGAGGCATAGATCAATCGTGCGGGATAAGAGCGACACTGTGTGGAATATCAACCTGAACATGCCGGCGCGATCGATGAAAGGCATCCTGGTCGTCCCCGTGGAGGATTACGAGCCATTTCCAGAGGGACAGCGAGAAGTTTTTCAACCCCGAGATTGAAAAGGTAGAAGTGACCATCGAGGGCGTGCCCAACCAGCTGTTCAGTCATGGTATGAGAGCATACCAGCAGTGGGATGAGATAAAAAAGCTATCGGCCATCAAACAACACCCATGCATAACCAAAGACCTGGACCTATCCTCCGTGCAGATCGGTGAATACCTGACCACCAAGTACGCGCTGTGGTTGGACATGTAATCCACGGATGATGATAAACTGCACGGTAGCGGTAGCGGTGAAATTATATCTGTACGTTATTATGGACGCGCAACTTAATATAGACAATGGGAGATTCGTGCAAGCCATCTACTGATGGCGGCAAGCCATCTACTGATTCGCCATCGCGACCCACACTGCGCCATAGTGTGTGGGCAGACTGGTTGTGGGAAGACCGTTTTCGTGTTGGATATGTTGGAGGGGTACTACAGGGATGTGTTCGACAACATCGTTATCATGTGCCCTACTCTGCAAATGAATAGAACGTACACGGAAAGACCTTGGGTGATGACGGACCCTGACGTACACAGAGTCGACCCGGGGACACGTCTGCAGGACTGGTTGAAAGCTTACCATATGAAATTTAAAGGGGAGTCGACGCTGTTCATACTGGACGACTGCAGCGCTAATCGCAAGATAACAAAAAAGATAAACATGCTATCGTACCTGGCCTTCTCTGGCCGGCACGCAAATCACAGCGTCTGGGTGCTAACGCAGAAGTTCAACTCGGTGTTGAAAAACCTCAGGGAGCAGACGCGATGGGTGGCCTTATTTCACTGCAAGGACAGGGATTCATTCGAGGAGTGTTTGAGAGAGAACGATGTGATGAGCAAACATGATAGGGAACGTGTGAAGAAACAGCTCGCTGAAACTAAACACGCTAAGCTCGTGCTCAAGACCGACCAACCCGTGGCCTATAGGGTGTTTTAGCTTAGCAATGCTTAGCAAAAGCTTAGCAATGCTTAGCAAATGCTTAGCATTTAGTTATAGCTATGGTATTTGAAGTGTTCGTCGTGTGCAACTTAACCTTCATTTCTCTGTGTTTTGCCTGCATAGGGTATTATATTGTTAAAACTACAACTTACTTGTTACATTATAAGATGGAGTGTGAGGAATTGCTAGAGCAACTGTTGGTGCCAGTGGGTGAAGGGGACGATGATAAGCGAGAGAAACTGGTGGCGTTGGCTGTTGGTGACAAAGCCAAACATTACTTTGGGGAGTACACACCCGATAAAATTCATAAAATGTCAGCCGAAGAAATCGATAAGCTGCACGCTAGATACGAGTCTAGACTCGGGGCAGAAATGACAAAGACAATAGGATCGGCTATGACCCAGATATACACTGGTATTGCGTCGTACTTCCTTCCCATCCCCCCGGAGCGCCGACTTTACCTGTGGGAAGCCCTTGAGAAAGACCCTTTTATCGAACACGCCTTGAGCTCTATCAGCTGCGTGCTGTACCACAAATACGGTATGTTGTTAGCCCCGGTGACGGCGGCAATTATCACGGCAAAGTATTGCCAATTTGAGGGGGAAAATAATAATAATAGTATAGATGGATGCTGCACAGGAGGAGATGGGGGAAACCCCCAAGGAGGAGACCCCTTCAGAGGAGACGGGGGAACCCCAGACCCCCAGGGAGGTGAACCCTCCCGAGGAGACCCCTCCCACAGTCACCAGGCAGAAGAATCCTAAGAGAGTAGCTGCAGGTTAAAAAAGGTGGTGTAACCAACATAAAATTATCACGGTGACTCACCCGACTCGACTCTTGTTGGCTGTAGGCGTAACTGCTGCCGTGGTTATCTCATGGTTATATACACGACACAGGGAGAAACCCCCACAATTAGAGGTCAACCCACATATCATGTTATAATTTAATATTTTTATATCATATACATAATGTCTGAGGGGAAAACGTTAAGTCAACGGCGCGCATACCACGCCACCGTGGTCGCCAGTCTAGCCGTAGGAATGCGGCCGGTTGACCAAAATGGTGCTTAAACAACCGACTATCAAGCTAGATTTCAACCTGCAGGATATGGGTATGCTCATAATGAACCTTGGTATGGCGATGGCCACAAAGGACATCCTAGTAAAACAAGGGATACTACCTGAAAATATTATGAAGTAAATATAGGATGGCTACGATTGCCATGATGGTCGGTGGTGCGTTAGTAAATGCCCTAGCATTTTCCGGGAGTAATTTCCTCTTCTCCGAAACTACGAGTCACACACGGCTGAAATACAGGAAGAAAGGAAGCGACATAACCTTGCTATTGAGAAATTACAGGCCGCACAATCCGAGTACGCTAAAAAACGTCTCCAGAGGATCGATTACATTAACGAACAGCTCAGGCATGAAAACCATGCCGTTCAAACATTCCACGATGTCGACGACGGCCTTGGCGAGAGAATACTACCTACTAACTGGTAAACAGTTGGAACCGCTCAATAAACCCACACTCGCTCAGTACTACACACCATCCAAGGGGCAAATGGACCGTGAACTGGTCTTCATAGCGCTGGGTATAGCAGCGATTGCGTTGGTTGCAAAACAATTAGACTAAGTACTCATATAAGTATGCTAAACATGAGACCTGCTCCATACCGATGCGAATACATACTTATGGGGAAGAAAGAAGCCTGTGATAGGAGATGCAGGACCGAGGGTACTGTTGTTTCCACATGGGAAGTCCTAACTACACGTGTTCTGTGTGTGGTATAGGGTTAAAGGGCACTACTGCCTATGTAAAGCTCACGGGGAGACGTAGTCAGACATCATCTCATCTACGAGAATAAAAAGGCCTACATAAAAGAACGTAGGCGACTTCTCAAGATAGACCCCCAATTAGAGCCTGTGCACACTTAGGTATAGCTATGTTTGTGGAAATTGACCCCAGGAAAAGTATACCCGTCATCGAATCTCTGGTTAAAAACATACTCAAAGATGAACTGAACTTATGGGGACGGTTCAGATTTCAGGTCATATTGGAAGTGGCATGGATTAAGGAGGGTGTTAAGTATACTCACCCCTTCACATGTGGGCAGGACATCACGACTCAATACCAAATAAATTGTTTTACAAGTATACAGGAATACCTGTACAACTTCAAGGAATACTATATCCAACAGTGTAAGTACTGGATTGAAACGGCCCATCTAGTGATTTTATGAGCGCCTCACTATATTTTTTATCAAGGTTGGAGGAGTTACCTCCCTTTACTGTGGCCCAATTAGACATTGATCTTCTTAGGTGTAATGCGCCCAACTATGACTACTATCACGTGAGCTCAAACAAATCGCCAGACGCCGTGGTGTGATCGGTTATTCTCGAATGAGGAAGCCAACCTTGTTGAAATTACTAGGTTTAGAAGCCCCTCCCACGGTAAAACAATTAAAAGTCCAGGCAAAACAGCTTGGGCTCACGGGTTATTCAAACCTGGGGAGAACCAGGTTAGTCGCATTGTTATCACATGCCCCCCGTACCAAAACCTCCCACTGTAAAACAATTACAAGCCGAGGTACGTAATTTGGGGTTAGGCGGATATTCCCATATGAGGAAGCCACAGCTTGTAGAACTATTACGGCAGAATAGAGCTGTTGACCTACAGTTCGTGCGCACTGAGCGCGCTGTAGGTAACTATTTGAGAGGCTGGCGCATGCATGTTGATAGGAATATAGACATCACAGATATCAAGCCTCTGATAGCTGCTAAGGTCAACCAGGAACTAAACGATCTTGGAAGTATCAAATTTCAGATCACAGTTAAAATGTCGTCGATAAGCAGGCAGGGAATGGGGTCACTGAATACGTTCAGCCTTACTTCAGAGGTAGGCAAGAGGTCGTCACGCATACAGAGACCATAGAAGCATCAATCGATACCAGTTTTCAGCAGATACGAGAATACCTAGAACGCTACACACACTTGGGGTCCGGGTGGGCTGTAGATAAAATCGATAATGTCTATCTAGACATAGCTAACTACGTGCCGTTCAGAGGCGGGTCATACCTAGACTTGCCCCCCTACTATAAGAAAGAACAGGCCATGGTAAACGTCAAGAATAGAGGAGACGATTGCCTGAGGGTAGCTACCAGGTCAGCCTTGTTTCCAGCTGACACTCATTCAGACAGGCTTTCTAGCTATCCCCAAGATGATGGGCTCAACTGGGATGGTATAGATGAACCAACCCCCATATCCCAGATCACTAAAGTAGAAAAACAGAATAATCTAGCTTATAACGTCTGTGGGCATGAAGGCAACACAACAATAGTACACAGGGTCAGCCCAGTGTTGGGGGAGTAGGGTCGCCAAGTTATCAATATATTCATGATCCAATGAGGTGAAAAGTATCACTACACGTGGATAAAACATCTCAGTCGGTTGTTGCACGACCAGTCGAAACACGTTGGGAAAAAACACCGGGAGGATTACCAAGGTGTGGGGCAGACGGCCATACGAGTCGACATGCCTAAGGAAGGTGACAATATCCTAAAATTTGGCAACCACAAGAACCAAATGTCTGTGCCTTATATCATCTGCGCCGACTTTGAAGCCTTGGTCAAACCCGTTGAGGCTGTTGGGGGTATCCCCACAGGTGAGAGCTGCACACTCAAAACACAGGAGCATGAAGCCTGTGGGTTTGGATACGTGGTCGTCTGGTGTGATGGGAAAACGAAAGCTCCGGTAGTGTACAGGGGTCCCGACGCAGCTGAAAGGTTTCTAAAGTGTTTGCAGGAGGAAGAAAAAATTATTAGGAATGCACTGTACACAATCGCTCCCGTGCGTATGACCCGAGCCGACCGACTAGCTCACGCCTGTAGCACTAATTGTCACGTGTGTGACTCACCACTTAACGGTGATTCGGTAAGAGATCACTGTCACGTAACCGGTAAGTATAGAGGCGCCGCTCACAGCGCGTGTAACCTTAAGCTTAGAATCAACCCTAAGACAATAAACATCCCCGTGGTCTTTCACAACTTGAGAGGGTACGACTCTCACTTAATCATGCAGGCCATCGCAAAAATCGATGGCAATATAACGTGTATCCCCAACAACATGGAGAGATACATCTCCTTCAGCTTAAACGGCCTGAGGTTCATCGACTCGGTTCAGTTCCTCCTATCGTCACTCGACAGTCTGGTCAAGGCCAACGATACCTTCCCTATCACCGATCGATACACAGACGCCGAGACTAGACCCCTGCTGATGAGGAAGGGTGTGTACCCCTACGAGTACATGGATGGTTGGGCCAAGTTCGCCGAGACCAGACTACCCCCCATCAGAGAATTTTACAGCAATCTGACCGACTCGGAAATATCCCAAGACGATTACACACGCTATTAATGTATGGAATAAACTAGGTTGTAAGAATCTGGGTGACTACCACGACCTGTACTTGAGGACAGATGTACTGCTGTTAGCCGACGTGTTTGAGACGTTTAGGTGGACATGTTTCAAGCAGTATAAACTCGACCCCGCATGGTATTATACCAGCCCAGGTCTGTCGTGGGATGCCTTGCTGAAAAAGACCGGAGTTAAGTTAGAATTACTCACAGATTATGACATGCACCTATTCATTGAGAAAGGCTTGCGAGGTGGGATCTCCATGGCAACCAAACGATACGCGAAAGCAAATAATCAATACGTGAAGGGCTACGACTTGAGCAAGCCAACCAATCACATTCTCTACCTCGACGCCAACAACCTGTACGGCTGGGCCATGAGCCAGTATCTACCCACAGGGGGATTTGAATGGGCGTCACCCATTGATGTTATGAGCATCGCACCAGATTCGAACAAAGGTTATATCCTCGAGGTTGACTTGGAATACCCCAAGGCATTACACACATCACACAACAGCTACCCCCTGGCCCCCCAAACGTATGAGGGTTAACCCAGACTGGATGTCTGAGTACCAACATAACTTATTAGGTGGGTGGGTGGCAGACGTTGAAAAACTCGTGCCCAACTTAATGAATAAGACCAATGAATACATCGTTCACTATCGCAACCTACAGCTGTACCTGTCGTTGGGTATGAGGCTGACCAAAAAACACAGGGTGCTCGTGTTCGACCAGAGCCCATAGATGGAGCCCTACATCAGAATGAACACGGACCTCCGAAAGCTTGCCACCAGTGACTTTGAGAAAAACCTCTACAAGCTCATGAACAACTCGGTGTTCGGTAAGACTATGGAGAACCTGAGGAAACGTGTGACCGTGAAGCTGGTTCGGTCGAATGAGGAAGACAAGCTCCGGAGACTGATAGCCAGTCCGGCATTCAACCGTAGCAAGATATTCACCGATGACCTAGTTGCCCTACACATGAAGAAAAGCCACATAAAATTCAACCAGCCTGTTTACGTGGGGATGAGCATCCTCGATTTATCCAAACACCTGATGTACGACTTTTACTACAACGAGCTGAAGAAACAGTACGACGACAGGTGTGAAGTGCTGTTCACTGACACGGATTCCCTGCTGATGGAGATTCGAACCGAGGACGTGTACGAGGACATGAAAAAACACCTCGATTTGTACAACACCAGCGACTACCCCAAGGACCATGCCATACACAGCACGGTAAATAAAAAGGTCCTAGGTAAGATGAAGGACGAGTGTGCTGGCACGCCCATAGCCAAGTACATAGGTTTGAGGCCTAAGATGTACTCCATACTGAAAGCCGACAATGGTGAGATCCGGAAGGCTAAGGGTGTTAAGAAGTAGGTGGTTAAACAACACATCAAACACGCCAGATTCAAGGAAGCCCTGTTCAAGACCCGTACCTTTAGGCATAAAATGAACACACTTAGAAGTGATGGCCATAGGATATACGGACTGACTATAAACAAGACGTCCCTGTCGCCGATGGACACTAAACGTTGGATAGCTATTGATGGGATAAACACGCATCGCGACGCATGGGCATGAAAAATTGAACCAAGAACATAGATATATATATGTCACGGAACCAGAGAAAGTTTGAGGCTATTTACTATAGCCCGCGTGGGTACTGGAAAGGAGCTAGCGCTGTAGATAAGCTGGCTAAAATGGCGCGAGTACCCCCGGAGGAGGCCAAAGCGTGGCTTGAAAAACAAGCCCTATGGCAGATCTATTTACCACCCCCACGCTACTTGCCTAGAAGGAAGTTTGGTATTAACATACCCAATAGCGTTCACCAGGCAGACCTACTGTTCCTACCCCACGATAAGAGGTACAAGTATACCTTAACCGTCGTGGATGTGGCCAGTCGCTACAAGGAAGCCGAACCCTTGACCGCGAAAGACTCGGCCCAGGTAGCCCGCGGATTCGAACGCATATACAAACGCAGTCCGCTGACGTGGCCAACAGAGCTGCAAGTTGACCCCGGGTGGGAGTTCATGGGTGTCGTGTCACAACTGCTAGCCAAACACGATACAAAGGTCAGGCGTGGCACGGCTGGAGCCCATCGCAGCCAAGCCATAGTTGAGAGATTCAATCGGACTTTGGCTGAGCTCTTATTCGGGCACCAGTATGCGAGAGAGATGGTCAACCCGGGAAAACGATCGACGGAATGGGTAGCGCGGCTACCTCAAGTGGTGTCGGCTATCAACCACGAAACCACTCGGCTCACTGGCAAGAAACCGGCAGACGCTATCAAACTGAAATCAGTGGTGGCTGAGTCGGCTGCACCATTGCGTGGGAAGGAGAAACAGATACCAGATAGGGCCCTAGTGAGGTACCTCTACCAGCCGGGGGAACACGAGGGTGATAGCCGTAAGCGAGCCACCGATCCTATATGGTCAGTCAAAACTTACAACATAGATAAAGTGGACATGAAAGCAGACGAACCTAACTTGTACTACTTGAGGGATGGGCCAGGTAGAGGGCTCGTTAGACAGGAATTATTGATCGTACCGTACGGCACAATGTTACCTCCTGTCAACACGGCATAGCGATGATGGAATGATGCAATCCCAGGATAGACCCGTTAAACCGAGATACTCCAGCTAAGTCCCCGGTAGCTCAATCGGTTGAGTGGTGCGGCCCATTATGTATAGTTTGCGCGAGCTATACATGTGGGTTCGTATCCCGCCGTTGCCTCAGGAGATTCCTTGCAACTTTGTGTGATGTGAGATGTTTCGGTAAGGAATCAAGATCATATCAGTTGGGTCGCTGAAAAGGGCTTAGCTGAGCGGGGCACTCTCATAGCGAGAGAAAGGCAGCCGACGCAATTCCCCTTGGGAGAAGCGCAACATCATCTTTCGATTTCACCCTTAGGGAATTGTGGCTGCCGGGGACATTTTACTACTTTTTAGAACCTTTCTATCTTTCTATAGGTACAGTAGTGCCACGTGTGGGTGGGAAATTAACGGGGCTCAAAAGTAGTAGATACAATGGTAGCAAGAGCTAAGGGTCCGACCAAAGCCTTATTTGGGAAATAAGGCTTTGCAGAGGCTTTTGTTGGACTTGGTCCCGGACAATCATTGTATCTACTACTTTGACTGATACAAAAATGGGTGTAACCTACATTAGCCTATCAAATACAGAATATACAAAATGGGGTGTGTCCTTCAATGACCAGACAGGGCAATTACTCTTAATCCTGTTAATCCTATTTTAACTGGCACTAATCTCGATGGCACTTTTACTGGATGCTTGGATGCTTACCCTGGGCTAGATCTTAACAAGCCTAATCTGATGTGTTAATTATAGGTGCTTGGGTTACAATAGATGCATTTACTGTGGGCTATGTCTTTATAACCCTTAATTGGTGTTTGCTTAAAGTCTTGTAATATAGATGATGACATGTTTACTTTATGAAAGTAGTTCATTTAATCGTCTGGTCATAACTCTGAATTACTGAAAGGGTTGCTAACAGCTTGAGTCCTCAATACCTTAGGCTAGGATTTTATCTTGAATATCTGTGAAATTGTGTAGCCGTAATTTATACCTTTTTCAATAGTATGTCTGTGAGATGAGTTTTACAACTTTTGACTGGAGTCTTTCTCTAAGCTATATGATATTCTATATTTATATTTTCCTAATATCTGAATCCTAATATATTGCTTGTAGTGGTAATAATGAATAATGAATTTTGTATGAATTATTATTCCATGATAGTTGGAAGAAGTGTGAAACAACATACCTTTTTGATAATCAAGGAAAGGATAGTAACAAAAGGTGTCTGCATGAGATTTGCAATGGACGTGACCTTTTCAATAACTCAAGGGCAGCTAATCTTAGTTTTTGCGCAAGATGGGAATGGTTTCCCTTGGCATATTATGCTCTTGCCGTAGAGTATGTCATACCCAATGTATTAAATGTTGTGACATCGCAGAGCTCCACATATATTTTTATTCGGTCACATTCCTGTCATTGATTTTGTCTTACTTATAATTAAAATAAGATAAAGTGCAAAAACAAGTTTCTTTCTCATTCTTAAATCTAAAATTGAATCGAACAAGAGACAAGGGTTTTAATCTATGCATTTTAGATATAATTCAAGACAGTTAGAATGTAGGAAAATATGTTATCTTCCACGTAATTGTTTCCTTTATAGATTTGTAGGAATTTTTTTTCATGAAAATTCTGCAAGGTGCGATTGAGGGAGGTATCTGTTGTGTGCAGTAACCAGTTCCACATTGTATTTACGCAGCATGCTATGCGCATTTGTAGACAGAAGTCGAGTTTAAGAAATTCATACCTCTGCTGTTGAAGAGTTCGATCTTAGTTAAGATCGCGATCTTAAATACATGTGGTCTTACAATCGCGCTAAGATTGGCTTTGTGCAAGTGGATTAGGGCAATTGTACGGTGATTGAAAAGTTGATTGTAAGGCCCTTAGATTGATTGTAACTAAGATCATTCTGTGCAAGTGGGCCCAGGTGATTTGTTTTTACTCAGAGATGTCATGGCATCTTTAACTTCACCGAAAGAGAATTCCTTTTCTAGTTCTTCATCATAGCCGTGATGGGACTTTTTTATATCAGTAACACGTTAAGATACATGATCTTTATGAGCTGACTGTTAATGGAAACCTGAGTAAGCCAACACAAGAAATGAAGACTGTAACATATGTATGTCTGGCCAACAGAGGCTCCCTGCCATAGCATTATCAACATTACTAGTTGTAGGTTTGTAGTATACACTAAGGGGGAGATCACTCCAGTTGGACTTCCTGTACAAGACCATGTGCTCATTAGCACCAACCATTGTTCCTATTAAAGCTTTCTAAACCGAAGCTTCACTTTGTTTTTTTTGTCTTTGTAAGGAAGTTACAATGTGGAGTTGAAATGGGCGCAGTGTGGATGGCGATGATGGGAAAGTGCAGGAGAAGGAGGGGTGGTGGTGTTCGGAAAGAGAAAGGGAGGGGAGACCAATTACCACCAATTATTTGTGAAATTTATGAATGAGTTTGGTTCACCGCCACGCTCAGACATATTCCAGCTATGTGGCGGTGGTCTGCAAATAATGAAGTGTGGGGACCAGACAATCCCATGAACAACAGTGTGAACAATGATCTACACAATTAGCCTAAGATGACGGGTGTCAAGCAAGTGAATGGGTGTTACTCCCCGATCATGTTAGTTGCCTCTAACGACAAGCATGGGTTACTGAATACAATCCAAACCTGGGTCTTAGTTATAGCAATAATTTTAGTTAGCGCCACGCTCAGCGATACTGCTGCTATCTTGAGGCAGTCCGCTAAAATTTAATCTGCAGAGGCAGTTTCATCAGTCTAATAGCCTGTCGGCTGTGTGCCGTACAGACTCAAGAGACTACGGTCCAGACCAAGGCCTAGAGTCTATACCCGTAGTTCGTTGTGGTGCTCTACTCGAGAAAGCTGTAGTATCACCCGCGAACTGAAGCTAATGAGCAATCCCCACGGCAGGAGAAGCCAAGGTTTAGAGTGGGAGGGACTATGTCGACGGATCGACATTAGGCTGGATTTGTCCATGGCGCAAGCCGCACGGGCCCTGCCTTCAGTCCCGGGGTTTCAACCGGCAATGGTTACAACCCATAAAAAAAGCCCTCTCGGCCGGCCACCCTTTCCCGCACAGGAGGATTGGAGCCACGCGAGCATAACCGGGCTGATCCCATGGACCGCTTGCAACCCACACATATGGGATTGTCCCAGTCAACCGTACCGCCTACGGGAGACACGGGCTTCACGGCTGTCCACCAGGTGCCGTCTGCCGTAGCCACGGGTAGTCCGTCTGATCGGTGGCATGGCATAACGGGATATGTCTCGGATCAGGTTGACACCGACTATGTCGATGAGGTCGACCGACGGCAGCTTATGCCCATGTCACAAGCCGCACGGGGTCCTGCCGTCAGTCCCGGGGGTTCAACCGCTTGCATTTGACCCTACTATCCGTAAGCTCGCTTGGCAGGCAATCGTTTATTTTCGCATGGTGGGGTCGGAGTCGCAAAGCCTAACGGCTTTGACCGTGGTCGTGGGCCGCCCGGGGGTTCAACCGCTTGCATTTGACCCTACTATCCGTAAGCTCGCTTGGCAGGCAATCGTTTATTTTCGCATGGTGGGGTCGGAGTCACAAAGCCTAACAGCTTTGACCGTGGTCGGGGGCCGCCCACGGGATCGCCAGCCATAGTAACTCGTATGACGCCGGCAAGAGCCATAGTCTAAAGTACTGTTGGAAATGCTAGAAAAATGCTTTTTAGCCTTAATACTTTGATAAAGGTGGTAAATGTACTATGTTGTCAATATATCAACTCGCCTATAGTGTACCTAATTTTTATTTCAATCGATTTAACATTTACATGCATTTAAAGGGCAGTTTACAGGAGAGAATATGGTACCAAAACAACAACTTAGGATTTTTTCAGAGTTCAACAACAGAAATCTGAAATAGTCTTTACATTAATGCTAATAATACAGGTGGTGTAAAAATATGAATAAACGTTTTTCTTTAACAAATAAATGTTGAATGTTTGTGTTAATTTACTTAATTATTGTTTCTTTATTGAAGAAATATTAATATAAATGTTAAGTCTTGATAAATAAGTTTCCCGTCATGCATGCACATCTTTATCACAGCGTTCACTAAGGCCAACTATTTGCAGTCAATTGTTGCAAAGTTTTTTGTGCTTGAAAAAGACAGAGGTAAACCTTTCATTAGTTTAGAAAGGGTTTATTACAGAACTTGTAGAGCTGTTGGTATGTCTTACCAACAAGTTTAAAATATTGTTAACAAATCAGACAAGACAGGGACCGTCTCAAAAGCAAAACCGGGACGTAAAACCATCCTTGACAACTTTGACAAGGGAGTACTTAGACGGGCGGTCTACAAACTTTATGAGAAGAAGAATATATATATTCTAAAGAAGCTACACCAGTGACTTCGTTAAATCTTTGGCCAATGTTCACAACTAGATTAAACTGACCGAATTACATCCATATTTTTGCAATGAAATATACTGTTGACATGCAAAACATTTATTAAAACGTTGCACATTTCTACAATTAATCGATAATATAACACAAGTGATAGGATTCTTTCCAATGTACAGTAATTTGTATGTTTAATTCAAAACAAACACACATACACAAATGATCCCTTACATAACCAATACGTATACTATACGTACACATATTCAACATTTTGAAGAAAACATCTATTGAGATGACCCTTCCCCCGAGCGTGTGCTCAGGTGTCAATTTCACCTGTCGATTCCGTGCATGCTGATGACGTAACACAGGCAGTTAATGTTTGTATCAAATAACGTCCCACTACCCGTTATTTTTCAAAGTTTTTGGTATTTTCATCAGTAAAAAACACATTTTAGGGCATGTCTCAAAATTTATTCCCTCGGTCTACATTAGGTTGATGTTTCTTAAAGTGATATTTGTTATTTAAGTAACTGTAATACCTCTGAATTTTAAATATAAGTCAAAAAGCTTTTTTCTAGCATTTCCGACAGTACCTTAGTGTCTATACCCGTAGGCAGCCAAGATACTCTTTAGTCTATACATGCGTAGTCGAGTATCAACCACGGAGTGAGCTAGTTAAGTTTTCCGCTTCACTCGGCAATATTCCATCTTTATGGCGGCGGTCTGTAATTAGTCGAGTCTGGACCAGACAATCAAGTGTTCAACAACATGAGCATCGATCTACGGAATTGGGATACAATGACTTATTGTGTTAACCAAGTCAGCGAGCCTGACCACCTGATCCTATTAGTTGCCCTTTATGTCAAGCAGAAGGACCTCCCAAGACATCTCTTCCCCCATTCATCATTTGTGAAACGGCATTTGAATTTCTCACTTCTCAACTCTTGGTAGATATCTACCTTCAGGGGCATAGATATAAGGGAGTCAGCAGTGTTTGTCATGACGCAGATAACCTGCGTATTTGACATACAATTATCTCAAATAGGAGTGGATTTAGAAGCTTGCGTCATTGTTGACGAACTGCTACTGGGCCTTAGTTCAGATAATGTAACTTGGTTTCTATGCGATGACTATTTTTTTGACTGCTCGGCGCTGCTTAAATACCTGACTGGTCTTACTTTGTTTTGTTTGTCGTTATTAAACAATCAACATTTGATGTCTTGATGAAAGTTCCAAACTGACGTTTTCTCACAAAACATGTCCATGACTCTTTCGCATATGACACTAGAGAGTCATTATGACTCCTAAAGGCTTTAAATTTTCGTCATCTGAGCCTATTACTTCGTCTACTACTTCGGCTATTCACCCGTTCCATTGGAATCTACCTCCGGCCACGGCTTCCAAACAACCCGGTACAGTTGTTTAACATACTCTGTATCACATACAAGAGTCTAAATGGCATGGCACCAGAATATCTAATCATATAAGTGAATTGCTAACCCCCCTCAACCACCCAGACAACTGCGATCTGGAAGCAATTCTTATTGAATTCTCCTTCTCAGTGTTCACAAATAGCGTCTGACCCTCTGACAAATCCGGCAGATTCGCCAACGGTCTGATAGAAATCTTCAACCCGCCGGTCCCAGTTTCTGACTGTATATTTCACAATGACTTTGACTGAAGTTGTTATATGTGAGATGTGACACTTGTTTGCTGTTTATAAATCTTATGTTTGTTAATAATTTCAATGCCAATATAAGAAATATTAAATCTGAAATGTGTGTTTAATTTTGTTCTATGGGTCCTGTGAATTTTCAATGGGTCAGACAGACATCTGAAACTTACAGGACCGAAAGTCCTGTTACTTTGAAACACCATTCATGAACACTGCCTTCTTACTGACTGTCTTAGCCTCTTATTGAGAGTGTTCTTTCAGTGGTTGCGCACCATCACTGTGGAATAGACTGTTCCTCGCTATAAACTGTTTCCATCTTTTATTGTGTTCAGATCACATCTTTCAATGCATCTCTTTCACTGTACTATTAACTCAAACCTTACTTTGGAGCGCTTGAGCATCCACCTTGTGGTTGGATTTCGCGATATATAACGTTTCAGTTTATTATTACTATTACTGAATTAGAAACACCACGGCTATATTCGAGGCCACGGATTAGAATCAATCCGCTGTCCCACGAGGCGAGGGCAGTTCAGGTAGCACATGAGTCGGACCAGGTGACGGGCAGGTGAATGAATCAGATAACGGGGATGACACGTGCGTTTTCTTGCCAGAATGCACTGTCAGCTGAGCGCTCCATGGGAGGCACGGGCAATATACCGTTAGGTTGGAAACAAGACTGATATCCAGTCACTGAATACAGGCAAGTGAGTTTATTCAAATTGCCTCTATATAACCTAGCAGGGTAAATGGGTACCTGGTGGGATAAATCATTTTGCTATTCAACTTTCTAGCGCCTCTTGGCAGCATGGGTTATCAGGGGTAATAAAAAGGTAACATGTCAACGCCTTGAGCATGTGCCTTGTACATGGAAAAGGCGTGTTATAGGGCACATTTATTGTTCTAACAAGTGCCTATTATCCCTCTGCATTCTGACGGAGCTTGGAAGGTGTATTCTGTCGTTCGTTTACTTTTTCATCATCCTCATCTCCCTAAACACGCTCATGGCATCTTCCGTTTGGTCGACCTACTTCTGCCATGCTTTGCGACCTTGTGTTAAGCTGGGCCCCGTCTCGCTTATAGCAATATACGCAATGTGGCGCAAGTTCTTGAGCGCAAAGGGAGCCGGGAACCAGCTTGGGAACCAGCTTAGACCTTGTGTAAGCTACAATATAACGAATTATTTCATCGGCTGATAAATAGTATTTACTGTGGACTGAATGACGCTGATTGGCCGAGAGCTAATACATTGTAAATGGGCGCCGTACACATCGTGTTGTTAGGTTGTCAAGTGTTACGGGCGGACATGAGTATAATCATGGGTTTAATCAACAGCGCATTGATAAGTGATATATTTTTTTTTCATAAAGTTACGTTTATTTAGAAATATGACGCGCCATTGGAGATGCGCTGTAAGAATTTTATGCACCATGTGGGAAATCATTCCGTGATTTCGTGTCTGCGTTCACTGTACAACGTGGCTGGACAATTCAGTCCCAATATTGCAAATATGAAGGCTTAGCATCCTCGGCTAGGGGTATGAATAGATAAGCCCATGTCAACCTTGATAGGATGGGGTTGTTTTTTCCTTGCCAGGGCTTAAAATTGATAGGGATTTCTCACACCTGTCCTCGAAATTATCCCAAACTTTCGTTCACAAATCACGTTACTCCTAGTCCAAGGGAGTTTTTAGGTTTTAGACCATGCATATTAGTATAGATCGATAACTTTTCATACGGCGGTTGCCTTGTCTTGGGAATCAGGTAGCTTCCTCACCCAGGTTTTGAGGATTATATTGCAATTAATCAAGATACCGTGGTGGTCATGTCAGCCCACAATGGATGCTTGCCCACTCCTCTTTGGACGTCGTTTTTCAGGCAGTTTTCTGATGCCAATCACACTTGAGTGATTGTGTTAGACCTTTCGGCAGCTATAGAACCATCTCACCTCTTGACTGGAGATAATATTCTTCCAGAACAATCCAATGAGGACATTGTTTCTACAATCTCGGGATATTTTTTTTTATGTTGAGGGGAATTCAGATTCAGGGCTATCTCAACGATTTCTTAGCAGATTTCTACTTTATCTTAGTTACGTTAAGACACTGAAACACAGTACTATGGTGGGCTACAGATCAGCAACCGCTTCTGTTTGAGATATACAAGGACTAGCAGTGGTTCTAACAGCTTGCTCTACAAGCCGATTAGATCATTCTCGTCTCTCCAGAAGTCTTCCAAACCTATGCAGGAAATTTCATTGACATTTCTTCTCCTTAAAAGGCGGGTTTTCTACTTGACATTTCTACAGCTTCCAGTTCCAGAATTTTTTGCCATAGACTTTAGTCAATCACCTTTACAGGATATAGATGGCTGTCATGTTAACTTTACCAGCTTTTTCTTGCCAAGAATCAGGCTTCTGCTAGCAGTCTCTCGGCCACAGAGTATACCAGATACAAGTATTCCCTACCTCTGCCTCTAGATCAGACAAAACTACACTCCTATGACCTATTCGAGCTCTGAGATGGTATATCCAGCATACTCTCAACATCAGACGTAGTTGCCACTGTCTTTTTATCTCATGCAAGACAATTGTTGATTTGGAGATCTTGATTGAATATTATATCGTCTTGGCTTAGGAAGACAATCACTTTTGTTTACCAGGACTGTGACCCCAACTTAGTGAACAATAGTTTTCCCTGCATGAAACCAGGGCCTGGATGTCGTCACTTGCAGCTTGTGGGTCCATTTCAATAGATCAGATTGTTGCTGGATGCCAGTGGAAAATATCTAATGCCTACACCAATTTGCTTTTGTGAAACGTCACTCCATCCTTAGAGAGCCTACAGAAAATGGAACGTCTAGTGGCAGTGAAGCGCCTCTCCTCCACCTGTTTCCCCTTTGGGGGGGGAAGAAACAGTGTGTGTGCAGATATATCCAAACTGAGCAGTGGTTCACTATTTTGGACTGTGAGGGAGGAAACAGGTTAACAGTAAACGGAAGGATGAGGATCTTTGAAGAACCTTATCTACTAATATTTATCACCAGTAAGTGGAATTATTATATCCGCTGCAGTTTATTACTCCAGTTAAATTATCCACGAGAAGACTTGAAATCACTTACAGGAAGTGAAGTCATGAACCGGAAGTGATGTCATCAAACAGGAAGTGACATCATCAAACAGGAAGTGACTTCACAGAAACCAGTTAAAATGAGAATCAGTCAAATAAACTATTACAGAACTGGATATGACGTCTTGGACCGGAAGTGACGTCAGTCTTCTCCAAACACCAAATATTCCTCCCTCACGACTATGATCCTTCCCTTTAGGTAATTGAATACTGGAATATAGGTAATCCATATATATTACATTTCATCACCTAAGTCATAGTTATAATAATTGTTATGTCATAGACTATAACGGGATAATTAGTGGTATTGCTATATTCATCATCTGCATAAACCCTCCTTCCTTATGTGTGATTCAGACAACCATAATCCAGAGGGAATGTTTACGCCTATAATTAGGAACAATTACATGTATTGTTAGTAATTGTTAGTAAACTTACATCTGGATTATGGGATCTAGTGCCCACCCCTACCTCCCCACAAGGAGATGCAGAAGATGTTAGTTTTTCGTCAGAAAAATCATGTGAGGTTTTCAACAACTATGTTGTGACGTCACAGCCAAGGGAGATAACTGCATAACTCTTTTAAGCATACCACTAGGGATAGCTATGACTTAGTTAAAAAAAATTCATTTCCATTCTGTATGTGTCTGTGGAATCCACAGGAATAAGGCAACCATAATCCAGAGGTAAGTTTACTAACAATATATGTAATTGTTCCTTATGGAACACAACCTGTTAACGACAAGCACAGACTAGTGCATGCTACTGTAACTGGCCTGTGTCAAGTAGGTGAACTGAAATGAAACAGAAATAATGACATTTTTAAGATTAATGCCTGCATCGTGTGACGGGGCTCGTACACCGCGGGGAATTTGGCGGTAACTATATGGACAATTACACAATAAGGCACTACTTAGGGAGTCGAAGAACACCCCCATGCCCTGCCAGTCTCTGGCGCTGATGTGGGCATGGGTTATGTAGGAGTGCTGAGCCACTTCCCCCCCCCAGTTCTTGCACAACATTGGCTATGCGCCTGTTTAGCTTGTGCCTCTTGGCATCTATGGCCCATGGGTTCTGCGCCCCCTTCCTTGCCAGTCTGGGCAGCATGCATGACCAGATAATTGTTGACTTAGGGCACCTAAGACGCAGATAGAGCAAGTCTAGATATATGCTATCAAAGAGCAGTTTGGTTGATATGGCACAGAGGTCCTTGGAGCCTAAGTGGATAACCACAACTTTTGGCTGTGCTTCCTGAGCGATGAGCCTGTCGACAAAGGTGTGAAACTGGACCCATCACATCCCCATTTGACCAACCACTTGCCACTGAGTGCAAAGAGCTGACCTGTCTCTGTATGTCATAGCAGCCGGGCCAAGTAGCTGGACCTGATGAACCAAGCTGTATCTGAAATCCGTTGAGATAGTTATAGGATTATGTGTATACATTTCACCCTAACAAATGTAAAGATCATAAAATGGAAGGTATGCGGATGAATGTCCGGTAAGCAGCCGACCCAATTCCTGAATTTGTTGTGAACTGATGCCCTGTAAAGCTGCTGTGGTGGTGGCCCTATGCGAAATGAATGTGACGAGTACAAACTAGGGTTGATGGACTCCGGGATTGATGCCAAAGCCTTTTTGAACACCGCCTAAAATTGAATTTTTTTTAGCGGTGAGCTGCCAAAATGAGCGAAAAAATACCCCATACCAGTGGGTCTGATGCAGAGGAAATGCTGCACTGCTGCAACAGGACATAATGGGGAGTTCAGCAACGCCTTTATGCTCCATGGCCATACTGACCAGTTTTGGAGCTCTGCAAATGTGCCTGTATGGATGATAAGTCAACTGCGATGGTTATATCTGAAAAAAGGCAAGCTCTGTTAGTGGTGTTCTTTGCTGTGGCTGCTACCAGCTCACCGACTCTGAAAAACCAAAAGAAAGTCAACATATATGCAGCAGCAAACAGCGCCACCTCGTAGGACTGGCTGCAGACCAAGGGCAAGGCGCACATGATCTCTGCAAGCAAGTGAGCCGTTATTGGTTGGCGTACCATGTATCCTGTCAATGAGACAATCTAGACATACCTGAAAGGGCTTTCTGAACAAGAAAGTGGTGCGACACATCACAGATATTATGAAGTGTGTGGAGTGCTGCCAGCGCAGATATATATGACCAGGCTGTGGCAGGCGACCTACCTGACACCGATAAATAAGCAATAAACTGCAGCAACTGGTCCAGTGGTATAGGCCAAAGAGATGGTAAACCAAATGCAGCATGGAATTGTTCAAACGCTGTTTTGCCCGCCTGATGTCGTCTGGAGTGGGGGTTGGTAACTTGTCCACATAAGGTGCTGCCAACCTGAATCGTGCCCACTGAAATCTCGAAAGAGAATCTGCTATAACGTTAGCGTGGGTGTCACTATGTTTTACTTTGAACAGTATGTTGTGTCGCAGACATAAAAGCACCAAGCATCTAAGAAGTGACCCGAGGAGGTTTTGCTGTCTGATGGTTTATTATGTGGACCACAGCCTGCTTATCAGAAAAGAACATTATCTGGCTGTTTGACAGAACAGTGCCCCACAGCTTGATGGCAAGAACAATAGGGAATAGTTCAAACATGGTTAAATCCTTCAACCATCCCTTTTCATGCCACTGTGCTGGTAAGCGACCATTGGTCCAATGGCCCTGAAAGTAAGCGCTGAATCCCTGGCTGCTTGCTGCATCTGTAAAATGTTTTGCCTCCTGCGAGTTTAACCATTGGGGATGCAAGAGTAAAGTGGTGCTGTTATGACTAGCAAGGAATTGGAGACATACTTTTAAGTCGGCGTGGATACCCTGTGTAATTCTGATTCTATGGTGCAGCTGAGAACACCCTTTTTGAGGATCAATGAGGTGCCAAATAAATGGTCGTTCCATAGGTATAGCCTTACAAACAAAGTTGAGTTTACCAACAATTGATTGTAAATTGCGGTTTTACTCTTTTGTTGCGTGCTGTCAAAATGTGAGTGAGCTGTTGTGTCAGTTGTTGTACCTTATCCTGTGGCAGCCTGATTTCACCTTTTACTTTATCGATGGTTAAATCCAAATATGTTAAGCATATTGTAGGGTGGACTGTTTTGTCCGGGGCCACTGGGATGGCCAAGTGATTGAATAGCTGCAATGATGTTCTGAGCAGATGTTGACAGTTTGGGCTGAATTATAGGCGTAAACATTCCCTATGGATTATGGTTGCCTTATTCCTGTGGATTCCACAGACACATACAGAATGGAAATGAATTTTTTTAACTAAGTCATAGCTATCCCTAGTGGTATGCTTAAAAGAGTTATACAGTTATCTCCCTTGGCTGTGACGTCACAACATAGTTGTTGAAAACATCTCATAATTTTTCTGTATGGACAACACAGAAGACGTGTTTACAGAGTGGAAGTGTTTTCAAAATTTTCAAAGAACTACAAGACTCCCGGTCAGTAGTGTCGCATTGGTTGATATTTCTGTCCATCGCATTCTATATTTTGTACATATTGCTTGCATTTTATGTTACTTTATTGAACTCTTCTTTTCCCGCCAAAATGCATATGTCACAAGCGCATATCTTAAGATGTTCATTGTGTCTTTGACTTTCCATGTAGTCCGTGTTCCCCATGGCATTTCGACCCATGGCCACGGCTACTCAGTCTGTTGATGTGTCGGCGTCCATGGGACAAACACAGACACAGCTGGCTATCCATTGACTTTCCATGTAGTCTGTGTTCCCCATGGCGTTTCGACCCTTGGCCACGGCTACTCAGTCTGTTGATCTGTCGGCGTCCACGGGACAAACACAGACACAGCTGGCTATCCATTGACTTTCCATGTAGTCCGTGTTCCCCGTGGCGTTTCGACCCATGGCCACAGCTACTCAGTCTGTTGATCTGTCGGCGTCCACGGAACAAACACAGACACAGCTGGCTATCCATCCAACCGTCCCAGACGAGACCACGGGTCAAGGTCTGTCGGACTGGTTTATGCTGGTGTCGGGTATGGTTCCATGGCTTCGGACCTTCCCGTCCTGCCACCCCCCTATGCTGGGGACACACGGGATCCCTCAGCCAAGCGGATCTTCTGGCCACCGTCCCTCCGGCCACACCGTAGCCACAGCTGGTCGGTGGGCTGGCATCTCGGGATACGTTCTGGATCAGCTTGACACGGATGTCGATGAAGTCGACCGACGGCAATCGTTTTTTTGCCTGCATGGTGGGGTTGTAGCCGCAACAGCTCAACGGCAGCGGCAGTGGTTGGGGCACGCCCCCGGGGTCGTAAGCCGTAGTACTCGTATAACGCCGGCAAGAGCCATAGTCTAGAGTCTATTTTTTTGTAGACAGTTGGGATGCTTTATAGTCTCTACCCGGGTAGTCGAGTATCAACCATGGAGTGAGCGTATTAAGCTTTCACGCCTCACTGAGCAATATTCCAGTTTATGGCGGCGACCTGTAATTCATCAAGTCTGGACCAGACATTCCAGTGATCAACTTGTGCTTCGATCTACGCTCTTGGTGAGGTGTGGTGACATTGGGTTTCACGTCGTCCTTGAGAATATTTCGCTCATATGATGACGTGCATGTGTGTGTATGTGTATGTGCGGCTGCTTGTACTAACCCAGACTTCAGCTGGGTTTATAGTGCAAGCCCACTGAGATACCATACTGCAGTGAAGCATGAATACCCCACTCGGACACATTATACTGGCTCCAAGCCAACCAGCCCTTGTTGTACCCATTAATGCCTAACGCCAGGCAGGGACCAACAAGTACCATATTTTAACGTCTTTTGGTATGACGCGGTCTGGGATCAACCCGCGACCTTCCGCTCTCCGGGCGGACGCTCTAACCTCTACACTACGGAGGTGGTTTCTACGCACTTGGGATACGGTGACACTTTATGTTACCCACGTCAGCAAGCCTCACCACCCGATCCCATAAATCTTATGTTTGTTAATAATTTCAATGCCAATATAAGAAATATTAAATCTGAAATGTGTGTTTAATTTTGTTCTATGGGTCCTGTGAATTTTCAATGGGTCAGACAGACATCTGAAACTTACAGGACCGAAAGTCCTGTTACTTTGAAACACCATTCATGAACACTGCCTTCTTACTGACTGTCTTAGCCTCTTATTGAGAGTGTTCTTTCAGTGGTTGCGCACCATCACTGTGGAATAGACTGTTCCTCGCTATAAACTGTTTCCATCTTTTATTGCGTTCAGATCACATCTTTCAATGCATCTCTTTCACTGTACTATTAACTCAAACCTTACTTTGGAGCGCTTGAGCATCCACCTTGTGGTTGGATTTCGCGTTATGTAACATTCATTATTATTATATTATTATTATTACTGAATTTGAAACACCACGGCTATATTCGAGGCCAGGGTTCAAACTCAATCCGCTGTCCCACGAGGCGTCGGCAGTTCAGGTAGTACATGCATCGGACCAGGTGACGGCCAGGTGAACGAATCAGATCACAGGGATGACGTTTTCTTGCCAGAATGCACTGTCAGCTGAGCACTCCACGGGAGGCACGGGCGATATACCATTAGGTTCGTTTACTTTTTCATCATCTCCCTAAACACGCTCATGGCATCTTCCGTTGGTCTACCTACTTCTGCCATGCTTTGCGACCTTGTGTTTAGCTGGGCCCTGTCTCGCTTATACCAATATACGCAATGTGGCGCAAGCTCGCAAGCGCAACGGGAGCCGGGAACCAGCTTGGGAACCAGCTTAGACCTTGTGTAAGCTACAATATAACGAATTATTTCATTGGCTGATAAATAGTATTTACTGCGGACTGAATGATGCTGATTGGCCGAGAGCTCATACATTGTAAATGGCCGCCGTAAACATTGTGTTGTTAGGTTGTAGAGTGTTACGGGCGGACATGAGTTTAATCATGGGTTTAATCAACGGTGCTTTGATTAGTATGTCCTTTTCTTTGAAGGTACGTTTCTTTAGCCATATCACGCGCCATTGGAGATGCGCTGTAAGAATTTTATGCACCATGTGGGACATTATTCTGTGATCTCGTGTCTGCGTTCACTGTACAACGTGGCTGGACAATTCAGTCACAATCTTGTAAATACGAAGGCTTAGCATCCTCGGCTAGGGGTTTGGATAGACAAGCCCATGTCAACCTTGTTAAGATGGGCTTGTTTTTTCCTTGCCAGTGCTTCCAATTGATAAAGATTTCTCACATCTGCTCTCGAATTATCCCAAACTTTCGTTCACATTTAAATCCCGTTCCTCCTAGTCCAAGGGAGTTTTTAGGTTTTAGCCCATGCATACTAAATCGATATCTTTTCATACGGCGGTTGCCTTGTCTTGGGTATCAGGTAGCTTCCTCACCCAGGTTTTGAGGATTATTTGGCAATTAATCAAGTTACCGTGGTGGTCATGTCAGCCCACGAAAGATGCTTGCCCACTCCTCTTTGGATGTCGTTTTTCAGGCAGTTTTCTGATGCCAATCACACTTGAGTGTTTGTGTTAGACTATTCGGCAGCACTAGTACCATCTCGCCTCTTGACTGGAGAAGAACTTCGAGAACAATCCAATGAGGAAATTGTTTCACCAATCTCGGGATATTTTTCATTGTTCTGATATCGATCCTCCATTTTTTATGTTGAGGGGAATTCAGATTTCTTAGCGGATTTCTATCTTTATCTTCGTGACCTTAAGACACTGAAACAGTCCTATGGTGGACTACAGATCAGCAATCGTTTCTGTTTATGATATACAAGGACTAGCAGTGGTTCTTACAGCTCGATCTACAAGCCGATTAGATCATTCCAGTTACGAATTTAATTCTTTATTTATTCTTATTTATTCAGCTCCTAGTCCTACAATTTTCCCCACGTTGGCTTTATGTCTCATTCTGTAGTCCCTCCAGAAGTCTTCCAAACCTATGTAGGAAATTCCTTGACATTTCTTTTCCTTAACAGGTGGGGTTTCTCCTTGTCATTGATACAGCTTCCAGTTCCAGAATACCCGAATTTTTTGCCATAGACTTTAGCCAATCCCCTTTCCAGGAGGCTATGGATGGCTGTCATGTAGCACTTTACCAGATTTTTCTTGCCAAGAATGGGGCATCTGCTAGTGGTCTCTCATCCACAGAGTATCCCAGATTCAAGTATTCTCTACATCTGCCTCTAGATCAGACTGAACTAGAGTCCTATGACCTATTCGAGCTCTGAGATGATATGTCCGGCGTACTCTCTATATCAGACGTATTTGCCGCTGTCTTTTTTATCTCATGCAAGAAAATTGTTGATTTGGAGATCTTGATTGCATATTATATCGTCTTGGCTTAGGAGGACCATCACTTCTGTTTACCAGGACTGTGACCCCAACTTAGTGAACAATAGTTTTCCCTGCATGAGACCAGGGCCTGGATGTCGTCACTTGCAGCTTGGGGGTCCTTTTCCATAGATCAGATTGTTGCTGCATGCCGGTGGAAAATATCTAATCCCTACACCAATTTACCTTTGCGAAACGTCATTCCATCCTTAGAGAGCCTACCGACAGCGCCTCTCCTCCACCTGTTTTTTCCCTTGAGGGGGAAAAAGAGGGGAAGGGGGGGTTGCTGATATTTTCAGACTCAGCAGTGGTTCACTGTTTTGGACTGTGAGGGAAGAAACAGATTAACAGTAAACGGAAGGATGAGGATCTTTGAAGAACCTTATCTATTAATATTTATCACCAGCAAGTGGAATTATTATATCTGCTGCAGTTTATTACTCCAGTTAAATAATCTGAGAAGACTTGAAATCATGAACCGGAAGTGACGTCATGAACCGGAAGTGACGTCATGAACAAAGTGACGTTATTAACAGGAAGTGACGTCATCAAACAGGAAGTGACGTCACAGAAACTGGTTTAAATGAAAATCGGTCAAATAGACTATTACAGAACCACCTATGAGGTCTTTGACAGGAAGTGACGTCAGTCTTCTCCAAACACCAAATATTTCTCCCTCACGAGTATGATCCTTCCCTTTAGGTAATTGAATACTAGAATATCCAGGGAATGATCTAGATAATTCATATAATTACATTTCATCACCTGCATAACTCTTTTAAGCATGCCACCACGTCCGAGATCTCCGACACCATGTCATCATCCACCACTTCTACTACGCATGGTGAGCAAAATGACTCCATATCATTGGTGCCATATCGTTCAACTAAAGCAAGTTGTAAATGATGGGCAAGAACTATTAGAGCAAAGATTTGACAAACTTGATAAGAAATAAGACTCTTGCATGAAGCTATTCAAGAAAAGGATAAGAAACTAACCGGGTCAGAAGAAAGGTGGTCAGAGTTAAGGGCAGTTGTCAAATCAGCAAAACAAGTCTTATTGAGATCATATCCTACACTTGGAAAATGACTTGCTATTTTAATGAACACCCACTCTCCCTGGAGGGAGGAGCCTCTTACAGTTTACTCGTATTATGCAATAGAAGTTAAACTGATCAGACAAGGTTGTTGTGATGTTTATGTACAGCCAATGTATTATATGCAGCCTACTGTTATCACAAAGGGATGAAATTTTAAAAAGTGCTTTATCATGAGAGAAATCTTGCAAATGCTTTAAGCACAACCAGTTCTAACACACCAAGATATACCTATAGATCAAAGGAGAGTTAACATCAAAGCATGACTGTACCACGATTCATTGCTGGTTTGTGTCTCCTTATCTCCACAGCCTCCTGTAGTTTTCTCCGACGCCAGCCGTTGTTATCTATGGAGATAAGGAGACATAAACCAGCAATGACTCATGATCAAGGTGTATACCTGCCAAGTGCGTGGGACCTCTTGATTAACTTTAGATAAAAGAAAAACGAGTCTACTATTCTTTTTGGAAAGCCTGCTATCAAGTAACTTTTGTGTAATTAGCAGTTGTTGTGTATTGACAATGCAACTTTCAACTCTATTATTTAGCATGAATTTTCATCATTATGTAATTAACTCTTCACACTCACTTATACAGTACTCTCCCTAGTGTACTGTGATGTCACTTGCATTGTGACGTCATAACTCAGTTATGACGTCATAGTGACGACGTCATAGTCCTAACTGCCAGTTCACCTGATGAAGGGACCTGGAATGGTCTCGAAACGTCGTGAGAGAAATTAAAAAAGAAGTTTAATCCATAAAAATATCTTGGACATCAATGTACAACTTCTAAATGCCACTAGAAGACAAGATTACCAATGAAAAAAATCCATATAACAGTAATGTTTGCCTCTGTGAATTCATACAACAAATAGGAGCATTCATAGACTTCATGGGATCCAATTCTGTAGGCATTGCTTCTGGACTGATGTTTATCCTAACTTAAATGTTTACATGTTTACCATGGATTTCGGTAAATTGACCCAGTTATGTTATGTTGGCCAGCCATATTACTCATTCACCTCAACCTTTTGTGAAATGCATACAATATTTCATCTAAATATCAGAGAAAATAACAGTCAGTGTGTTAAATTATGCATGCAGAAAAGTGTTATGCTTTATTCTGAATCTGTCACAAAAACTTTTCATATACTCTAACATCTGTCACTTTGTACATTATTAATTGCATTTGATGTTTCAGTACTAAATGTGTTTAGTTTAAAGTTATTGTATCTATAAAACAGGAATGACAACAACAGTCAGATAAAGACAAGAACAGAATTTAACTGTTAAAATTCTTTACATTGTACAATTGAGATACAGCAATAATTAGTAAAGATAAAATTGTTTATCAATGTGTTAGTAGGGCCCATTTTACACATATCATTTCATTAATGTTTTAAACTACTGAATTAAAATGCAAATTTGTAAAGGATTTAAAATATTAATAAAGGGTAAGTGAGAAAATATGTTAATTTCACAAATATATAGAATTTTCAGGAAGTTTCTTTGAATAGATTTATGAACGTTTGATTTACTTCCTTTTTACTTTGTGACTTTAATGTTTTGATATAAATTTCTGTTTTTCATCGAAGGTCTGTTTCCTGGATACCACTGCCACAAGTAAATACATACGTCACTCCACTTGTTGACCAACGTGTGCAAGTTGCAAAACCTAGGAAGGATCACAAGCTGAAATCACCACGAGTTCTATTTGAGGTGTGTACAAACATTTTAATTTGTCTCTGGTCATGTCATTAGTAATATGATTGAAGTTCAATATGATGGTAGGCCATTTCCTTACTTTTGACCAGTATAATGCAAATGCATAGGTTCGTTATATCGGATGTATTCAACTGATGCATCAAAGTTGTTGAGCTACACATGGCATGTCAAAAGTCTTGGGCATCTGCAGTCAGTACCAATTGTGTCACTTTGGGAGTCCAGACATCTGCTGTCCATGGAAGAAATGAGGGTTCAAATGAGATGTCAGGGATTATGGCTCATTATGGTGGTTTGGTTGACTCTTGTCTTTACATTTATTCAGTTGGAGCAGGGAAAAATCTGAATGTTGTTTTGTGTCCTCGTGACTAACTTCGTGGGGTATTGGTTGAAGTTGGTGAAGACATTCTGCAGGGGATTCAGTTTGTGTTCCAGGTCATGGCTTCTGGAGCAACATGTTTTGTCGGACTTGGTCAGGGTTGAGATGACACCAGACTTGGTCACTGAATACAAGGACATGTAGGAAGGGTAGTTATATACTACCCATCAAAAGTTTAGACTCACTTACAGCACTCACTATATTAATTAGTCTGCTATCTTCGATGTAACCATACATACATGCATAACACTCACTATATGTTATGCATGTATGTATGGTTACATCGAAGATGAATTTCTCCACTAACTTGGGGGAACCAACTGCAAACCTTATGCAGATGAATTGCACGAGGATCATGCATCCAATTGCTAAAAAGCATGTGCAAATATCGTGCATGTGACAGCTGCGTTTTGGTGTAATGTTTTGTTATGCATTTATGAGTTTCATCATTTATTGAACTCATGACAATAATCTTTTTAACGTTACGAATTAATTTTACAATGCATCAGTTCATGTGTTAACAGTACCTTTAAACAGTATGGAATAGTTTGCAAAATCTAGTTTAGAACAGTTGACCGAAGTAAGTGGCTACATTTACACTAAACTTTTGATGGGTAGTGATCTAAACTTTTGATGGGTAGTATATTATTCTCTGTCTCCATAGTTAACTTGATTTGGGGATTTCGAGTGTTGTGGTGCTGGAGTAGTGAGGTGAGTTCATGGCCTTTTCTGATGATGACAAGAGTATCATCTACCTTCATAATGCCAGCAAACAGGATGGATTGGAGATGTGGAACTTCAACCAGTACCAAGAGGATCATTTCATCCACATCCAGCCCAAATCCAAACTAACCACGCCTAACTCCACCCCCATCAGAATTAACCTTCCCTACATTGGTAAGACCTCTCATCAAATCAGCAGACTACTGACTCTGATCAAATCAGTAGACTACTGAGGCAGTTGACAAAGTTGAAATCCTGACCACCAAAAATCAGGTCTTCGTGGAGAGAAAATGCTTCGTTGCCATCAAAATCTGATCCCACAAACCTTGGATCAACAGAGATCAAGGGCATTACATACCATCGACCTGAGAAGAGTTAATCAAGCTATAGACTATTAATTAGGACACTATCAGCTTGTTCTTACTACTTAATCTCTCCTGTTTATTGGCTTTATGGCCCATGCTCTTTGTTTTTTCTTAGCCTCCACACTGTTTACTCCCATAACACAGACTTCCCAAAACACAGACCTCCCAAAATGCATATAAAAATAGCAGACTAATTAATTGGCCCATGCTGGTCACCCCTAATTAATGAAGGGCCTGGTCCATGCTTTGATAAATATGGAGAACAACAAGGGACTAAGTGGACATCCTTGTCTAAAACCTTTGGAACAATCGAAATAATCAGATAGTTTTCTCCCTTCGGCAACAACTACAGCAGACTTCACGTCATATTAAAGTTGAAGAACATTAAATATTTTTCCATGAATACCATTTCTTAAAAGAAGATAAAGGAATTTATTTCGGTTAACAATGTCGAACGTGTTGTGTATTTGAACCGTGGTCGAACAGAACACAATAAACCATGACTTCTACGTTGAGCGTTTACTCAGGAAGTGGGGGTTACAAGCAGGGATCCCCAAGAGACATAACTCTAATCAGCTTGCCGCTACCGTCACATAAGGCTGCAGGAGTTGTCCCCCATGTATGTATCTACCATACATGTCCATACACTAAACCATTCCCCCTAAGTTTTCACCGCTGAAAACTGACTGGTTGCTCCTACAAAACATAACTGCAACTTTGAAAACTGACTAGAAGCAAACTCTTCCATTTGAACAAATTAAAGTCATTAGCAGTAAACTTAAAGCTGCAAATTCTTACTTTGAAAGGAAAATAGCCTAATTTGGGCACTTCATATTTACTGATAACACTGAGATCACATTTACAGTCTTTTCACTTCTCACACTCATATTTCGAACTGGAGGACGTCGATCTTGGGTAGGGTAACGTCTCTCCTTTAGTTCTTCTGCATCCGACACCTGCTTCTGGTTGACTTCAACTTCCACTTAGATCCTATAAGAACGCATGGTTGCTGTGCCATCACGGTGCTTTCTGCTGATCCCAGAAACACTGGCATCTCCAGTGACTTCGGGCTACCTTGTACTGATTGTTGTGAAACTTCCAGACATGGTCTCATCTGGTCAACATGTCACATCCACACCTGTTGTCCGACAGAGACGTGATAATTCCTATCGCCCAGTTGTTCCAAAACTGTCCCAAAACTGTCCCCTGTACCCATCTTGAACCTTAAACTCCAAATTTCAAAACAAAGACAGCTTGTCCCAAATTGGCACTTCAGTTTCTGCATCATCATTCTTGATCATCAATCCTTCTCGTGTCGGTCTTAACACTGATAACCGTGTTTGTAATGAGCGTGTCATCAGCAACTCAGCTGGGGTCTTCCCTGTTGCAGCATGGACAGTTGTTCTGTATGAGAATAAGTACCTCTGCAGTTTGTCAGAAAAATCACCTGTTTGGTTTTTCATTTTCTTTAGTGCCATCTTGAAAGATTCCACTGCTCTTTCGGCTTGTCCATTAGTAGCTGGATGTTTTGGCACTGTCCTAGTGTGGCGAATGTTGTTCCTCCTCAAGAATGTCTGGAATTCTTCAGAGGTAAACTGTGCCCCATTGTCCGACACAATGTGCCCTGGCAGACCAAATGTTGAGAAGAGTCTTCTGAGATGTTTGATGGTGACTGTTGCTGCAGTTGATGGTAATGGAATAACTTCCATCCATTTGGAGTGTGCATCCACCACGACTAAGAAGGAGTGTCCTTGAAATGGTCCCGCAAAGTCGATATAAAGTCGTGACCATGGTGATAATGGCCACTTCCAACTTGTCGGCAGAACTGCAGCAGGTTGATTTGCTATCTCTTGGCACTCAAGACATTGTCTCACCTTTACCTCAATCTGACTGTCTAGTCCTGGCCACCATATGATTGATCTAGCCACCGACTTCATTCTTACCATTTCTGAATGTTCACCATGCTGCTCTTCCAACAGTGCCTCTCTGAAGTGACTTGGGATAACTAATCTTGTGCCCCATAAGACAACACCTTGCTACACACTCAGTTCTAATCTTCTCTGGAAATATGGTTTCAAGTCTCAGTTCCCATCTTTTGATGCGTGATGCAGCCATCACTTGAGTTTCCTTTGAAGGCGAGAACAATCTCAGTAATGGACGATGATCTGTCACCAGTGTGAAATGATGTCCCAGCAGGTATTGTCTGAACTTTGACACTCCAAAGACAATTGCAAGTCCTTCTTTTTCCAACTGTTAGTAATTTTGTTCTGTGCTGGTCAGTTTTTGAGAAGCGTATGCCACAGGTGCTACAGCACGGCTCCAACTCTGTATGGTGAAGCATCACAGGATAGTACCAAAGGTTTATCCAAACTGTAGGTACAGGAAGGTATTGTTGATTAAGAACTCTTTTGATTCCTGGAATGATTCTTGTTCCTTCTTTGACCAGTACCAGTCCTTGTTCTTCTTCAGAAGATCATACAGTGATGCCACTGTACTTGCAAGGTTTGGCATGAACTTTACAGAGTGATTCAGCATTCCCAGATATGACCTGAGTTCAGACACATTCTTGGGTTCTGGTGCTTGTTGGATTGCACTGACTTTTTTTTCGGTTGGATGTATTCCTTCCTCATCCACATTGAAACCAAGGAACTCCACCTATTTCAGGAAAAACTTGCACTTGACCTGTCTCAGTTTAAGTCCTGCTTTTGTAGTACTCCTAGTACTGCCTTCAGGTTGGACATATGTTGTCGCTTGTTGTGGCCAGTAACACATATGTCATCCATGAACATGACCTCTCCTTTCAGCCCCTTGAGAACCATCTCAATTGTTCGCTGGAAGAGTGCTGGTGCTTTGCTCACACTATATAGTAAGCGTTTGAACTGATAAAGCCCTTTGGAAGTGTTGATAGTAGTCAATTTTCTTGACTTCTCATGAAGTTCCAACTGCTGATAAGCATGTTTCAAGTCCAATTTGGTGAATTCCTCACCTCCATTCAAATTGGCTAACAGCTCTACCACTTTGGGAATTGGGTAAGTCTCTACTTGTAGAAACCTGCTGAGAGTTGTTTTGTGATGACTTCAGGACCAGAACAACTGGAATAGCCCATTGTGACTCTCTCAATAATATCTTCCTCTTCCATTCTATCAATTTCTTCCTTCACCTTTTCTTTCAGCGCAAGTGGTACTGTGCAAGCTTTGCAGAATACTGGATGGGAGTCTGCTCTGACATATAATGTCACTGTGCATTCCTTGAGATGTCCTAGACCTTCGTCAAACACTTCCGGAATTCTGTGAATAGTTGACCGATACTGTCTTGGCCCATATCTGAAGATTTGATGTTGTGTGTTGAGAGAACACCTTTCCAAGGTTCCATGTACTTCAACCAGTTTCTTCCTAACAATGATAAGCCATTCCTGTCCACCACTACTAGAGACAGTGTTCTGATCCTAAGCTCTGTGTCAACCTTCACACTTTTCCCAACACTGGAATGTTATTTCCTAGATATGCTTCTAGTCTGCATGTGCTTTCACTCAATGGCATGTTTGGAAATGTTGACTTATAGACTTCCTTATTGACTAAGGTAACACCTGGCCCTGAATCCACCTCAAGGCTCATCGGCTTTTCATTTACCATCACAGTCTTCTTCCATTTTCCAGTATCTCCTTCCTGCAGTACGGAAGAAATCATGAACAGTTCCTCAAACACATCTTCATGTTCTGCTTCTATGTCTGGCTCCTCAACATCAATGTGATGAGTAGATTTCTTAGGATTACCCTTGGGCTGTTTCCTTTTTGTATCCTCTGTTTTAGTGCCCCGGCACACACGGAAGATTATTAGCGTAAACATCGCTCTGGGTTGTGTTAGCCATTTCCTCTTCACCTGGTGATGAGTTACAGACTATCCTTTAGGTTAAAAATATTTTTAAAGAAAAAAATGATCGTACGGTGTTTTCCTGTAAGTAAACCGGAAGTGCTCGGTTACCTCTCCTGATCTGTTCTACCCATCATCCTCCGGAAGGAACTCTTCATATTTTCCTCTATAACCTCGGTGGAAACACTTGTTGAGACTGTCCTTTTGGTTTCCTTCATAAGGAGTGTTTTTTCGTCGCCTTCTTGTGCCTTACTTGCCTCCTTGGACTTTGAGGTCAGGACCATTCGTATTTTTTGATAGGCAATCATATTTTTTTGTTTTTTTGTTGGATAATTTTCTGCTATTGTAACTTGTAACTTGTGTTTTCTGTCTAACTTTTCCATTATGTCATAACGTAAGTGTGTGGGATGTAAAAAATTCCGCTCGGAAAAGGATCCTCATTCCATGTGCATTTCATGTTCCCCGGACCCGCCCTGTTCAATTACGTCTAGATGTCTATTATGCCAGGACCTTTCAGAGATAGATTGGACTGCTATGAATGATGCTCAACTCAAGGCCAAAAAACGTAAACGGTCCACGTCATCGGGGCCTGAGAGTCTGTTGTCGTCTCAGGGGATTGATTTTTCCACTTTTTCGAACATGTTGGCCTCACTCAGTGATGACTTAAGTTCTTCTTTTGGTTCAGCCTTAAAAGTTTTGGAACAGCAAAGCATGTCAAAAATGAGGGACATTAAATGTTCCTTGACTAGTAGTAGTACCCGTTCGGCTGCCACTGCTACTCAGTCTGTTTATCTGTCTGCGTCCACGGGACAAACACAGACACAGCTGGCTATACATACAACCACCCCAGACGAGACCATTGGGCCGAGGTTTGTGGGACCGGTTCATACTGGCATCAGGGATGATTCCACGGCTTCGGTCCATCCCATTCCGCCACCCCCTATGCTGCAAACCCTTCAGCCACGGATCTTCCGCCTGCAGACCTGCCAACCACGGGCGCTCTTATTGATGCGGAAAATCCACCGATCATCCCTATTTTCCCAGATCTCTCTGAGCCTGATCGTCAAGGTGTCTATCCCATTACAGATGCCAAATTAACTGTACATGAAGGCATTTTGACATTTCCTTCCATGGACTTAGACACTGCTGATTTTGTTCCTGGATGGTCTTATTCGGAGAAAGTGGGGTTCATCCATCAACTCAAACCCTGTACAGTACTGCCTCCTTTGGCTACGGTTGACATGGATTTACCAGCCGAACTTAATCCTCTGGTTCTCTGCCAATTCAACGCATACCAAGACTATCCCTACCACACTCCACGGTGGTTCGAACGGCGTTTAACACTTTAAATGAGACTTTGGCTAAATCCTCTCTTCATCAATCCTTACCGAGAGTTGTCCCCAAGCCGTCATATGTGATTCATGATCGTGTTTTTCTGATGTACGCCCATGAATTGGATAAGGATTTTGTATGCCTCGATCCTTAGGTCTCACGTACCATGTCCCTCAAGGTCCCTGTGTCTAAACGAGAAATCAAAGATCTTGACCAAGCTGCCCAATCCTCTGTGGACTGTCTCTCTTACATTAACTGGTTTGCGGCGGGTGTCCGTCAACTACTCCCTCCTGTGTTTACCGATTATGTAGGTGTTAAGGAAGACACTATGGTGGCGATGTCTGCCCATGAGGCAGCTTTAGCACACTCATTTTTGGATGTCATCTACCAAGCCGTTGCGGACGTTACCCAAACGCAGGTCTCTATTATGGGTAGACTTACAGCTCTGGAACGTACCCATTTATTGTCTGGTGTTCGCAATATTCCAGACTCTTCCAAAGATGAACTCTTTCAACAACCTGTGGAATCGTCGTCTTTATTCAATGTAAAATGTAACCAGGCTATCACATCTCAGGATGCACAGTTGTCACGCAATCTTAATCAATGATTTGCTTCTGCCTTGCTTGCACAATCTCGACCGGCACGGCCTCACCTCAGACCACAAAGAGGTTCTTCAGCTGTCTCCTACCGCCCCCTTCCCCCACGTTTTCAACGATCTGCCTTTGAGAGAGCTTCGTCTTCACTGGTTCATCCAAATTTTTCATCCGAGTGTGGTAGCTCTTCCGCACCATCCGGAGCTAGAGGTCAACAGAGTTTTCGAGCCTCTCGCTCGTTTTCTCAGAGATATTGACTCATTCTATCACAAAATCGCACCCTTAGTACCTTGTGACCTGGATATGTCCCTGGACGAGAATTTGATTATGGACTTCAACATACCGATTGTGGCCTCTCCAGTCGGGGGCAGGCTATCTCATTATCTGGACAATTGGCGTCAAATCACCACCGATCCATGGCTTCTCTCAGTCATTCGCTGCGGCTACCGGCTCCAGTTTGATCGTTTTCTGACGTTAACGTTCCTGCCAACGGAGCGCCGGTTTACACTAAAGGAACCACGACTCTCAGCAGCTATGCTAGCCATAAATCAGTTACTAGTCAAACATGTTATAGTGGAACTTCCATCTCAGGATACGTCCCCAGGATTTTATTCACCGGTGTTTCTCGTTCCCAAAAAGGATAACCCCGGAAATGCGTATGATCATAGATCTCAAAGTACTCAACAAAATTTGTCTCCAGCGTCCACCCAAATTCACAATGGAGTCTCCCAGGAATGTCAGGAAACTCATTCCACCTGGTTCGCAGTTTACCAGCCTGGATCTGAAGGATGCCTACCTCCACATTCCAATCCATCCATCCTCCCAACATTATCTCCGTTTTGCGGTCAGCAGCCGTCGGTTTGCATTCTGGGTCCTTCCATTCGGGGGTGTCATAACCCTTGGCTGTTCACTGTGGTTGTAAATCCAGTACTTCACTTCCTCCATCTGTTCCGTATTGCTATCCACGGATATTTGGACAATTTCCTGGCTCGACATGTCTCCACTCAGGTCCTTATGGGACACACACAGTTTATTGTCCATGTGTTTACTCACTTGGGATTTCTCGTACTTCCAACCAAATTGGAACTCGTTCCTGTGTCTCGAATAAAGTTCCTGGGTGCCCTCCTGGACACACAAACTTGTGTTATTCTTCCAGATCCTTGTCGTTGGTTTACTATCAAGGACCACATCCTCTTCCTATTAGGCCTTCCAGCTGTCTCAATTCGAACCTGGATGTTGGTGTTAGGATCCCTCACATCCATGAAGGACTTTGCTCAGCAGGGCCGTCTCAATCTCAGACATTGTACAGTGCTGGCTCAACCAGTATCGCTCTCTCGACCTCAATTTGGAAAAATCAGTCATTCCTGAAGTCAGATGAGAACTCATCTGGTGGACACGAGAACACAATGTTCTTCCAGGTGCTCCTTTTCGCCTCCCTCTACCAGATCTCACCATCTATACGGACGCGTTGACCACAGGTTGGGGAACACACATGGCTCATTGGACTGCTCGGTGGTGAATCTGTGGTGGCGTTGGATTCACCACAAATCCCTCATGATTGCCACAGACAATGCAACAGTCGTTGCCTACATAAACAAACAAGGGGGCACTCACTCATCCATCTTGATGCACATGACTTGTCACCTTTATCAAATAGTAGATCAGTACAAGTGTTCAATCCGTGCCAGACACATCTCGGGCAAGATAAATCTCCTGGTGGACTCCCTCTCCAGGAGGGGTCAGTCGTTACCAACCGAGTGGACACTCCACTGTGAAGCTTTTTGTCTCATCCAGGACAGATGGGAAATTCCCCACATTGATCTCTTTGCCACCAGCAGGAATTTCCAGCTCCTGGTGTATGTCAGCCCGGTCCCTGATCCTTCCGCCTCGGCCATCGACACACTTTCCATTCCGTGGGACGACATGATTGCATACGCTTTTCCTCGGATAAAACTGATTCCGGATGTCTTGGCGAAACTCCTACAACATCGGAGTGTGCTTTATCTCGTGGCTCCAGATTGGCCGACTCGAACTCTGTATCCATTACTTCTGGATATTCTAGTGGACGAACCATTGATTCTACCTCCTCGGCACAATCTCCTGGCTCAACTGGGATCGTCAATCTATCACAAGAACATTCCGGCACTAAGTCTACGCATGTTGAAGCTATCAGGTCTTCCTTGGAGGAACAGGGATTTACCCTTTCTGATATGGACGCCATCTCTCAGTCTATCTGACCCACGACGGAACTCAATTTATTTACGGACAAGATATCTCAAGAATGCTTCAGATCAGGAGGTGAGATAGTTCGGAGTCATTGGTGTTGGTATGGTCATGGTACTAACATTCGATTACTTCCTGTTGTGGGTCAGGGTCTTTATTCCCTAGCACTGACATTGACTGAGATTCAAGGGAGGAATAACGACATTTGTATCAAGGGTATAAAGGGGAATTATTGCAGAATCTCTGCATACCGGAAGTGACGTCATTTGACCGGAAGCATAGTAGAATCTGCCTTTTCTTTGAGTTTTTGAACAATAAGTTGAAGAATTACACCTTCATTCTCGACAAAGGTATTAATTATCTTGTTTATGATAGATGTAAATAATTTACACAAAGTGTTCAACAACGATATGCCCCTATAGTTACCAGGTTCATTATTACTTCCCTTTTTATATATAGGTATTATAATAACAGTAGTCCATGCAGCTGGGAAATGACCTTTACAAAATATTTGTGAAAACAATAAAGCAAGGTAGGGTGCAATCATATCCTTAATTTTCTTTAAAAATTCTGTTGGAATACTATCGTTTCCCGGTGACTTATTCAGTTTAGCATCGTCTATTGCAGATATAAAAAACCTGCAATTGTTATATCATAAGACAGTTCATCATTTACACAATCAGTACAATGTTCATAACTATGTTCAGTAATATAGTTTCCAGTATAAGCATCCAACTTCTGGTCACAATCATACAGGATTTCATAAATCTTTAAAACATGCATGCCATGTTTCTAGTATAATATTATTCTTTTAGGGATCGACTAGATGAATATTTATTTACAACTTTTAAATATTATTAAGTAAATATTGATGAGTAGTATATACAATGGGGGTTCTGGACCAGTTCCAACCAAAGCCTCTGCAAAGCCTTATTTCACAAGTAAGGCTTTGGTCGGACCCTTAGCTCTTGCTACCATTACCCCTACTATGAAAAAGTTTGGGACGATAGCGGGACCTCCTAGCCGCACCGAGGTATGGCTGGAGTGTGTTGGTATCCTGGGATTGCATCATCAAATACTGGGCTGCGTCTAACGTGCCGCTATGACACTATGCCATGTTTACCTCGATGAAACAGTTTAATGTGAATCGCCTATGATCTCTTTGGTGTTTGTAATAAAGGCTTGCCGGGCTTTTTTTCACCCCTTGTTCTATGTACTTTTTTTTCTCGTCCTCGCTGATAGTAGACTTACGAGACTTGGATCGAATCTCTTGTTTCATTTTGTTATATTTTGTGAGTTCAGAGAGGATTGAACTAAACTCCTCCTCTGAGATCTTACTGTCAGTGAGTGCAGTGGAAATACGCTCACTTACTGTGTTCAGCTTTGCTTCAGCCAGAACTCTGATCTCATCGTGTTTCAATGCCTTACGATGCAGTCTGCTTGATGTCAACTTAAGCGCCAACCCTAACACCCCTACCACCCCAGCTGTTATTTCAATGCCTAGCACTACGGGGGCAGCCACGATGGTAGCTAACAACCCAACACCTGCCGCTCCCAGCCCCATGCTGGTTGCCATAAGGGCAGTGTCAGCCCCGTCCACGATATTGAAAGCTCTATGGTACTTCTTACACAGTGCTTTACGCGTGTCGCGGTCTTGTTCTAGTTGGCGTTTCACATCACATAACTGCCTCAAACGGAACCCGTCTACGGTTTCCAGGGCCTTCGCTTCTTCCTCTACGACTGGGTATAGCCCCATTCTGTGTGCCTATAATATATCTGATAAAATATTTTTTTAATTGGGTATCCAGGTATGCTATTATGATATAGTTTCCAACTAGTGTTCTGGTACTAGTTCAGGGATATAGCTCAACCCTATAATATATTTTAATTGGGTTTTATTTAACCTTCGATTAATGTACTTAAAGCCAATAATACTTAGATTAGCGTACGTGTAAAAAAGCGGGGTCTTAGCTCTACTCCCATTAAAGAGACGAACCCCCTCAAGACTTGGTACAGGGGCGTGTCCCGATACCTTAATAATACGGCAACGTTGGTTATTACACCTGGCTTCCCACCGTATCACCATATCATCTATAATGTTAAGATGCCCAGGAAACGGGGTATCTCCGAGATAGACGTCTATGATGAATGTGAAGTTTTCCGCGACATTTCTAAAGACCTCTTGGTGATCAAGTAATTTGATCTCTGTCTTCACCTTCACCCTGGAAGTTAACATGTTGCCCGAGTGGTTTGGTATTGGTGCGATATATACATTAGAGTCCGGAATGAACGCTCCTCCTGGCAGAACTAAGCCGCTGGGGTCCGGAACGAATGCTCCTATAATTATCCCATTGTTCTTAAGCTCGGAGACAGTACCATCTTGTCTCAAGGTGATATAAGGTGCGGTGAGGGTTAAGTTGAGTAACCATTCAGGCTCTTTAAAATCTGATAACGACACCCGCCTATACACGTTGTCTTTGAAGTGCAGGACGTACAAGGTGTCTTCCTCACCAGGCTGATCGAATCCCTCCGTGTCCCCTAGGTCGTTAAGTGTAGTGTTGGGACGATGACTGGCCATTGCTATAATACTACTACGATATAGTTTCCAACTGGTTTTCTGATAATAGTTCAGGGGTGAACTTCACCCCCATGAAGTGTATGTTGTCAGGTAGGAAGATCTTGGTTAGTGATATCGTGTTTTCCACGATCACGGTGACACCCTGCAGACTGGTGTTGGAGCCGACACCCATCCGCACGTAAACTGTGCAAACGTGATACTGGTGTCGTTTCACCCACCCGAGTTTGACCCCCTTCACGATCTCGACATCATTCCCCGATGGTTCCCCTAGGTAGACTTTGATGATCAGTGTTGAGTTCGCCGGTAGACTCTCCAGTATCCTGACCACGCCTTCAAATTCAGACACCAACTGCAATGTCACGTTTTGCATCCCGGGTTTACCCGATAGCATGTGGGCTGCCATACTGGCGAGTGGGCTGATGGCTACGCTACGTCTCTGAGTCGGGACGTAAGCCACGAGCAGGGTTCCGTTGATAACGACTTTGTTTAGGTGGTTGTCTTTGTTATCCGTGAACACGTAGGGGGAGCCGAGCCTAATATTGAGAAACCAGTCGTCTTTATCTGGTAACAACACCCATTTGTCATCTTCGGTGAAGACGAGCGTATATGGCTTGTTTCAGGCGACGGTAGTGCTCTCAACATCGGTTAAGTCGAAGAGCTTACCCCCGAACGATGGGTATATTATCCATTTATCATCCCCGGTGGTGACTAGGGTGTACCGAGTGTTGACTGTCGCTCTTGTGGTATCTACTATATCACCTAGGGCTCCACCGGAGGGGACTTCAACGCGTTTGTAAATGTTGTTTTTCAGTTGTAAGGCGTACAATTTACCATCTACTCCGGGAGCGTCGAATCCGTGTGTGTCCCCGAGGTCGGAGATCCCCACATTGACGCATTTTTTCACCCCGAGCCCTTGTGCGCTGGTCATTTTATGTGAAGCGTTAAACTGAGGTATCCTATATTCACGGGATTATGATTTATATCTAACACCGATATTATCAGCTCAGGTATGTTGCCCTGGGTTAACCTCTTATACTGCTGCGGTGAAAACGACTCGGTTCTACCGTCGTTGTATTTCTCCGTTTTCACCGGTACGGCTCTCAGTATAGTGGAAGGGTGACCCCCTTGAATGTTGTACGTTGTGCTCACCTGACCGAGATGAATGTACAGCTCTCGGTACGGTACTAGGTCGGGTAACTTCGTGCCTGTGACGGTTGTTGTTGGTTTTATCTCGTCAGGCGTCATACCGAGTGTCCTCGCCAATGGCCGGCCGAGTCTCAAGGAGTTTCTTCCGTTGTTGATTAACACCACTGTACCGTTTGAGTCGTTCATCTTGAGTTCGGCTCCCAGGGGTTTGAAGACCTCGCGCTAAACGAGCGAGCACACGCTATAGTAACCGTCAGTTATCTGGCTGCGAGCTCCACTAACGAACAGCTTATTGTTGCTGGCGTTGATGTTAGTCCATCGCGCGGTAGGTAGGTGATATCGCAGAGTGCGACTTCGAGTTGACCCGGCGTATTATCGATCGCGTGCGTCAGCTGAACGGCCACGCCGCTCGTTATTCCTGGAAGTGTTATGTACATGTTAGAGTATATATGCTCATTATATAATAGTTTTAAAATGTATTCCCCTGGAGTGTTTTACCCTAAACTGGACGTAGATTTCTCACCCATGAAGATCGCGGTCGCTGATGGGATGTATTTCAACGCCCAGCTTTTAGATGTGTTCAGCCTGTATAAATTTTCGGTGACTAACGCTAAGGTAGTTCATGCTTGGTTCAACAACCCGATGCAGTTCTGGCAGAATCAACTCAACTTCGCCGTGTGGTGCGCTACAACGGGGTGTGGTGTGACATTAACCGACACTCGGCGTGGACCGCTGAGTCAGTCTGTGTTCACGTTCCACGTGTACTACCAGGTCAGGCGTATCCTTAAAGAAATCAGCGCCCCACTCCCACAGGACAAGGCGTGGAACGCAGTAAACAACCAGTACGATAGGCGGGCCTACGAACGTATTTGCAACGAATTCGAACTGAACCCGAAGACGGATTGGCGTTTGCCGGGACCGAACCACGGGTTGGGTATCCCCATCGTTCACAACATGCACCTCGTGGATGCCAGCGAGAAGTTGAAAGAATGGGGATACAAGTCGTATCATCACCTCACAACGAACGAGTGGGATGACCGTTACATGGCTTTCGACAACAGCAAGGATTACCGAGTCTGGAGGTTCGAGCAGGGGGCAGCGGATGACTGGAAAAAGTTCATGCTGGACACGTCGAAAGGGATTCACTTTCGTGCGGGGTAATCAGGTTAAACGACTTCGATTCGAACGTGCGTGTGGGCTGTTGGGTGCGCAGACGCAAACGCGTTCCAACATCCTCGGTAAGGGGACTGCTTACGACGCTCAGAAACAGTTCGTTGTTAACGTTGAGGATGCTATCAATGCTCCAGTTGATCTACCGAGTGCCATCAAACGCTACCAAGACGTGTTGGAATATGCCAGGTCGAAAGTCGACTACGTGTTCGACGTGGGGCTGTACATGGCTCCGAGCGATATGCAACTGAGAGTAAAAAAAGTGGTGGGCTACAACAACGAAATAGTCATAGCCACGGCAGACCAAAAGTTGGGCGTCAACCTCGATGTCAACGTCCCCCACGTCCCACCACCCACGACCGGTGAAACGGGTATAGTGGCGCCACCCCCAGAGCCTAGGGTTCAACCAACACACCCACAGCCCCAGCCTGCAACGTCCAATCAGCAGCACATCGATCGTAAAACAGCCCTGGTGGTTGGTGGGGTAGCTTTGGGGCTCATTTGGTTAAAAATTCCTTAGCCGCTACGTACACCAGACCCTCCACGGCGACGAAAGCTGCCCACAGGTTTTGACTGAGCCACGTGGCAGTTTTAGCCAAAGCGCTCAGCAGCCACGAGACGATGCTACCCAGGATGCCGGGTAGGGCTTCGGCGGCCTTACCAGCCAGTTTAGCCAGGGCTTCCCCTAGGGATTTCAGGTGTTTTTTTATCCACTCTTTAACACCACCTGTGGGTGTTGGTGTTGGTGCAGGCGTGGGGGTACCCCCACTCAATGACACCACCAGGGTTGATATGATGAAGCCCAATGCAGTCAGAATGCTGGCGATGGTGATGCCTTGCTCTCGGAAGAGGATCCGAATCCTGTTAGCTAGCATGGTGTCCTCATTTAGGACTCGATCGATGGTTTCCCGTACTCTACTGATCTGTGATCGGAGGGCTTCCCGGTTAGAGGAAGCGGATTCCAACCGAGTCCGTCTCTCGTCTTCCAAGTTTTTTATTCTCTCCTCGATACGACTTTTCATATCACCATCCGCTTTGGTGAGTTTTATTTTCTCGCGAGCGATGTGCTCGTCGATTTAGTTAAGCGGAGTTCCCCATGTTGTTCACGAGTTCTCTCAGTACATGTTTCAAGGCTTCGTCCTAGGCCTCGCGCAGTTCCCTCAGGGGAAATTCGAGACCCGCAAGGGTTGTCATGGTATGCGGGTCAATATTTTCTCGATACTGTCCGACGTTTCTTTAGCACGTTGGGGTATATCACCTTCATCGCCTTTGGGTCTGGCTGCTTGCAGATCTTGGACGACCTTCGGGGGGAAGCTTAGGCCACGCGCCGCCGTAATCTATGAAGCCTAGTTCATCACGGATCAGCTGGCCCCCACCAGGGCGACTGGTGAGTGTTGACAAAGCATACGGCTTCCCGTCTTTTTTTATGATATCGACCCCCGGGTGAGCCTTCAATCGCAGCGTGACCTTCTTATAGACGGTAAACTTGGCATAGTCCCTTGATGACAAAGACAATAGGATCGGCTATGACCCAGATATACACTGGTATAGCGTCATACTTCCTTCCCATCCCCCAGGAACGCCGACTTTACCTGTGGGAAGACCTCGAGAAAGACCCTTTTATTGAACACGCCTTGAGCTCTATTAGCTGCGAGCTGTACCACAAATATGGTATGTTGTTAGCCCCGGTGACGGCGGCGATTATCACGGCAAAGCATTGCCAATTTGAGAGGAAAAATAATAATAATAGTATAGATGGATGCTGCACAGGAGGAGACACAACTGGAGGAAACCTCCAGGGGGGAGACCCCACCCCAGACCCCTTCAGAGGTGACGGGGAAACCCCAACAACTGGGGGAAACCCCCAGGGAGGTGACCCCTACAGTCACCAGGCAGAAGAATCCTAAGAGAGTAGCTGCCGGTAAAAAACGGTGGTGTAACCAACATAAAATTATCACGGTGACTCACCTGACTCGACTCTTGTTGGCTGTAGGCGTAACTGCTGCCGTGGTTATCTCGTGGTTATATACACGACACAGGAATCCCAAGGATTCCGGGGAGGGAAACCCACACAGTGAGGGAAACCCTCCCCCACAATTAGAGGTCAACCCACATATCATGTTATAATTTAATATTTTATATCATATACATAAAGTCTGAGGGGAAAACGTTCGTCAACGACGCATACCACGCCACAGTGGTCGCCAGTCTAGCCGTAGGATACGCTCGGTTGACCAAAATGGTGCTTAAACAACCAACTATCAAGCTAGATTTCAACCTGCAGGATATGGGTATGCTTATAATGAACCTTGGTATGGCAATGGCTACAAAAGACATCCTAGTAAAACAAGGGATACTACCTGAAAATATTATGAAGTAAATATAGGATGGCTACGATTGCCATGATGGTTGGTGGGGCGTTAGTGAATGCCCTAGCATTTTCCGGGAGTAATTTCCTCTTCTCGAAACTACGAGAGTCACACGCGGCTGAAATACAGGAAGAAAGGAAGCGGCACGATCTCGCTATTGAGAAATTACAAACAGCACAATCCGAATGCGGCTAAAAAACGCCTCCAGAGGATCGATTACATTAACGAACAACTCAGGCGTGAAAACCATGCCGTTCAAACATTCCACGATGTCGACGAGGCAGCGAGAGAATACTTCTTATTAACAGGTAAACGGCTGCAACCGCTCAATAAACCCACACTCGCTCAGTACTACACGCCATCCAAGGGGCAAATGGACCGTGAACTGGTATTCATAGCTGGGTATAGCAGCGACTGCGCTGGTTGGTTGAAGCAATTAGACTAAGTACTCATATAAGTATGCTAAACATGAGACCTGCTCCATACCGATGCGAGTACATACTTATGGGGAAGAAAGAAGCCTGTGGTAGGAAATGCAGGACTAGGGGTACTGTTGGTTCCACATGGGAAGCCCTAACTACGGCGTGTTGTGTGTGTGGCATAGGGGTTAAAGGGCACTACTGCCTATGTAAAGCTCATGGGGCTTAACGTGAGTCAGACATCATCTCATCTACGAGAATAAAAGGCCTACATAAAGAGAACGTAAGGCTACAGTGCGACTTCTCAAGATAGACCCCAATTAGAGATTATACACACCTCACGATAGCTATGTTTGTGAAAATTGACCCCAGGGAAAGTATACCCGCATCGAATCTCTGGTTAAAAACATACTCAAAGAGGAACTGAACGACTGGGGCGCTTCAGATTTCAGGTCATATTGGAAGTGGCATGGATTAAGGAGGGTGTTAAGTATACTCACCCCTTCACATGTGAGGGGGATATCACGACTCAATACCAAATCAATTGTTTTACAAGTATACAGGAATACATGTACAACTTCAAGGAATACTATATCCAACAGTGTAAGTACTGGATTGAAACAGCCCATCTAGTGGTTTTATGAGCGCCTCACTATATTTTTTATCCGTTACCTCACTTTACTGTGGTCCAATTAGACATTGATCTTCTTAGGTGTGTACGCAACTATGACTACTATACGCGAGCTCAAACAAATTGCCAGAAGCCGTGGTGTGATCGGGTATTCTCGAATGCGGAAGCCAGCCTTGTTGAGATTAGTAGGTTTAGAAGCCCCTCCTACGGTAAAACAATTAAAAGCTCAAGCAAAACAGCTTGGATACACGGGTTATTCAAACCTGGGGAGAGCCGGGTTAATCACATTGTTATCACATGCCCCCGTAGCGCAACCTCCCACTGTAAAACAACTGAAAGTTCAGGCACGTGATTTGGGGTTAGGGGGATATTCCCGTATGAGGAAACCACAGCTTGTAGAACTATTACGGCAGAATAGAGCTATTGACCTACAGTTCGTGCGCACTGAGCGCGCTGTAGGTAACTATTTGAGAGGCTTGCGTATGCATGTTGATAGGAACATAGACATTATAGATATCAAGCCTCTGATAGTTGATAAAATAAACCAGGAACTAAACAGTCTAGGAAGTATCAAATTTCAGATCACAGTTAAAATGTCGCTCGATAAGCAGGCAGGGGGAGGGGTCACTGAGTACGTTCAGCCTTACTTCCGAGGTAGGCAAGAGGTCGTGACCAATATAGAGACCATAGACGCATCAATCGATACCAGTTTTCAGCAGATACGAGAATACCTAGAACGCTACACACACTTGGGGTCTGGGTGGACTGTAGATAAAATCGATAATGTCTATCTAGACATAGCTAACTACGTGCCATTCAGAGGCGGGTCATACCTAGACTTGCCTCCCTACTATAGGAAAAAACATGCCATGGTCAACGTCAAGAATAGAGGAGACGATTGCCTGAGGGTAGCTATCAGGTCAGCCTTGTTTCCAGCTGACACTCATTCAGACAGGCTTTCTAGCTATCCCCAGGATGATGGGCTCAACTGGGATGGTATAGATGAACCCACCCCCATATCCCAGATGACTAAAATAGAAAAACAGAATAATCTAGCTATAAATGTCTTTGGGCACAAAGGTAACACAACAATAGTACACAGGGTCAGCCCAGTGTTGGGGGAACCCCAAACCCCCCCTCGTGTTATCAATATATTCATGATTCAGCGAGGTGACAAGTACCACTACGCTTGGATAAAACACTTTAGCAGGTTGTTGTATGATCAATCGGCACACAGAGAAAAGACCCACTTCTGCGAACGGTGCCTACATGGCTTCACACGAGCTGATTTATTAGAATCCCACCGGGAGGATTGCCAAGGTGTGGGGCAGACGGCTATACGAGTCGACATGCCTAAGGAAGGTGACAATATCCTAAAATTCGGCAACCACAAGAACCAAATGTCTGTGCCTTATATCATATACGCCGACTTTGAAGCCTTGGTTAAACCTGTTGAGGCTGTTGGGGGTACTCCCAATGCTCTACCCACAGGTGAGAGCTTCACACACAAAACACAAGAGCATGAAGCCTGTGGGTTTGGATACGTTGTAGTCCGTTGTGACGGGGAAACGAAAGCTCCGGTAGTGTATAGGGGTCCCGACGCGGCTGAAAGGTTTCTTAAGTGTTTGCAGGAGGAAGAAAAAATTATTAGGAATGCGCTGTATAGAGTCGCTCCCATGCGTATGACCCGAGCCGACCGACTAGCTCATGCCTGTAGTACTAATTGTCACGTGTGTGACTCACCACTGAACGGTGATTCGGTGAGAGATCACTGCCACGTAACCGGTAGGTATAGAGGCGCCGCTCACACCTCACAGCGCGTGTAACCTTAAGCTTAGAATCAACCCTAAGACAATAAACATCCCCGTTGTCTTTCACAACTTGAGAGGGTACGACTCTCACTTAATCATGCAGGCCATCGCGAAAATCGATGGCAATATAACGTGCATCCCCAACAACATGGAGAGATACATCTCCTTCAGCTTAAACGGCCTTAGGTTCATCGACTCGTTTCAATTCCTACTGTCCTCACTCGACAGTCTGGTCAAGGCCAATGATACCTTCCCTATTACCGACATACACAGACGCCGAGACTAGACCCCTGCTTATGAGGAAGGGTGTGTACCCCTATGAGTACATGGATAGTTGGGCCAAGTTCGCCGAGACCAGACTACCCCCCATCAGAGAATTTTACAGCAATCTGACAGACTTCGGAAATATCCCAAGACGATTACTCGCGACGCGATTAACGTATGGGATAAACTGGGTTAATGAGAATCTGGGTGACTACCACGACCTGTACTTGAGGACAGATGTACTGCTGTTAGCCGACGTGTTTGAGACGTTTAGGCGGACATGTTTCAAGCAGTATAAACTCGACCCCGCATGGTATTACACCAGCCCAGGTCTGTCGTGGGATGCCTTGCTTAAAAAGACCGGAGTTAAGTTGGAATTGCTTACAGATTATGACATGCACCTATTCATTGAGAAAGGCTTGCGAGGTGGGATCTCCATGGCAACAAAACGATACGCGAGAGCAAATAATCAATACGTGAAGGGCTACGACCCGAGCAAGCCAACCAATCACATTCTCTACCTCGACGCCAACAACCTGTACGGCTGGGCCATGAGCCAGTATCTACCCACAGGGGGATTCGAATGGGCGTCACCCATTGATGTTATGAGCATCGCACCAGATTCGAACAAAGGTTATATCCTCGAGGTTGACTTGGAATACCCCAAGGCATTACACACATCACACAACAGCTACCCCCTGGCCCCCGAACGTATGAGGGTTAACCCAGACTGGATGTCTGAGTACCAACATAACTTGTTAGGTGGGCGGGTGGCAGACGTTGAAAAACTCGTGCCCTAACTTAATGAATAAGACCAAGTACATAGTTCACTATCGCAACCTACAGCTGTACCTGTCGTTGGGTATGAGGCTGACCAAAATACACAGGGTGCTCATGTTCGACCAGAGCCCATGGATGGAACCCTACATCAGAATGAACACAGACCTCCGAAAGCTTGCCACCAGTGACTTTGAGAAAACCTCTATAAGCTCATGAACAACTCGGTGTTTGGTAAGACTATGGAGAACCTGAGGAAACGCTGTGACCGTGAAGCTGGTTCGGTCGAATGAGGAAGACAAGCTCAGGAGACTGATAGCCAGTCCGCATTCAACCGTAGCAAGATATTCACCGATGACCTAGTTGCCCTACACATGAAGAAAAGCCACATAAAATTCAACCGGCCTGTTTACGTGGGGATGAGCATCCTCGATTTATCCAAACACCTGATGTACGACTTTTACTACAACGAGCTTAAGAAACAGTACAACGACAGGTGTGAAGTGCTGTACACTGACACGGATTCCCTGCTGATGGAGATTCGAACCGATGACGTGTACGAGGACATGAAAAAACACCTCGATTTGTATGACACTAGCGACTACCCCAAGGCCCATGCCATATACAGTACGGTAAATAAAAAGGTCCTGGGTAAGATGAAGGACGAGTGTGCCGGCACGCCCATAGCCGAGTACATAGGTTTGAGGCCTAAGATGTATTCCATACTGAAGGCCGACAATGGTGAGATCCGGAAGGCTAAGGGTGTTAAACAACACATCAAACACGCCAGATTCAAGGAAGCCCTGTTCAAGACCCGTACATTTAGGCATAAAATGAACACATTTAGAAGTGATGGCCATAGGATATACGGACTGACAATAAACAAGACGTCCCTGTCGCCTATGGACACTAAACGTTGGATAGCTATTGATGGGATCAACACGTACGCGTACGGGCATGAGAAAATTGAACCAAGAACAGAACCAGAAAAAGTTTGAGGCTATTTACTACAGCCCGCGTGGGTACTGGAAAGGAGCTAGCGCTGTAGATAAGCTGGCTAAAATGGCGCGAGTACCCCCGGAGGAGGCCAAAGCGTGGCTTGAAAAACAAGCCCTATGGCAGATCTATTTACCGGCACCACGCTACGTGCCGAGAAGGAGGTTCGGTATTAACATACCTAATAGCGTTCACCAGGCCGACCTCCTATTCCTACCCCACGACAAGAGGTACAAGTATGCCTTAACCGTAGTGGACGTAGCCAGTCGCTACAAGGAAGCCGAACCCTTGACCACGAAAGATTCTGCCCAGGTAGCCCGCGGATTCGAACGCATATACAAACGCAGTCCGCTGACGTGGCCAACAGAGCTGCAAGTTGACCCTGGGCGGGAGTTCATGGGCGCCGTGTCACAACTGCTAACCAAACACGATACAAAGGTCAGGCGTGGCACGGCTGGAGCCCATCGCAGCCAAGCCATAGTTGAGAGATTCAATAGGACTTTGGCTGAGCTTATTTGGGCATCAGTATGCTAGGAGATGGCCACCCCGGAAAACGATCGACTGAATGGGTATCACGGCTCCCTAAGGTGGTGTCGGCAATCAACCATGAAGTCACCCGTCTCACCGGCAAGAAACCGCAGACGCTATCAAACTAAAATCAATAGTGGCAGAGTCGGCTGCTCCATTGCGTGGGAAGGAGAAACAGATACCAGATAGGGCCCTAGTAAGGTATCTATACCAGCCGGGGGAACACGAGGGTGATAGCCGTAAGCGAGCCACCGATCCTATATGGTCAGTCAAAACTTACAACATAGATAAAGTTGACATGAAAGCCGACGAGCCTAACTTGTACTACTTGAGGGATGGGCCAGGTAGGGGGTTTGTAAGAGCGGAATTATTGATCGTACCGTACGGCACAGTGTTACCTCCGGTCAACACGGCATAGCGGTGCCCCAGGATACCAACACACTCCAGCCATACCCCGGTGCGGCTAGGAGGTCCCGCTATCGTCCCAAACTTTTTCATAGTAGGGGTAATGGTAGCAAGAGCTAAGGGTCCGACCAAAGCCTTACTTGTGAAATAAGGCTTTGCAGAGGCTTTGGTTGGAACTGGTCCAGAACCCCCATTGTATATACTACTTGATGAAATAAAGGATCGCTTGCTGCATTGTCAAAACTCGTTACATTGGTGATACCATTGTTCTTAATCAAGGGTACAGCCTACTAATCACAGATGCAACCAACCATAACAAGTGTTTATTTTAACAGGTCTGCTTTTTGGGAGGATACCCCACACAGGGCCTCATCCAGTTACGTACCACTTGAAGTCACTTGATAACTTGATAACAGTGTAAGAATGTTCATCGGAATGTCACCCAAAGCAATGAACAAGAAGCTGTTACCCATAAATTTGCATGCTTCATTATTGGTTCACCAAACAGTTTGCTAAACTACCCTTAACAGTGGGTGGGGATAAGTAATGATCAAGGAACACTGTGCAAGGAACATTTAAACAAGGAGAAATAATGCCTTGATCTCCTTGATCTCATCATAGAGCCACATTTCAACAACCATCCCAGGTGTTCCTGGTTGACTTGTGTACATGGATGACAAGGGCTGTAGTTTGTTCAGCAAGAGGGCTTATCAACACTTTGCCCTCCAGATCTCAAACCCACAGAACATTTGTGACATTCTTGGATGCAAAAATTCATCAAGGAAATCCACCAGTTCAATATGTAGCAGAATTTGAAGCTGCTTCACGTCAGGAATGTGTGTTGGTCCCACCCAAAAAAATTCAGAGATTAATTCATAGCACGAGGCATAGGGTACAATCAGTGATGAATGCAGATGAATCCTACAAAGGTTATTGACTAATTAGTTGTTCTGGAATAAGTACATGCCTCATGATAGATGTTTGTTTTTTATTCAAGCTTTTTTTGCACTCATGGTCAAACTCTCTAAGCCTTCATTTCTCTACAACCAGGTATTATTTTTGAATAACATATGACTTCTGCATATGGGATGCTATCAACAATATGTTTTTGTTGTGAACTCGTAATAAACATCTGTAATTCTGTTGTTTTCTATCAAGCTTTCATCATTTTCATATGTCTTTCAAAATGTGAATATTGTTTCACTCATTGTGTGACACTTTTCATTTTTCACTGATTATGGAAATGCAAAGTATTGATATTAACACACGAATGAAACATGGACATTGAACATAATTCTTTGGAGTCTAAAGAACAAATAAACTGTAACAGGAGGATGCTGTTTCCGGTCCTCAGGTCCGCAGGATTCAAGGGTTTAAAGTCATAATAATTACCAAACACAAGATTTTTTAAATCAAATAAATTTATTTTATACTTAACTAATATATATCATAAAATCAACAATAAAATAAGTTAATTAAACAACAAAGATAATAAAGCCTACAAGGATCCTGTAAAAAAAAATGAAAACCCTATAAAATATACCTAAACTATTGCCCCTTATCCCAACTTAATTCCCCTAAATATTGTTCCCTATAAAATACAACAAAAATTAACTACCTAACATTATCTAACCAAAACTTAAGAAACTTAAAACTCTGTTTGCCCAGTCTACAGAAACAACAGTGAATTCCTCACCTTTCTTGTCTCTGTAAGACCCCAGAGTCCAGAGAAAAAAATAATCTGCTCTCTTATACCCCTAACCTTTAAATCTTACCCAATCAAAACCATGCTCTTAAAATTACCCAATAAATGCCTACAAAAGAAAAGTTCAGTGGACTGATCCCTCTGCTCATGAGATGCACATGCACTGGCACATCCCATTGCATAATGGGGAAGATGCATACTAGGCACTTGCCTAGCGGGTCCTCACCCCTCAAGAGCTAAATGGACCAGCCCACTGAAGGCTAAGCCTAGTGTTATTTTTAGCCCACCTTATGTTTAACCTGTCCCCTCCCTAAAACAATCCTGCTTTCTACTAAAAAATAACCCTACCATTACATTCCCCCCTTCTTAAGATCTTTGGAAAAAAATCACAAAAATAAATACAAAAAAATATACACAACAACCAACAGAACAAAAACAAAAGCAACGGAATTGATAATTGGTTTTGCTTTCTTCTTTTCTTATTTTTTTTCAAAGTCTCTTTTTTTTTTTTTTTTTATATTCACCACATCCACTCCTCATATTCAGGATTGAAGTAGTCCTGAGAATATGGATTAACCAGTGGAGGGAGAGGCGGCATTCTTCTCACAATACTGATACATTTATCAGTCCCATCAAATAGAGGTCTGATCTCTGTGTCCCTGGGTGTCCCAGGCCCAGACATGGGAATCAAAGGCTGATCCCTTGCCTTCTTAGCTATGTCCTCCCTTGACAATCGAGCTACCTTCTTTTGATGTGAGGTGACGGTTTACTTCTTCCTCTGCCGTTTCTTTCTCATTTGAGTGGATGTGGTGTTTGAGCTTTAGGTGCCGATGGAGGTCTGTTCTGGCTCGAAATTTCCTACCACACTCCAGACATGAAAATAGATGGACAAATGTTGAGTGATATTTTTTCACATGGCGCCTCCGGGCCCTTGCTGAAGAAAACGGTCCAGCTTGGCACTTATCACATGGTCGAGAGTCACAGTCCCCTTCAAGCTCATCAAGCTCTGCCTGCGTAACGCAAAGATCTAAGATGTCGCTCATCTGTAAGGAAGAGATGGACTTAACACAAGAAATCATGTCACGGGCATTTCTTATTCTGAACACAAAGTTCTATAACGCTATACCCCTTATGAAACCTTTTTCAGTTTCTCTACATGATTGTTTATGTTGAGTCACCTACGGAACCATGGCCATGGTTACTCTCAGTGAACTCATTCGTGCAACCCTTCCTCCTCGCAAGATATAGGTCTATCCAGATTCAAGCATTTCCCAAAATTAGCTTGCTGACAAACTTTAAGGAGAATATCTTTGGCGTGGCCTGACAGTACGTCCACATCGTGTTCGTTTGACTTCCTCAACATCCATACCGATATCCTCAAGACCAGCTTCCAAATCAGAAACATAATGTTCATGTTGAGAGCACACACTACTGGATTCATCAGCTGAGCTATCACCTGCCGGTTCATCACGCCAAACATCAGGAGTTGTCCTCCCTTCATATGCCTTCAAATGATCTACATGAACAACTATTGGCCTTGCAATAGTACTTCTCTGTATCTGATATGTTACATCAGTCACCTTCCTAATAATCTTATATGGTCCTATCCATCCCAATGATAAAGGGCGATTGGCAGTTGGTAAGTGCCATCTCCAAACAAAGTCATCAGTAAGAAAACTACGAGGTTTTAAACCTCGATCATAGTATTTCTTTTGTCTGGAGGCAGCGACTCCCAAATGCTGCTGCGCAAAAGAAAAACAGTGGTTCATGCTGTGCTGTAGCCATTGAACATAAGCAACGGGACACAAGTCAGGTTGCAACAGCGGCGGTTTTCCCACCATAATGTCCAGAGGGCAAGATATTTCACGTCCAAATAAAAGGAGGTGTGGAGAACATCCAGTACTTTCATGAACTGAAGATCTATACGCCATTAGAACTTGAGGTAGATGATCATCCCAGTTATTTCGGTGGTTATTAGCAAACGAACTTAACATTTGCTTCAGGGTTCTGTTAAACCGTTCAACCGATCCATCTGATTGCGGTCGATATGGAGTTGTACGAGTTTTATCTATGCCCAGTTTGGAACACATTTCCGAAAACAGCAGTGATTCAAATTCTCTCCCTTGATCTGTGTGTATTTGCATGGGGCATCCAAATCGACAAACAATCTCAGTGACCACTTTATCTGCAACGGTTAATGCTGTGTGATTTTGAATAGCAAATGCTTCTTTCCATTTTGTATAATAATCTCCAACTACCAGAATATATTCGTTCCCATTCTCAGTTGTAGGCAACGGTCCAACCACATCAAGTGCAATCCTATCAAAAGGTGCCCCAATGTTTGATTGTTTCAACTCAGATCTTGCTTTTCCTGGACCTGGTTTCCTTTGGGCACAAACAATACATTGTCTGCACCACAAAGTTATTTCTGCTGTCATTCCTGGCCAAAAGAATCTTCTTTTAACAGCTTTCAAAGTTTTTTCCCTGCCTAAATGCCCTGATGTTATGTTGTCATGAAGCATGTGCATGATCTCCTTCCTTATCGCAGCTGGAGCAACCAGCAAGTATCTTACATCACCCATAATGCCATTAATAGACTTGAAGTACAAGACTCTGTCAATTATCTCAAGAGATTCCCATAATCCCCACATGGTCCGGACCTGATGAGAACAGTTTGCCACTAGCACTTTAGATGGTTTTTCCTGAAATCTTTGTTTTAGTGCTATAAAAACCTTCAAAATCTCATCGTCGTTCTGCCACTGTTCTATGGAATGTTTGTCCCTAGCCTCCATCCAGTTACTGACAATGTTTTCATTAACTGTACCTGTACAATCATCATCACTATCATCACTGTCTGAGGAATGAATTGTAACTTGAGCAACAGGGTGTTTACAGTCTTTTTTACTTGTTACATGACATTCTGAGCAATCAATGTTTTTACACTTTCTGTGAGGTTTCCTTGACATTGCATCAGCATTTTGATGTTGAGAACCTCTCCTGTGTTTCAATTCATAGTCATAGATGTCTAAAACAGAAATCCAACGAGCAACCATTCCCTCAGGATTTTTAAAGTTCTTAAGCCATGTAAGAGAGGCATGATCAGATCTGATGGTAAACTTCTTCCCTATCAAATAATGCCTGAAATGCTTCACAAAAGTAATAACAGCCAATAACTCTTTGTAGGTGGTACAATATCTTTCCTGCGACCTATTGAGGGTTTTACTTGCATATGCAACAACCTTTTCTTCACCATCCTGCATTTGTGATAGAACAGCCCCAATCCCTCTTTGACTAGCATCAGTATCTAAGATAAACTGTCCCTCTCGAGATGGAAATGCTAGAATAGGTGCTGTTATTAGCATACTCTTCAGTTCCTCAAAGGCCTTATTGCACTTTTCAACCCACACAAACTTTTGATTCTTTCTGGTGAGAGCATGTAATGGTGCCGCTATGTGGGAGAAGTTCTGAATAAATCCTCTGTAATAGCTAGCAAGACCTAAGAAACTCCTAACTTCATGAACACTGGTAGGAGTTGGCCAGTTCTTTACACTCTCAATTTTGTTTGGATCGCAGCCAACACCTTTCGGTGAAACTACATGTCCCAGGAAAGCGACTTCCCTTTTGAACAGAGAACACTTCTTTGGTTTAAGTTTAAGGTTGGCCTGCTTTAGCCTATCCATAACTAGCTGAAGATTATCTAAAGTATCTTCAAAAGATTTTCCAAATACAATGATGTCATCTATGTAACATAGAGCCTTTTCCCACAATAATCCTCGAAGAACCAACTCCATCAGGCGTTCAAATGTTGCCGGAGCATTACAAAGTCCAAAAGGAAGAACTTTAAACTGATATAGCCCTTTGTGGGTAGCAAATGCAGTTTTGATCTTATCAGCCTTTTTCATTTCACACTGCCAATAGCCAGAAGCTAAGTCCAGAGTACAGAACCATTGTGAACCAGCTAATGCATCTATGGATTCATGAATCAACGGTAGAGGGTATGCATCTTTAATGGTAACAGCGTTTACTCGACGATAATCAACACAAAATCTTATGGAACCATCTTTTTTTTGGTCACCAATAAAATTGGAGAGGCCCAAGGACTGTTGCTCGGTTCTATGATGTCTTCTGCCAACATGCGAGAAATTTCTTTCTCTGCAATATCCCTCTGATGTAAAGGTAACCTACGAGGTGGTAATTTGATAGGCCTGGCACTCCCAGTATCTATTTCATGTTTGACTACCTTTGTTCTACCCAGCTGACCATCAGGACCCATAAAGACAGACTGATTTTTTAACAAAAATGTTCTCAGTTCCTGCCTCTGATCAAACGGTAAATCTGAGTTATCTACCAAAAGTTCCAAATGAGAAGGTAACTCACTAGCCTCGCAATTAGACTTAGATTCTGTAAAATTTAGCTCCTCAATTGCCTCGACGCTAGCTATGGCAGTGTTTTTTGCAATCTTTATAGGTCTATCTGTAATGTTTACCACAGACACTACTGTTTTACCCTCTGATGCATCAATCATGGATCTGGCAATTAGTAATCCTTTTCTAGCAAACGATTTGTAAGGTTCTGCAATCATATCTCCATGTGGTTTCTTTCCCGACACAAAGCCATTAATATAAATTTCAGATGCGGGTTTAACAGTGATTTTTTCAGTCACTTTGACCCTTGCACAAACTGTCCTTGGTTGTTCTATAGAATAAATTACATCTTGTCCCATATATACAACCCCATGAGCAGCACGAGCATAAACATCATACTCATTCTGAAAATCCATACCCAAAATTCCTGTGAAATCACCAATGTCTACCACAAATATTCTCTGTTGAAACTCATGTTCCCCAATCCGGAAATCCAACAACAAAGATCCAATAATAGGTAAGTCATGACCAGTCAACACGGAGCAATCTATATCAGTGTTCTCCAACAATGACTGACTAAAACCCAACTGTCTGAAAACTCTTTTAGGCAACAAACAAACAGGTGAACCAGAATCTATCAACATGTTTACCTCATTTCCTTCTACATTGATTGGTACACAAAAACATTTGGTTTTTAGTTTACAACTACTAACTTTTGGCCTGTCCCTATCCCTATGTTGGACCGAACTTTTGGCCTCAAGCGCAGCCCTATCTAGTTTTCCTTCTCCACTTCTTCAGGATTTGAGCTAATCTTTCTTTGTGGGCATTTGGCACAAAGATGATCTCTGGAATCGCAAATATAACACCTAGGCTTTGATTTCCCTGTCTTCCTAGTCCTTTGAGGAAGGTTTGATGGCTGGGCTGTCAGCTTTTCAAGACAAGCTTTCACAGCACTGGTCAGCTCAGAGATCTCATTCTTTTCATTAGTGACAGGTGTAGTTACTGCTCGAACAGTGGGTTTCTCCCACTTTGGTTTATTTTCTAAGACTGGTGTACTTTCAAATGCCTCAAATTCCTCAGCAAAAGATATAGCATTCTCCAAACAATTGGGGTGATGAAACTGCACATGCCTACTCATCTCTCTATTGGCTAACCCTTGAATAAACTGATCAATTGTATACAGTTCCCTGGCAGAGTGAGGAATAACAGGAAAAGCCTTACAAGCTAATCGTCTCAAACCATAACCAAAATCAGTTACACTTTCGCCTTTCCTCCGTGTCCTGTTTCGAAAATTCACATCTGTAAACTGACTCTCGCTCAACTGGGCTAAACCTCTGAGATAGAACATTCTTGAGAGCTTCATAATTTCTCAACTGAAACATGGTCAGGTCTCCTAACATTTTCCTAGCATCCCCCCTCAAACTCATTGCCAGCTGCTGTGCTTTCTCAGTCAAACTCCAGCCATTCCAACTTGCTACTTGTTCAAACTGAACAATATAATCTTGCCAGTCAACGCCCCTTCCCTCAAACTTGTCTGGCTCAAATTCTCTACGAGAAACGGGTTTTCGTGACCTGGCATCTCTAGTACAATCAGAACCCTCTGATAAACCAAGTAAGTGGTGTTCACCCACTTTGGGAGGTTGTAAGGGATTATTTGCATATCTCAAATGATGACCAGAAACCTGCCCTGCCTCGTGTAAAGAGAAGTCGTCTAAACTAGGTATAAGTAAATCAACCCCTGATGACACATTCCTATCATTATGAACTACTTCAGATTTAAAGTCTATCAAATCCTCAATTTCTGCAAAATTTGTGGCCATTATGACTTCAAACTGACTCGAATCCTGGCACGCTCGCCAAAAATCTGTAACAGGAGGATGCTGTTTCCGGTCCTCAGGTCCGCAGGATTCAAGGGTTTAAAGTCATAATAATTACCAAACACAAGATTTTTTAAATCAAATAAATTTATTTTATACTTAACTAATATATATCATAAAATCAACAATAAAATAAGTTAATTAAACAACAAAGATAATAAAGCCTACAAGGATCCTGTAAAAAAAAATGAAAACCCTATAAAATATACCTAAACTATTGCCCCTTATCCCAACTTAATTCCCCTAAATATTGTTCCCTATAAAATACAACAAAAATTAACTACCTAACATTATCTAACCAAAACTTAAGAAACTTAAAACTCTGTTTGCCCAGTCTACAGAAACAACAGTGAATTCCTCACCTATCTTGTCTCTGTAAGACCCCAGAGTCCAGAGAAAAAAACAATCTGCTCTCTTATACCCCTAACCTTTAAATCTTACCCAATCAAAACCATGCTCTTAAAATTACCCAATAAATGCCTACAAAAGAAAAGTTCAGTGGACTGATCCCTCTGCTCATGAGATGCACATGCACTGGCACATCCCATTGCATAATGGGGAAGATGCATACTAGGCACTTGCCTAGCGGGTCCTCACCCCTCAAGAGCTAAATGGACCAGCCCACTGAAGGCTAAGCCTAGTGTTATTTTTAGCCCACCTTATGTTTAACCTGTCCCCTCCCTAAAACAATCCTGCTTTCTACTAAAAAATAACCCTACCATTACAAAACTTTTGTTTTTTGTACTCTTTTTAACCATTACATATGAAAGGCGTATGGTTAGTCATAAGAGGAACACCAAATTCATTCTTAAACTTGTGGTTAATTAATACCAAGCGATTAAAAGTTGCCAAAAAGTTGTCTGCTTCACTCTCGCCCGCCAGCGACACCACAGAGAGGTTACGTAACTCTGTCACCAGAGCACTGCAGCGAACCGGAAGTGAAGATATGCGAGGAAGGATTTTCAGTTAGTTGTATATGAAGTGTGTTACAAGCTCGTCATTTTGCTGATTTTTCGACGTCAACAAAGACATGCCGAATCGTTACGTTGCCGTCAATTGCTCCCAGGGGTCGGGTGATGGTGTCACTATGCACAGATTTCCACCGGACTCTGCAGTTCGTGCTAAATGAGTTATGTATATGAGTGTGAAGCGAGCATTGTGGAAGGTTGGAACGATATCTTACTTGGGTTCAGATCACTTCACTGAAGTTAAAAAATCAAAACTACTTACTACTTGTAGTAAAATATGTATATGATTTATGACCGAAAGGATTTTGCGTGACACAACTTGTAACATAATGATATCTTCCTCGGAAGCGAGGTTGTGGTTGAAGTCACAATAATAGTGTAAGTAGTATCATATTGACACCAACCTCGCTTCAAAGAGAGAATTCTATTGTTTTTCACATTGGTGTATAGCCCCATGGGTCACCCAAGATAGCACACCTGGCAATTAATTGCATGATGTCTGCCATTCTTTAAAAATGTTATTTAGTTAGCCAAGAATGAACAATCAATCAATGTATTGGCGGTTAATCCTTTGAAGGAAGGACATTGTTTTAACACCAACACTTTACGACAAGGTGTATTCAGTATAGTGTCCACATACATAGACACTACCTTTTGACAAATCCGCTGTGCAAGATAAAAGCAATTAATCGATCAGCATGTTATCGGTTGATCCTTTGATCGATGTTTGTTTTTGTAACTAAGCTGATAATTCCACTAGCTGCTCTCAATGTGCATATTACATAAGATGTAATACTTCTGCCACATAAGACCTTAAATTTCCCTTGCAAACAAAATAAATGTGGACTGAAATACAACCATTAATACTTCTATTTCAAGTTTCATGGAGTGTGTAAAGCATAAATATAATATAGAACAAACTTTATGGATAACAACTTCTTTTTATTCGTGAGTGCGACGTTTCGATACAGATTCTTGTACCGTTGTCAAGTGCGACGTTTCGATACAGATTCTTGTACCGTTGTCAAGTCAGACGTTTGATACAGATTCTTGTACCGTTGTCAAGCATATGCTTGACAACGGTACAAGAATCTGTATCGAAACGTCGCACTCACGAATAAAAAGAAGTTGTTATCCATAAAGTTTGTTCTATATTGTACTTCCCAACTTCTAAAATGCCACTCAAAGAAGTTAAAGCATAAATGTGCAATACTAGATGATGAAAACTGGTTTCAAAGTCTCTGGAATGATAAGAACTGCTCTAATGGAAATAAATTGATACATATAGGAAATTTAAAAGGGACAAAATACCAGAAAATTATCTTTTCATTCCCATGACCAGGTATAAAAGAAAGCTTCTATCAAGACTGAGATGCGGCACTCTTCCACTCAGAATTGAAACAGGGTGATATACCCGGCCTATGACACCACTTGAAGCCAGACAGTGTCCCTTCTGTATAGATGCTATAGAAGATGAGACTCATGATCATTTCCTCATTGACTGCCCAATGTACACTGTCATCAGATGTGAATTTTTTAAGAACCGTTGTTTAGATTTTAATTCTACAATTCATTAATGCTGTGTAAATACCAGTATAACTTAGCAGATGGTATCTCCAAGATGTTTACAAGAAGAAATAACCTCATTTAGCCTCTCTTAATATGTTCTAAAAGTATTATAAAAACCATGTTAGGTTAACTTTTACAAAATTTTATTTTTGTTTATCTGTTATTATTTCTTCCCCATTCTGGCATCATATTTGTATTTTACGTCGTGTGTGTGCATAGTAAGACCCATTTCCTTCAAAGGGTTTTTCATACCACATTTTTTTAATCGTAGAATATGTGTTATTTTAAAGTATGGCTAATTCTGACTCCAATCGCCAATGACTGAAGGGATGATGTAAATCCAGCTAGGGTCCATGCAGGTAGCAAAGGTACTGTAAGTCCCCATGGACCCTAGTATGGTGATCTACCTTCAGTTGTTGGTGATCTATAGCCCGTTTTTATTTTGTACTGTCTATAGAGATTTAATTTTACGATAGTGTACAATTTACTATATATCTGTGATACTCTAGTATTTTTACTGTCCTTTGATGACAGGGTTTTATGTTCTAACCTTATTGATTTTAATATTGATATAAATTATATTGTTCTCGTCACAATATGACTGAAATAGTGCCTGTGTGACGCTAACTAATAACTCACTCACTCACTGTTGAAGTATGAATGGTTTTGATATCTTTATATTAACTGGATGAAAGTATTTGAATGATTGAAACAAAAATGTTACCTATGAGGCTAAAGTGTATTTTATTTATTTAAAAAAAAATTAAAAAATTATATTATATTTTAATATGGCCTACTATGCTTTAAAATTCTCTCATAGCCTTTTTATGGTGGCCAATGCATTTTACTAAGGCAGCATTGTTTATGTATTTGTAAATGTGTTGGGTGAGAATACAATAAACAATCTCTCTCTCTCCTTAAAGCATCATGATGAGTATTTACTACAGACACGAGAAATGCCAAATGGGATAATCTGAGTGGTGTTACCTCTAATTATACCTGTTATAAATTCATTAACTAACCATCAAGTGAATGATGACAAATAACATGTGTAGGTTTACACCACCATTTGCTGTGTACTTAGGTAAATAGGTATATACAGGTTTTAACTAAGCATATTTTTCTAACATGGCAAAGTGGGGTTGTTTAGTTTACGGATTCAAATACATCAAATGTGTGTTTTTAGTATCACAGCATAGATAATAGACATCATATTTTTACATAACTTGATTAAATATCGAGGTACAAAACACAGAAATAGGATCAAATTGGACCAGTCATTATACCATCCAAGCATTCGAAAATCTGAAAAATCCTACACTGTTGAGATACTTTATTACAATCAGACAAGAAGTACCGGGGATATTTTCAAATAATGGCATCTGATGGGCATCCACCCTTCCTAATGTCCCACTGCGATTTTGACAGAATTGTCTATGAAAACAAGTTGTAACTCGGAATCTAGGCAAAGCAGGTGACAAGATTAAATGACAGTAGATTGTGAAAACATAAAGCTTTCATTTTTCACAACACTTGTCATGATTTCAGGTTTAGACAAACCTGTAAACAAGATAATTTACCCCCGTAAATGTACATGAATTCTACATCGCACCTCATGTATACCTCCCATTACGCGCCCCTCTGATTGGTTGAAATTTCGTTTGCGGGAGAGAATTGTGCACTGTTGTCAAAAAGGTCGATATAAGTTAATTAAATGTCGAAATGAGTAGTTTTAATGACCTTGTTTCATTTATAACGATGCCAAAAATGATTTATGTATTTGTACCCCCAAGAGTATGTGATCATTATATTTTTTTTTAAATCTTTTTTTATTACGAGATAGAATATAGTGGCCACGGTTTTACATTGATGCGGACATCTCCATGTGGCTAGGGATTGAGGGCCTTTTGCGTTAAAAAAATATGTATAGTCATGCCGTGGCTTAGGATAGACAACTGGCAAGGCTAGGCTATTCAACATTCAAACAGATAAAATTAATACTTATTAATCAAATTGCAGTACAGACCATTTCTGTGTATATGAAACACTTTCTTGAAAAAATATATTTTTCTATTCGACAATATAATCGTATTCTTTCAATAAGAAGATTTAATTGTAAAGAACTTTCCCTACACTTACTAATATCAATATATTCTTTTATTATCAGAAAGAGATGATTGATCAGAATACTCTTGTCGGGGTCTACAAGAATAATCGCCCTGTTAGAGATATTGATATTTTCATTTGTAATAGAATTATACCAGTTAGAGTGAATGCACTCTTGACTAGCTTCACTATCACCCAAAAAGAAAATATGTTCTATCGTTTCACGTTCAGTCTTGCAAAAGCTGCGAAAATCATTATCTAAACTGACGGGCAAAAGTTAGTATATGACGTTTTGAACGTCCTGTAACAAAGACATACACCGAAATTTCCCAAAAATATTTAATGCATCATAATAAAAAAACACTTGAGCTGTAAATCACAAAAAATCAACAATTTCATTCAAGGAGTTTGTGAGCCGCTGTCAAGTAAACACGCAAGGGGTGGAATTTTGCATAAATCGATTATCACAATCTGAGTTTATGAGTCAGTAGCAGGGGCATTCCTTGACTACAGGATCTTGTGCACATCAGTATCGTGTGTGACCCCCTGCTGCGTCAATGCATGCCCTCACACGTCTCCTCATTGACGTCGTCAAACGTCGAATGACGTCATTGGGAATGCGGTTCCATTCCTCTCTGAGTGCTTGCTCTAGCTGTTGCCTGTTCTGTGGAACTTGTTGCCGACCTCTGATCTTCCTGTCCAGATGATCCCAGAGGTGCTCGATCGGGTTCATATCCGGTGAGCACGCTGGCCAGGGCAGGACGTCAATAATAATAATAATAATAATAAATGTGAACTTATAATGCGCCTTTTCCATGCACAAGGCCCATGCTCAAAGCGCTAACAGAGTGAGTGGATAATATGCATATATACAATAAGGGACTAGTTGCTAGTCATAATGCAGTGAAAACAGATGAGTCTTGAGAAGTCGTTTGAAGGAATAAAAGTCAACTGCTGATTTAATGGTGATAGGGAGAGAGTTCCAGAGTAGAGGGGCAGAGCAGACAAAGGATTTCCTTCCAAAAGTTTGCAGTTTGAACCGAGGCACAGAGAGTAGGTTCAGATTCTGAGAACGGAGCTGTCTTTCTGGAGTGTATGGGGTAAGAAGTTCTTTCAAGTATTCTGGGCCTATGCCATTGAGGCATTTGTAGACAAAACACAATATTTTAAAGTCAATTCTTGATTTAACAGGCAGCCAGTGGACATTGTTCTGTTGCGAGTAGCGAGTCTCTCTGGCAGTGTGAGGTCTCGCGTTGTCATGTTGTAGGAGTACACCCCGGGGTTGATTCTGTAGGAAGGGTACCACAACTGGCTGTAGGATCTGTCCGATGTACCCCCGTGCATTGAGATTGCCCTGCACTACAACCAGACGGGTCTTCTGGTCTCCACAGATACCGCCCCAAACCATGACTCCACCCCCGCCGAATGGATGAACTTCTCTGATGCATGGCCTTGCTAAGCGTTCCCCTCGTCGACGATATACCCGTTCTTTGCCATCACACTTGTAAAGGGTGAAACGGCTTTCATCGAAAAGAGAACACGTCGCCAATCTCGGACTTGCCACCTGTATACTTGCCTTGCCCACCGCTGTCTGTTTTGGCGATGTCTGAGGGTCAGGACCATTCCGCGGAAAGGCCGGTAAGCCCTTATACCAGCTAATCTCAATCTTCGGTCACTGTGCGACGACTGATACGATGCCCGAGTGCCGTAGCCGCCCGTCGGCGTTGCCGTCCACGAAACCTGTTCCGAGATGGATAGTCCGGATGTAGCGGTCTTCTATGGGTGTAGTGACCCGTGGTCGTCCACTTCGGCCTGTCTTGAGTGCTACCAGTATTCCGTAACGTGTGAACAGCCTGGAGATTGTTGCTGGGGTACAGCCGAACGTTCTGGCAAGATGAGCTTGGGTAGCTCCCATATCAGCGCATTCAATGGCTCGCTCTCGCTGAATTTGTGTCAGCTTCGGCATTTTTGCATGTGCTTTCAGTTACTGTGATATGCCAGCGTGTATCCATCCCATTTCTACCCGACTGGTGCACGTGCATGTTCGTGATTTTCAAAGATTACATGTTATACCTTTTTCTCGTGCTAGGGGTCACGTGACTACATCTACTGACATCACTACCATTCTGCAATATTCTCGTGACTTTGACAATGTTTGCTTTGGATGTTTCATTGGAATTTAGACATGCTCAATTTCCCCAAACCAAATTGAAAATGTTATACTAACTTTTGCCCGTCAGTTTATGTGACCAATTCTAAATAGGAAATAGTTGGTTGTTAGAATTCTATGTAAAATTTTATATTGGAAATTTCGTAGTTTGTCTTCTGCAGTACATAATGGATTAATTCTAAAGCAGCAGGAAAGATAATCTTTAGTTACAGGCATATTCATTTTTATTTCCCATTTATTACTAAGGTCAAAGAGATTAGTTTGTACATCTTCACATATTTGGCGGTAAATGAAATTAGCATCTTTACTGGATTACAAATTATTGATTAAGTTTTGAGAATCCGAACATTCTTTGTGTTCATAACTAAGATAGGTTCGCATCTAGTAAATCCAGATTCTAGGAATATATTTTAAAAGTCTGTGGTACAGCAAGAATGTACCAATTAAGTCAAATTCGGCTTTAAGAGTTTTAAAATCTTGTAATTTACCTATATCTGTAAATAAACATCTCATTGATTTTACACCACGTTTTAACCAATTTGAAAACTTTAATGTCTTTGTGTGGAATGAAATTAATTATTGGAAGTTGTAAAAATGTTTCTTCATCGAGGATTTCCCTATTTTTTAAATGTACTCAAATGTCTCATAACATCTTTCCAGAAATTATCTTCATGAGTTTATTAATTCTATACAACAGTTCTTTTTGTAAGTAACATATGTTAACATATCAAAGGGATATAATTCACAGTGGGACCCGTGAAGATCCGGGGTAGAATAGGTCTTCAGCAACCCATGCTTGCCATAAAAGGCGACTTTGCTTGTCGTAAGAGGCGACCATCGGGATCGGGTGGTCAGGCTCGCTGACTTGGTTATGTCTTGGTTGGACATGTCATCGGTTCCCAATTGTGCAGATCGATGCTCATGCTGTTGATCACTGGATTGTCTGGTCCAGACTCGATTATTTACAGACCGACGCCATATAGCTGGAATATTGCTGAGTGCGACATAAAACTAAACTCACTCACCCACTAATTCAGTGGGCAAGGTATTCCCATAAACCCTTTGAGGAAAGTAGTCGTTTAACCCATTTTATTTTCATGTATTTACAGAAGACATCTACCATATTTATTCCACCTTTCTCATAGTCATTAATCAACATAATTCTTTTTATTCAATCTCTTTTACCAGACCATATAAAACAATACAACAAGGAGTTCACCCGTTTAAAACATTCAGGAGATGGATCAGATAGAGATGTGAAAAGCTGGGTAAATAAGGGTAAAATCTGAGATTATATTATGACAATCTTTCCTCGCAGAGTTAACCTTCTATTTGACCATGTGGATAGCATTTTTCTTGCTTTTGTAAACTGCTTATCAAAATTTAAATCTAACATTTCTCTCAGATTTGTTGAAAATGTAATTCCTAGAATCTTAAAGGGTTCTTTGGACCAATAAAGGGGTATATGAGGCGAAAGTTTATCAGACGAACCGGTGTAACAGGCCAAACTTTCCCCCTGGCCACCTTCCCAAGCTTGATTTTGGATCCAATCCAAACTGCTGAACTTTTGTCATAATTGACATTTACCCCAGAGCAAATAGCAAATTCTTTAAAGGTCACATGCAACCAAAAATCAAACTTAATTATAACACAATTATCACTTATTCATGACATATAATATACATTGCTGGTTATGAAAAAACATATAAACAAAATTATAAGCGTACAATCGCAAATCAAAAGTGCAATATTTTGTACTTGGGTTTACTTCCCTCGAAACGAAGCACCCAGGATACCGAACCCAGTCAGAGCGGGTGGGTGTGCACTCAAGTGTAACGGCTTGCTCATTTGCCGAGGCCCTCAGGGCTCATTGTGTGTGTGTATATAAAGATGTTGGGTTTTGGAAATACATGCTCATTTTTTGTGTATAGCATTTTGCAATCAACAGACATCATGACATGTCATGTGTACAAGTATCACACCTGCTTGTCTGTGTAATTACATAATGTGACAGAGACCGAACTCGGGCCATAAATCAATGCATATTGTTTATGGTGTATAGCCTGATTGGTGTTAAGTTCAAATTGCATGTGGTCAGTGATCACAGTTATGTATTGAATATGGTCATTAGCAGACAGACAGGCAGGCAGACACATAGGTGTCAATAAAACAGACATTGAGTTTTGACTGTGACAACAACATATCTATATCACAGTTGGAAATTCTGTCAACGCTAAATAATGACATTGCTTTTAAGTATCGAACTGAGAAAGTGACTCGGTAAGAAGAACGTGTGGTGAAATAGACAAATGAATTTATATAAACAGTTAATCTACTGTCATAACATATAAAAAGCTCGCGCCTGTGAAATATCAACAAAACATTAGAAAAATAGCTCACACCAAAGCCTTCACCGAGTATTCACCGGACAGCCCGCTTCCAACCCGCTTCCAAGCTGCGTGAACCTATTTCACTGCGCACGTGCTATGAGCGCAGCCCAGCTGTTGAAACCACTTGAATTCCCCCAAGCGCTGGGGGAAAATTAGTGAATCGTTTGAACTACGAATTTGCGCGTTTTTTTTTCATCGCATTATTTTTCAACTTTATAAGTTGAATTTGCATTTTGATGATTTGTTTCGGTAAGTCCATACTGAAAGGTATCAGAATCTGCAAAGTTGTGTTTTACGTTGCATGTGACCTTTAAGAGTCTTCATGACTTCTGATAGACTTTGTTCTGATCCGTTGAGAGAGAAATTTGTATTATATGCAGACCTTTAGCTTGTAATACAGATAAGATGAAGCTGATGAGGCTAGCCTTAGCTAGGTACGCATACCAGATGAAAGACTACACAACGCAGATGTGTGGATGACAATGAGCGCGGTGTGGATGGCGCTGATGGGACCGGATATGTAGTTTAGCTATTTGCAGCCCTCCGCCGTGGAAAAGCAGACGGGCAAAGCATAGGCAAGTTTGTACTTCCTCCCGCGGAGACAGCAGGCAGGAAAAGCAAGCTGGTAAGGCATTGTAAGCTTTGTACTTCCTCCCGCGGAGACAGCAGGCAGGAAAAGCAAGCTGGTAAGGCATTGTAAGCTTTGTACTTCCTCCCGCGGAGACAGCAGGCAGGAAAAGCAGGCTGCTAAGGCACTGGAAACTTTTTTACTCCCTCCCGCGGAGCCAGCAGGCAGGAAGGTTTGGGCTGCCACTGTAAAAGTAGGAACCAAGTATCCATATTTTAAGCTGGTTTGGTGTTAAGTCCCGTCGGCACCATGCCCGACGCCCCTTTTTATTAAGAAAAGTGCAAAATACAAAGGTTATGGTACAGGTTATACTTAATGTGCACTGTAAAGTGAAGACTTAATATAAGTTGTACATTTAACAACCTCAGGACCCCCACCAGGATACTGAGCTGTAGAAGGTAAGGGTGGGTGGGTGTGGGAAATTATTTGCGATGAAGCAAAATGGATAATCTGCCAGGAGAGCATGCAGAATAGAAAGGAAGCGGACGTGACGTATGACTGCGGATGTGACATCAATCCGGAAGTGACGTAGCTGCTATTCTCGAATGCGGAAATAATACACTGCCATGTGCGCTGCTACACTTACTGTAGGCTAAGTGTATAAATAATTGTAAATGCTGCCCACAACCAAATTAGTGAAATATGCTGCCTTATTACCTGAAGTTGAGACAGATGCTTAATGAAATACACTGCATACCATGTTAGCTGCAGTGCCAAACGAAGGTGATTAGAAATGACATAATTAGAATTGTAGTTACATACACGAGTGTATTACACTCGCCAGGGAAGTGTCAGAACTGCGCAATTGAATCGTAAATGCTGCCTTTAAACCCATTTAGCAAATAATGCTATTATAATGTCATTATCTGCATATTGGAAAATAGAATATTCTACTCCTTTGACATTAATCCCAGTGATACTTTTGTTACGTTTAATAGAAATAGTAAGCAATTCTGCACATATTATGAATAGGTAAGGCGATAGAGGGTCTCCTTGTCGACATCCCCGACCCAGACTGAAAAATTGGAAATATGTCCAGAGTTTATTATAGCACTGCGACTATTTTGAGTAAATAGTCGAACCCATTCTATGATGGAGGGGCCAAAATTAAAAGCATTTAACGCTTTATCAATAAATTCCCATTCTAAAGAGTCAAATGTCTTTTCAAAATCAGCCGTTACTATAAGTCCGGGGAGTTTATGTACTTCACAGTGGTTTATGAAATCATACAATATTCTTGTGTTTTTGCCGATAAATCTGCCTTTCATAAAACCAGTTTGTGTTTCACTTATTATCTTTGATAACACTTTTTTAATTCTACGATCAATTGCGATTTTGTAATCTACATTTAATAAGCTTATTGGGTGCCAATTTAAGTATCTGCGGTCCCTACCTTCCTTTGGTATGCAAGTAATGATACCTTGACATTGAAACGCCGAGAGACCTTTTTTATTTACCTATGCATATCTGATAGATCGCCAGAGAAACAGACCGATATCTTTCCAAAAATATTTATAAAATTCAACCATGAAACCGTCTGATCCAGGACTCTTTCCATTTTTCATATTTTGTAAAACCTCGGCACATTCTTCTAAACTTATTGGACCTTCACATAACAATGCTTCCTCTTGTGTTAGTTTACATCAATATCAATGAATTTGTTAATATTGATATCCCAAACATCAACCTGTTGCTTCTTATATAAGTTTTCATAAAACAAAGAACTTTCTTTAAGTAAGTCTATTTTATCAGTGAATATTTCTTTCCTGTCGTTGATTATTTCAGTCATATTTTTATCCCCCGCCGCGCGTTTAGCCCGAAGCGGGGGATATAGCATTAGGCTCTGTCCGTCCTAGGTACGAATTGGAATATCTTAAGAACCGTTCACTAGATTCTTTTCCTAATTGGTACCTAGGTTCATCAAAGTATAAGAAAAGGTCCAAGTCAGGTTTGGTGACCTTGACCTTAATTTCAAGGTCACAAGGGGACTTTAACGTTTTACCTGCATGTTATGCTATCTCAAGAACTGTTCACTGGATTTTCTTCATATTCAAAACAAAGCTTTATCTAGGGAAGGCGCAGGGCCCAGTCGATTTTGGTGACCTTCACTTAATTTTCAAGGTCACAGAGACACTTTGAAGATTTGAGCATGTTAACCTGAATTGTCAGCAAGATATTTCAAAAACAGTTCACTGGATCTTTTTCAAAGACTTTCAAGACTTCCCTTAAATGTTTTTCAAAAAGCAATTTCTTTAGTACTATTTTTGCATATTTCATACACTGACATTCATGTCAAAGTCAGTCTTGAAAATATGTGTGTGTTTGAACACCTAAAGAGCAAGACATCAAGAGAGGTTGACTGGTCATGTTTTTGTTGACATTTAACTTAAACTTTCATTACTTTATATGTTTGATTTGATAATTTGCGGCGGGGGATTATGTCACCTTAGTGACAATGTTTGTTATTGATATAATTTCTCTTTTCAAGAATTAGGAAATATTCAGTATTCTTTTCACCTTCTTCATACCACTTAGCCTTACTTCTAAAAATAACTCCCTTTATTTTCTCTGTTCTCACACTGGAAAAAAAATCCATCTTTCCAAGCTTGGAAATGTCTTGGAAAGATGATGTTTCCAAGACATTTCCAATTTTGGAAAGATGATGTTTCCAAGACTTTCCAATTTTGGAAAGATGATGTTTCCAAAAATTTCCAATCTTGGAAATATCCGCAAGGGGAGATAACTGGTGGGTGATGGTAAATTATTGTTCTGCATGGGCTAATTGCAATAGTGGCATGGGGCGGCATGAGTGTTTCATGGGGTGGTTAAGGCGACTGGCGGTAGTCTTTGATGTTTGGTGTTGTTTTAGTAATGATTGTTTAAGGGGTTAACGAAAGGATTATCGACTTGACTAGTCGAAATTGCAGTGAACACATTTTAATGTTTTCGCCCTTATTCCAACATTAAAGGATGGTCTGAACAACGAAACTTACTCAAAGCAAAACGAATCGTTGCGTTGCCGTCCTGGGGGGTCGAGTGATGGTGTCACCATGCGCTAATTTCCACCGGACCCCGCAGTTCGTGCTAAATCATTTAGTAAATGGGTTATGTTTGTGAGTGCGAAGCGAGCGTTGTGGAAGCTTGGAACGATATCTTAAATTTGTCCAGATCGCTTCGCAGAAGTTAAAGAATCAAACTACTTACTACTTGTAGTACAATATATATATGATTGATGACCAAAAGTATTTTCCATGACACAACTTGAAGCATAAAGATTTCATTCTCGGAAGCGAGGTCGTGGTTGAAGTGACAATAATATTGTAAGTAGTGTAATATTGACACCCACCTCGCTTCCTCTAGAGAAATTGTTATGATATAAGATATGTCATGCAAAATCCTATTGGACATCAATCAAATACATATTGTACTACCAGTAGAAAGTAGTTTTGATTTTGTAACTTCGGTGAAAACAAACCTAAATAGCATTTATTCTCAGACTCGCTGGATGTTCACGACAGAGCTGCCATTTTAATAATCGTAATATGACGGGCTAAAGTCTGTTAAAGAATTAATGAGATTATGGTTTGTTTTCATCAAGTTAGAAAAGCAAAACTACTTTCTACTCGTAGTTAAATATGTATTGGAATCATGGCCAACAGGATTTGGCATGACACAACTTATAACATAACGATTTCTTCCTCGGAAGCGAGGTGGGGTCGAAATGACATACTGCTAATAAATATCTTGCTACATTCCCATGGTTAATGTCCACTCACCAGTATGTAGATACTAGTCAATGTGCGTCTTTCTATTTGGTCTTATAATCCTAATTAGTTTATTATCATACTTATGTGCATTTTGAAACTAAATAAAAATCAGGCGATCTGCCTTTACTTATAACTTGAATATCTAGACATTGTAAATCATAATTCGCACACACGCCCTAGTGTATGTTGTCTGTCTCATTACTTCACGATGAAATCATGGATTCTGTGGAATGCTGCAACAAATGAATAAAAACAAAATGCAATTATTAAAACTAAAACAAGTAGTTAAAATGATGTCAGGCTATTACTTTGTTCGAGGAATGTATCCATCAATATCCACAAAAACGAGCCGTATGCCATTCACCTGCAGCTGTTCCAAATGATGTGTCTTTTAACAGTCTAATACATGTTCACGAAAAGTGATATATCGTTTCAGGTATTTTACATAGGTATATAGTCTCATTGGTCACCCAAGATAGCACACCTGGCCACTAATTGCATAATGTCCGCCATTCTTTACAAAAAAAGTAATTAAGTTAGCCAATAATGAGCAATCAATCAATGTCTTGGCGGTTAATCCTTCGAATGAAGGAAGTTGTTTTTCGCAGACACAGACACGACAGAGTGTATTCAGTATTGATTAGTTAATCTACATACATAAACAATACCTTTTGACAAATCCGGCTGTGTAAGATAAAAGTAATTAATCAATCAGCGTGTTATCCGTTAATCCTTTGATCGATGTATATTATATTGGGTATTTACTCCAGACACAAGAAATGCAAAATGGGAACCTTTGTCGGGTTATCTAAGTGGTGTTACCTGTTTTAAATTCATTAACTGACCATCAAGTGAATGATGACAAATAACATGTGTAGGTTTATACCACCTAACACGGGTTAAAACATGGGAGTATTAATTGCTGTATTGCATGTGTAAACCTATTGGCCGACACTATTTTGAGAATACGGACAGAACTTCATTGTTGCATAAGAAATACATATAAGCATTTGCTGTGTGCTATAACTGTATGTACCTATTTACCTAAGTAAATTTTCAGAGCCTTCTAGCAATGGCAAAGTGGGTTTGTTTAGTTTACGGATTCAAATGGATCAAATGTCATTTTTTAATATTATACGTCATATTTTTACATGACGTGAATAAATATCGAGGTAAAAAACCCACAGAAATGGGATCAATTATGATGAGTCAATATGCCATCCACGCATTAGAAAACCCACAAAAGCCCACACTGCTTTGATACTTTAATACAATCAGACAAGAACTACCGGGGAAATGTTCAAATAACGGCATCTGATGGGCATCCACCCTTCCTACTGTCGCACTGTTTAGGTTGAAAAAATTAACCGTAACCGAGATGAGCGAGGCTGATCATAGTTTTCACTATCACTAGCGACTGGTCTCGAACAAATAAGGCCCAGCGACACCAGGCAATTACGACAGAATCGTCTATGAAAACAAGTTGTAACTCGGAAAGGGAGCAGGACAAAAGCCACCCAGTTATTTTACCATTACAGAGAGGACAAGTACCACCCATATTGATTTTAATGTATACTTTGATGAATAATTTGGTTTCTTAAAAAATGTATTCACTTTGATAAACATACAGCTTTCATTTTCACAACAATTGTCACGATTTCTGTTCCTGCTGAGCTGTAGGCTCGTTCGATATCTCGCGATGTCATTATCGCGATAATGCACCGAGGAGATCATCAAAGGAGTGGATTGCTTAAGCGGTGCAACTTGTATTGTGTTGGATTTAGTTGATTGTGTGAATAAGGAAGTTATCATAATATAACACTGAAATCAAGTTGATGTTAGCTTGATAGTGTTCCATGGTCAACATAGCAATGTTGATGAAAATGGTATTGTATTATACGCAATTTACTTTAATACTCCCGACTTTCATGCAAATGAAAGGATCCAAAAACAAACGGATAGTGTCATACTTAAAATTGATGTTTATTTATATTCGGAAAAGAATTTCCAGATTGCACATATGTTGCCAAGAAGACAGAGAAAGATTAAATTTCATAAAAACATACCATGTACAAATTTACAAAAATATGTTACACAAATTTACATTTTCTTCAAAGCATACCGAGGCGGTTGGGGTAGGGTACATGTATAATTGTCAATTACTATTTATGCTACAGACTCAATGTATTTACCAACAAAACAATTACTTGATAATTACCGGAGAAATTATCTCTAATCAAATGTCAGCAAGCTTTTATAAACATGACTGTAGTTCAAAGTTGAAACAAATGGTTTGGGTAGCCTAGTGGTTAAGGCGCTGGCTCGCATACTCCACAAATACAAATATATAAAACATAATATATACAAACTTATAAGAAGTTTATAGCACTAACACAAGCAAATTTGTTTTGAACGTTCTTGATAAATCATATTGTTAAAGGTCACATGCAACCAAAAATCAAACATAATTAAAACACAATTATCACTTATTCATGACATAATATACATTGCTGATTATGAAAAAACATATAAACAAAATCATAAGCGCATAATCGCGAAAAATCAAAATTGCAATATTTTGTACTTGGGTTTACTTCCCAAGAAACGAAGCAGCCGGGATACCGAACCCAGTCAGAGCGAAAGTGGGTGTGCACTCAAGTGTAACGGCTGGTTCATTTGCAGACGCCCTCACGGTTCATTGTGTGTGTATATACCAAGATGTTGGATTTTGTAAATACATCCTCATTTTTTGTGTATAACATTTTGCAATCAACAGACATCATAACATGTCATGTGTACAAGTATCACACCTGCCTGTCTGTGTAATTACATAATGTGACAGAGACCTAACGCCATTAATCAATACGCTTTTGTTTATGGTGTATAGCCTGATAGGTGTTAAGTTCAAATTGCATGTGGTCAGTGATCGAAGCTGTGTATTGAACATTGTCAATAGCAGAAAGGCAGGCAGACACATAGGCGCCAATAAAACAGACACTTGTCTGCGATAACGACATATCTGTGTCACAGTTAGCTATTCTGTCAACGCTTAAATAAAGACATTGCTTTTAAGTATCGAACTGAGAAAGTGACTCGGTAAGAATAACGTGGTGAAATAGACAAATGAAATTATATAAACAGTTAAATTGGTAATATACTGTCATAACATAAAAGCTCGCTACCTGTGAAATATCAACTAAACATTTAAAAAATAGCTCACACCAAAGCCTTCACCGAAAGTATTCACTGACAACCACCAGCTTGAACCTATCGCTTTTGTCATCGTGATTATTTTTCAACTTTATAAGTTGAATTTGCATTTTGATGATTTGTTTCAGTAAATCCATACCGAAAGGTATCAGAATCTGCAAAGTTGTGTTTTACGTTGCATGTGACCTTTAACATAACGCTAGGAACACTACTTACATTTAAAAAAAAAATTGTTATTTTTGTTACAATCTATTTGAGATTTGATTTTCCTTGACTTCGTTGTAGAGATTATGTCGTTCAATGTTGAGACTGTTGCTCTGCAGTCTTTCTGACTGCATCTCCATGAGATCCATTCTCTCCTTCCCTCTTGTTCAGAATGAACATATACCGTAACCGCTTACACATAGATATCATCAACCACGAAAAGTAGGAAGAAACTTCATCTAACTGTGCATTTAGCACAACTGAATTTGTGGAAATAATGGTGAAAACTGTCATTTCCAAAGTTCTTATAGCAAGTTTCTGCAATAAAATGAATACCTCACAACTTGAGTGAACTAATTTATAAATCAAAGTGACTGTGTGAACTCACTAACATGGATTCAATCTCATACTGGTAGTCTGGTATACATGTCTTATTTCTTTTCTTGAGTGAACACGTTTTTTCATCTTGTAGAATCCCTTAAAACAACACCGTAGTCAAAACATCAAACGCTTTTTACCTTGACCCAAATGTCTAACGTACCATTAACCTCGATAATGATACAAGAATGAATATGGGAACCCTTACTCTATGCATCGACAAGAATACCTGTCAAACAAGCATGGAGTTGCTATTGGCATGGCGTCGTGTTATCATTGCAGGTTTTAACATTTTCAAACGTATATAATTGTCACCACAACGACAAACCTATTTTACAGTTGAGTAGAATGCATCCAGCCTGACCTCACAATGAGCGGTGTGATAATTCAAGACATAGATAATCGCAAGCATCTAGACCTGACCCTTCAAAATAACTGTAACTGGGATATTAACATAAATTCCATTGGCTGGCTTATTATGAAATTAATCTCTTGTATAAACTGGAATCTTTCAAATGTATATTTGTCTCTGGAATCATATCTGTGAGCTTGTGGGCTGATTACCTTGATCTAAAATGAATGTTTTATTAAAACATTCTGTAACGTTTTGCTTGTAAATGATCACATTAATCTATATAGACTTATGATTCAGTAAAAAGGGAATTCATTTGAGTACTAGTATCTGCTTCAATCCGCACATGTTTGGACAACACAACCACTTTTCTATTGACAAGTTAATGAGATTTTCGTGAATACGCCCATTGCATAACACCGTTATTGAGCACAAACTCAAATGGCCTCCCTTGTGACAGGTGTTAATTGGAGAATGTATTCTACTACGATTAGTTCCCATGAAGTAGACTTGTAAATATATAGAGTGATTACCTCCAGGACCTGGTGATCTCGAACAAAGGCCAGTTAATGTTTTAACAGGCACAAGGTTGATACAAAAGTTGAAGGGGTAAAGAACTGATATAAGCCTAAACTGAATTTGACATTTTCATGACATAATATATTTGGTGTTGCCACAATTAATCATCAGAAGATGAAACATATCATGTGAAATATATCTCAACTATCATTTGGAGGGCCTTTAGCGATCTTCTAAAATCTGCCATGCCAACACCCCAAGTAATAATAAGATACATAATTTTCAAATCATGTATGACCTATTTCAAGTTATTACTGACCCTACGAAGGTCACCCAAAACTCTAGCACTTTGTTAGATATTAGTAGATTAATCAATAACTCTCATGAGACGTAGATCGTATCATCCCGTGAGACGCTTGAGTGAACACATGAATAAGTATCATTATAATCTCAGTGAGCTTAACTCAGTAAATTCGATCACATTTCAAAACAAGTTCAGATTTTTATAGCACCCAGTCTCTTATTCCTCGTATAACAACAACACCGACGCAACATGAACGAGATTATACTGTAATAACAAAATCCTACTTCACGGAATACCCCATTATGCCATGGCACGGGTTCACTTTCATGGCATGTAATACACTCAGTCAGTCACTGTCATATAGTCCATATAGCTTAGGTGTATGGAATTTGTATTCATACGAACATTGAAAGGGCTGGGGTGGGAGAGTTGAAATTAAACACATTTTCGCGTTTGTGGATAACAACTAAAACATACACTTGAAACTGACTTTTGAAAATGCTCGCCATACTAGCGGTAAATAGAACAGTCATCATCAATTTTTGACACATAGAACAAGAAGAATGCAGATGAGTGAAGTTAAACTAATATATAGAATTGGTTCCTAGTTGGTCGATAGGACGCTTAATAGTAAACACCTACTCTATATCCCAACTTTAAAAAAATTATCACTTCACGCGTGAAACACAGTTGCATTGATATCAAGGACAAAGGGATAATATGAATGTCGTATTCCTGCAGTTTTCATGAATAAATATGTCACATGCAAGATACATTATCAACAATAAGAACTCTAACAGATCAAAAGATTCACAAATAGTTCAGTCTATACACTCATGGAACATGTGTTATATTTGGGATTACACTTTCTTAGTAAAGCACAAATTCTAGTACTTTTTGAGTTGAGCACCATCCGGGATATGAACTCACACCCTCAGTCAGGCACCCTATCGCCAGCACACAAAATCAGCCTCCTAACCAACTCAGCTACCGCGACTTCCACAAAAAATGGAAGTCGGACAACTGGTAATCTAGACTGCGGGCTTTGTGTACCCCTCTGATAAGTGTTAATTGGCACGGCTCCCACGGCCGAAAGCTATGATTACACAATGCCATACACTCATGGGCCGGGGATCCTTGGGGAAAAGGAGAAATTGAAAGAAGTAGTGGTAAAATCCTTCCTAAATTTCCAAAAATTTCCAAGCCTTGGAAACATCATCTTTCCAATTTTGGAAATTTTTGGAAATACGATGTTTGCAAATTGGAAATTTTTGGAAATCACCATTTTTTTTCTTGTGTCATTATTTCAACTTTTTCTGTATAATCTGAAAGTATTTTAAGTTCATCGTTCCCTAAAGAGTTATAAATTGTTTCCATTTCATCAATTTTTCTTTCTAGTACTTTTTCTTCTTTATCAGTGTTTTTCTTTTTTGCCGTTGAATAAGCTACTGTTTCAGACCGTATGCTATTCTTAATAATTTCACATAAAAGCTGATCATTAACTGAGTAGACATGCGGGGTGCTCAAAGTGGCTTCATCTACTGTCTTATATTCGCCCTATAGTATCCTTTATAGTCTATTTCACCAAATGTGCATAGTCAAGATTGCGAAGAAAGGAAGAATTAAATTTCCAATATCCAGGGCCCCGTTCAATTGGATGTAATTTAAACTTGAGGGTAATAAATGAGTGGTCTGATTTATAACTAAATCTATTGAACAACTTTTGACGAGAGACATAATGTCTTCTGAGATAAGAAAAAACTCTAAGCGACCTTGTTTCAATTTACTTCTTGTCTTCTTTTCCGGATTTAGTATTCTCCATGGATCGACAAGTTCCCTTTTTTTCTTTTTTATCACATATCTTTTTATTCGCCATTTGGTTGTTCCTATGCTTATAATTAAATGTGTCTTACAAATAGTCTTACAACATTCCAATCGCCAGCCCAAATAATGGCACCTGGTAATTGTTCTAGCCATTCCGGGTAACTGTTCAAAGAAATTTTGGGAGTCGCTATTTGGGCCATAAATATTCACCACAGAAACATGCTTGCAAAATGAGTGTCTAGACTTATGAAAGACAAAAGTGAAAAGTTAAGTGAAACAAAAAAACAACAAAAGTAAGTAACCAACCAACCAGAAGAAACAAACGAATCCTGTCATATTGCTTACGCAGACAAGAAATAAAATAGTGAAACTTATTTTTTTTTAAAAGTAACTACATGCATTTTGGAATTTTCTGAACAAATGTCAATATGGTTAAGAATAGATAGTAAACTACAAACTGGTAAGACCAACTTAATACGTATGTCTTGGGTAATGAACTAACCATAATGTCACGATATAGCAGTATAGAATAACTTACGGATAGCCTAAACCCAAATGCGCACAGAGCTACTTACATCCATGTATCATTCATTTATAGAGTAAAACAAAAGTCCCGTATGCGTTCATAAAATAACCAAGTGTAACAAAAGAGTGTTCGGTGAGGAGAATAAAATACCAAGTTGACGCATTATACTTATGCTTATCTAGTTAGTTTACAATGGTTATCTGAAGACATAAAAGGGGAGAGAAAGAAAAGTAGCACATAGCTACTTACATCAATGTATCATTCATGCATAAGGTAAACAAATAAGTCCAGCATGCCTTCATAAAATAACCAACTGTGACAAAAGAGTTTTCGGTGAAGAAAATATAATACACAATCGGAGTAAACACCCAGTTGACGCATTATACTTATGCTTATCTAGTTAGTTTACAATGATTATCTGAAGACATAAAAGGGAGAGAAAGAAAAGTAGCACAGAGCTACTTACATCAATGTATCATGTATTCTTAAAGTAAACAAATAGTCCCATATGCGTTTACAATGATTATGAAGACATAAAAATGAGAGAAAGACAAAAATGCGGGCAAAGCTGAAAACACATACTGTTTTACAATTACATCATTCATGGGCGGATCCAGGAATTTTGAAGGGGGTGGGGTGGGGTGGGGGTAATTGGTTTAGTAGATGGGTAGAGCAATGTCTCCTCTACATATGCCAGTTATGCAACTCAAGCTTTGAGTGAGAAATAAAATTTATAAACGAGAAAAATAAATTAACGATATTGAGAGATGTCCGCAATATTGCCCAATATTAAGATTGAACAGCAATGAAGAAATAGAAACGTTGCGAGGACAACAGTAGACACATACGATTTCAAGTCTTTGTCATAATAAAGTCAAACGTTTGTAAAATGTCAGTGTGAAAAAGACCCGAGGTCAAGGTTTACCAAGAACAGTGTCCACATCGTTGAATGGTTGTTATACTTCTTCCTGTCCACTGATTCACCATACACTCTACCATTGAAGTACCATGCATTGTTAATGCGTGGGTGTGACTTCAGACGGTTAATCAGCATCACGTTCGCTCTTGTGATGCTGACTCTCGGCTAACTTGAAAGCTTTATTTTCTTTCAGTTGCTTCCTTGCCCTAAATATTCTCATTTTCACTTCTGGGGATATGAGTTTTTATTAGCACAGGCTTGGTGATACTTTTGTCTGCGTGGTCAGTGCGATGAATTGCCACAGTTTCCTCTCTTTTAACAGAAACACCACCTTTCTCTTTGAGCACATGTGAGAAAGTATCAAACAAGTCTTCATCTTTGGTTTCTGTAAAGTTGAACACTTTAATGTTATTTTTTCACAAGTGTTGCTTGTTTTTATTAGCCCAGCGGAATGCTGCATTTGACCAACGGATTGATTGTTCACAGAGGGCCTTTAATTCGGAATTTTCTTTCTGTTGATTATTAAGCAGTACAGACAGCTTGCAATTTTCAGTTTTTAAGTTGGTCAATTCCGAGTTCATCAATGAGCTCACCTTTTAAATTTAGTTCTGCCTTGACGGTGTTTCTTATCGACTGTACAGCTGTGTCCATCGCTGAAGTAATTAATGCCTCTAAATCCGACTTGCTCAGCATTTCTGACAACGCCTTTTGGATATCTGAAAGATTTTTGGGTTATTTCTGCAAGTTCAGATTTTTTAGGAGCCATGCTTTTAATGTAAATATCTACCGGTAAGTGTACACCTCACTGGTGAGCATGTCGTCAGGTAGCACTGAGTGACAACACAGGTGAAGGTGCATGAACTGCACAGGCCCACTTTAGACCTATCTTGATTACAGGTGTGAATGTGAAAAAACGTCTTTTATTCACACTTTTTGGAGAAATATCGTTTGAATATACACAAACTCACATTTGGGGTGTCTTTCAATTCATCAAGTGTTATTCAACCATCACTTTTGGATGTTTTGGGCGAGAGCTCTCACACTGATCGCAGGGATCCACTGGAGTCAATCTTTAAATATCTTGGAGTGTGCTCATTTTGAATTTCAGTGCTACAGCTATTATAAGTTTATTATGAGGTATGGGAGATACAGTCATCTTGAGGCCAAAAAATCCTTGCGGATTAGTGCCTGATCAGTGACAGTCTTGTTTGGTATTTTCCTTGTTTAATCAGCTGAAATATTCCTCAAACATTTGATTTATAGTTTTTCAACTGGGATATTGATTTGTCTCAGATGTGTACATTGTTTTTAATTAAAATATCACACAATAACAATTTGGCACAAGTGCTATTATTCACAACAGTTTCAGCATTCATTTCCAAAGTCAGCATGGGTATATTTGTGTTACTAAAATATTACCATGAAACAATCTCATGTTTAGCCATTATCCTCCATCCAGAGTTATACGTCTATCGAGGATGAGATGCCACATACAGACGTATAATCTCCAGGGTAAACTTTCCAATAATTCTCCACTATACCCTGGATGCATCTACGGCTTGAGCCGATGATTTTATTACCTCCCTTGGTTGGCTTTTTATCCAATCAGGTGTCTACGCTGGGAAATTGAGTGTACCAATCACAACTCACTTTCGCTTTTTAAATCTCTAACCGATTAAACTTGGCAAGATAATAATATATTGTTGCAGAGGTACTCTGAAAGCGGTAGAAGGAGTTCTTGCATATATTTTTTTAAGATTTCAGACCTGTCAATTTGTCTGTATGTTTTCCCCCCAAATCTGAGTCGCACTGTGAACAATCTTTCGCGGCTGTGATTGCTATCTTTGTTGACACTGGCAAGCTCTCTTGTAACGGCGCCTTATCTGATTGGCTACTGTGAGAATGCAGAGCCAGCAAAGGGAGGTAAGAAAATCATCGGCTCGAGCCGTAGATGCATGCAGGGTTTAGTGGAGATTTATCGGAACGTATACCCTGGAGATTATCGAGGATGGTGGCATTTGAGTTTTGCTAGTACTCACAAACACCTCTAGTTCTTATCAGCAGTAGGGAAATGCTTATACAGTTCTATTTTTCTCTTCAAATTGATACCATTTTGATGCAATGACATTTTAATTATCCTTGATTTTTCAGATTGAAGCGCTTCTGTGTAATGTACTCAAGAAAAGAATCAACATGTTTACTCAGGTAAATCAGTGATGTGTATTATCCATTAACTAAGGAGGAAACAATGCCAAAAGAAAATATCTGCTCTCTGGCAGCCATGACAGCGGTTATATCTCAAAACTTCCCCATCCCAATACTACCACACATTGTTAAAACAACAACTCATCACCCCTTTTTAGGTAATAGAATGGCCCAGGATGTCCATTTAACTGAAACAACAGATTATGATATATCACCTGACTTAGCAAAGTAGAGATTTTAGTAGAGAAGAGAGCAATTAGTTGAGATAAGTATGATATACATTCTTGCATATTTCATGAAAGCAAAAATTGTAAATTTTGTTTTCTTGTTTAACCTTGAAATGTTGTTGAATACATTCACAGTATTCTGAATATACCAAAGCATAAATTATGCAAGCTTAAAGGGCCACTGATCCAGAGCAATTTCCATGGACTGGTTGTTGCTTTTGTTATTGTTTTTCTCCCGTGAGTACCCAGATGATATCCCATAATTCTTGACTGGTTCGTGACCTCTGCTGTGCTACCCGCATGCGCAATTGATAGTATAAGTATAGATTGATCAACAAAGAGGAAATCTTTTTTACTCGGTAACTTTTACATCTTCATTAATTTGATAACAAATGAAAACCTATGAAGTTTAACCATCTGCCAGTGGTGAAAAATGTTGGGACTGAAATATAATGAAGTCAATGTTCGTCTTTATATTTTGTCTTATAATCCTCATTAGTTTATTATCATATTTGTATGCATTTTCAAACCTAATAAAATGCACACGATCTGCTTATACTTATTGTGAATTTATAGCATGACTGTAATATCTAGACATTTTATAGATTGCCAACGTCGATTATGTATTATTTCACACACACGCCCAAAGTGAACCTAGTGTACCCGGTATGTTGTCTGTATCATTACACTTTACAGTGAAAACAATGATTCTGTATAATGCTACAATAAATGAATAAAAACAAAATGCAAATATTAGAATTAAAACACACTAAAGTTACAGCAACAATGTCAGGCTATCCTACCTTGTTCGAGGAATGTATCCATCAATATCCACATAAAGGAACGACATGCCATTCACATTCAGCTGACAAAGAATCCTGCACCATGTCATGTGTCTTGTAACAGTCTAATATGTGAAAAAGTGATGTATCATTTCAGGTTTTTCACATTGGTGTAGCTTCTGATTGGTCACCCAAGATAGCACACCTAGCAACTAATTGCATGATATCCTCCATTCTTTAACAAAGTAATTTAGTTAGCCAATAATGAGCAATCAATCAATGTATTGGCGGTTAATCCTTGGAAGGGAGGAAGGACGTTGTTTTTACACAGGCACTTTGCGACAGGGTGTATTCAGTATAGATCAGTTAAATCTACATACATCTGCATCAACGCCCACCTTTTGACAAATCCATTGTGCAAGATAAAAGCAATTAATCTATCAGCGTGTTATCGGTTAATCCTTTGATCGATGTTTGTTTTTGTAACTCAGCTGACAACGCCTCTTGCTGCACTTCCATGTGCATATTACATAAGATGTAATACATTTACCACATCAGACCTTAATTTATAATGTTGAGTAATAACTCCAGACACGGGAAATGCCAAATGGGAATCTTTGTCGGGTAATCTGAGTGGTGTTATCACTAATTATACCTGTTATAAATTCTTTAACTGACCATCAAGTGAATGATGACAAATAACGTGTAGGTTTACCACAAAACACGGGTTACAGAAAGGGAGTAGTAATTGCTGTATTGCATGCAATTTTGATTGCCTGACAAAAACTTATAGGCCGACACAGTTTTGAGGATACGAACGGAACTGCATTGTTGTGTAAGAAATACACATACTCATTTGCTGTATATACCTATTTACCTAAGTAAATGTTTAGATTCTTCTAGCAATGACAAGGTGGGGTTGTTTTGTTTAGTTTACGGATTCAAATACATCAAATGTGTGTTTATATATAGCATAGGTAATAAACATCATATATTTACATGACATGATTGAATATCGAGGTAAAAAAAAATTGATCAGTTATTATACCATCCAGGCATTAGAAAATCTGAAAATGTTTACACTGCTGGGATTCTTTATTACAGTCACACAAGACCTACCAGGGATATTTTCAAATAATGGGCATCCACCCTTCCTAATGTCCTACTGTTTAGGTTGAAGAAATTCTGCCAAGGTGGACAGTAGCCCAGTCCCTCTGGCCCGTCACGGTCGAGTGAGCAGGTACCGACCAACCTGCAGCTTGGTTTCGGAAATAGACTGTTGGCGAGAAACATTAATCGCTCTGGATCAGTGTCCCTTTAATGCTAATGGGTTTTTAAATTTTATATTTATAATTTTGCATGATTGCTGTAAAACATGATAAGCAAGTGTGACTGTTCTGTTCACTGACGCCACATTCAATTGTTTAATGACATCACAAACGACGAAATACAGAAACAATGGTTGCTAGGCAAAACTGTTATGTGCACATATGATATATATATGACACTGGTTATGTTTCACCATATGGATAGTAAAAAGTAATATGTAGCAAAAAAATCAAAATGAGAATATGAATTGTATTATGCTTACTTGAAGCTCTACTACCAAACATACTTGCACTACCAGTGTATGAAATAAGTCAAACCTCCAGCCAGACATCAGGGCTGGTAACTTCAAAATGTTACCAGTCCAAAATGGATTTAACCAGACCAGACACCAAGATATGACTCAGGTGTATATAACATCTCAATTTTTTACCACACCATCGGGCTGGCTAGCTGTAAATCTTGACCGTCCATCTGAAATCGAACCCGTCTCGGTCAGACGGGCCTTATGTCATACACTGGCATCACCAAATCCAGACATAAACAGATCAATCAATTTTAATTAAATGAGGAAATTAATAATGTTATGTTATGGATATTGGCATTAATTGTTATGGTAGTGACACAATAATGGTAGAAGAAGAAGAAGAAGAAGTATTAGTGACAGTTTTAATAATAGCCAGTTTTATATGTTTCCTTTAAAAGATAATTTAATGAAATTTGTCAGTCAGATATTTCAGAATGTTTAAAGAATATGTAATAGGCAAAAGATTTACTTATTGATGTCCCTGTCATGTAGAAAATGGGTAAAGACTGCATGTATTCATTACTGATTAATGGGTTAAACCATTACAGACTGAGGTAATCAGTATGCTAAAGTGTGTGCAGTCAACCAGAAATGTTGTTATAAGTTGTGGAAGTTTTGGGAGGATACCATGACAGCTATGTAGGAAAACATATTCATTGCCAAGAGTGTGATCAATGGCTTGACCATGCACCCTTGGACTCTATGATTATGCTGTCTGGGATGTGTTAATATATCTCTTCCTCTGAAGTTACATCTATTCAGGAATTGAAATTGGGCCCTATGGCATACACTTACTGGTACTTTCAAAAGGTTGGCCCATTCAGAAAATAAGATTGGCCATTGCTGATAACATACCTGATATATCACATAGCATTTTAGTCATACAGTCTAAGTTACGGGTAATATTAAAATTAATTCCTTAAAAAACAATATGAGGCATGTACTTACTTTCTATGTCCTTGCTGGAAAGGCAACCTCCCACAATATCAGCAGCCTTCAAAAATATCTGTTTCATCAAGATCATCAATCGCTTTCCGTAATGAAATACCCTGGCCTGCCATTTAACTGATGGCAGCTGGCTATACGCCCGTTCTCATTAATGAGGTGCAAATGGGTAAGCGTCATAAGTCAAAAATCAAATACACAAAATCTGAGCGAAAACAGTTTATTTAGAAAGTTTGGCATATGGTCTATTACATATCACTTTTTCAGCCATACCATTTTACAAATAACCATACAGCTGGTATGCAAATGTGGCACCTTGCATGATAAAATATTATCATCTGATACCTACGTGACCAGTTTTTTTCTGACAAGAGAATTAAGTTACAATGTAATGAATTATTTGAGTAACCTTTCAAATAATCCGCATGGTTTTGGCTATTTAGTAACATACACGTCTGCTCAAACCTTTAGAAGTCTGTTGACATACACATTGTTAATCATTATTAATCAGATTTTTTTTTTTTAAATACCAACAAATTGCAAAAACAGATCTCAAATCAAACCTGATAACTAGATTTGCCAACAATCTTTGGGCATAGTAGACAAAAAAAATAGTAGCAAAATACTTGATCGATAGCCAGTTGCAACAACATAAAACTCATGAAAATTACCAGTCATTTTTTGCAGTACAAACACGTTACACGTAACAGTAACGTATGTAGCCCAACTTTCAATTGTTTCAATACCATGTACTGGTCACTAATTAAGATTTTCATCATGAAGCGTCTTACTTTTTCTGACCTAAAACATCAATTAAAACACCTGAACAACCTTTTCTCAGGATTACGGGATTCTATCTTTTCTTATTTAGCTGTTTATAGTAAAAAATATCAAGGTAATCAATACTTATCTTCATAAATGTGGCAAAAGTTGAGAAAAACACAGAAGTAAAAACGTTTTTTTAATCCAAAAGCAATGTAAAACACAAAACTGAACTCATAAATGAATAACTAATCTTTAGTAACATGACCAGTCAACATTCGACTAGTACCGTATGTAACGGGAAAATGTAACGTATGTACACCGGACTCTCAAAAGGTTACATTATCTTCTGTATTTTGTCCAAATCACACTGCTTCAGTTTGAACAGTCTGTTTGATTTACCAGTGGGCACCAATGGCGTGATTTTACAAATAATGTTGGCACCATCTTCCCATAGCCTATCTTCTTTGGCAGGCCATTTGAACAGCCCCTTACTTTTCTGCATGAAAGTTATCTCGTAGTCACCATCTTCATGATCAATATCCTCAATCTTCCTGACATACCATTCACCCTCGTAGATAGCAGCTACATAGTCACCAACTTGGAGATGACAGAGGCTGGATGCTTTCGCAGAATTTGATGCTGAAGATGTCTGATCATGAGGAGGCAGGTCTGTATCATCCTGTGAGACAGCTGCAGAGTTAGATAGAACATCTGATGGACGATCTGAAGATGTCTGATCATGAGGAGGCAGGTCTGTATCATCCTGTGAGACAGATGCAACGTTGGATGGAACACCTGATGGGCGATCTGAAGATGTCTGATCATGAGGAGGCAGGTCTGTATCATCCTGTGAGACAGCTGCGAAGTTGGATGGAACATCTGATGGACGATCTGAAGATGTCTGATCATGAGGAGGCATTTCTGTATCATCCTGTGAGACAGATGCAGAGTTGGATGGATCATCTGATGGACAATCTGAAGATGTCTGATCATGAGGAGGCAGGTTTGTATCATCCAGTGAGACAGATGCAGCATTGGATAGAACATTTGATGGGCGATCTGAAGATGTCTGATCATGAGGAGGCAGGTCTGTATCATCCTGTGAGACAGATGCAGCATAGTATAGAACATCTGATGGATGATCTGGAGATGTCTGATCATGAGGAGGCATTTCTGTATCATCCTGTGAGACAGATGCAGCGTTGGATGGAACACTTGATGGGCGATCTGAAGATGTCTGATCATGAGGAGGCAGGTCTGTATCATCCTGTGAGACAGATGCAGCGTTGGATAGAACATCTGATGGACGATCTGAAGATGTCTGATCATGAGGAGGCAGGTTTGTATCATCCTGTGAGACAGATGCAGCGTTGGATGGAACACCTGATTGGCGATCTGAAGATGTCTGATCATGAGGAGGCATTTCTGTATCATCCTGTGAGACAGATGCAGCGTTGGATGGAACACCTGATGGGCGATCTGAAGATGTCTGATCATGAGGAGGCAGGTCTGTATCATCCTGTGAGACAGATGCAGCGTTGGATAGAACATCTGATGGACGATCTGAAGATATCTGATCATGAGGAGGCAGGTTTGTATCATCCTGTGAGACAAATGCAGCGTTGGATGGAACACCTGATTGGCGATCTGAAGATGTCTGATCATGAGGAGGCATTTCTGTATCATCCTGTGAGACAGATGCAGCGTTGGATGGAACACCTGATGGGTGATCTGAAGATGTCTGATCATGAGGAGGCAGGTCTGTATCATCCTGTGAGACAGATGCAGCGTTGGATAGAACATCTGATGGACTATCTGAAGATGTCTGATCATGAGGAGGCAGGTCTGTATCATCCTGTGAGACAGATGCAGCATAGTATAGAACATCTGATGGATGATCTGGAGACTCAGGAGGGCTTTGTGTAGAGGTAGTTACATAAGCAGATTTAGCTTCTTTTTTTGACATGTTCTCCTTTGCAGGCCGTTTACTAATTGTTACCCCAGGTGTTACAGAAATCACCAGAAAGGCATGTGGGACAGTAACATGATGTCTCTCTTGTTTTCAGAAGCATGTTGGACCCTTCAGCTGCAGTGTGGGACAGTAACATGATGTCTCTCTTGTTTTCAGAAGCATGTTGGACCCTTCAGCTACGGCGTGGAGTTTTATTGTCTGTTTTATTGGTTTTATTACCTTGGAGTTGAGTTGACTATGCTTCTCTTGAGAAGTTAACTTTGAAACATAGTGAAATGAGACCTCCTTCATTGGCCCATTCTGAGCCCATTGGTAAAATTCACTCGCCTCTTGTATAGAAACTTTACCCTGTCGAATGGCCTCATCGGCCATCCTTTTGGTGGTACCCCCTAAGCCGTCGCACGGCCTCTTGCCATGGCCTGCCTCAAAGTAGTTCCAATGGGCGTTCATCCCAAAAGTTTCCTGATGATTGGCCACAAGTTCAAAAAGAAAGCGATTCCGGTACTGGCTTGAGGGGGAGTGAGTCCAGTAGTGAATTGTTTTTGCATCCCTGTCTATCTCATAAAGTGCAGGCAGCAACTTCTCAATAAAGGCACAGACTGTACTGGCTGAGTGTCATACCTCAACGGAAATAATGACAAACCTCTTATGACAAAACTTTTCTGAAGTCCTCCAGTAGGCAACCACTGGACGTAATGTGACTTAGGTTTGGTTCCAGTAGGCTGTTTGAATTTCGTCAAGAGATCTACAAGAAAAAATTTCTGCAAAGTCCATCTGCAGTATAAATTCGTGTTCTGGAAGATTCTCTTTGAGTGTATACAGTTGCTTGTACTGTTCTTTGACTCTAGACACACGTTCAGAGAATTCCTCCTTGAATGTTGACCGAAAATCTTCCACTTTTGACTCCATATTCGATACCTGTTCGATTACTGCTGCTGCCACAAGAAGTAGGTATAGCCAAAAGCTTATCATCTAGTTTTGAATTCTTAGTTTTGTACTTTCTAGTAACGTATACATTGGTTACGTATGTATATTTTCAATGGTTTTCATTAGTGGAACTGTTATAAATACATGACATGAGCATGTACAATCTCATTAGTGTTTGTGATTTTAACAACTGCTATGATTACTGTAATGAAAGAGACCATTTCACTGTCACTTAGAAGAATAAAGGTTGTACAAACTGTCACATAGACGTTGATTGATCACTTGTGATAATCATCTCATCTTCAGAGGCATGCAACTTCAGCAAAAACATCTGTACCTTCAAAGGTCTGGTGAAAATACACAAGATATCGCAATCAGTTGTTCTCATTTGGCATTTCCTTCACATCTGGGGTACTTATTTTATCATTGATTGGTGCAGTAATGTAGATTTGATAACTGGTGTGTAGAATTAAACAGCTACAGTCTAATAGACAAAAGATGACATATCTTATATGTTCAGTTTCACTATCTATGCACCCTGGATTATTGAAGTACATCAATCAACACCAGTAAATCATAGAAAAATAAAGTTTCATGTAAAGTTTCCTGATGCTTAAATTTTCTTTTATTGTATAATGTATTTTCAGCATTTCAAGTACATGACACAGAAACAGTACGGACGAATAGACAGACTTCAGTTTGGAAGAGTTTTAAAATTGTAAGTAGACATGCCATCTATGTCAAATTCATTCTTAATAAACACTATAGAACAAATGTCAAAGTTCATGGGATATCTTAATGAGTATGTTTAACATTCATTCTCAACAGGAAGGAATATAAGATATTCACTCTGTGATATATCACCATCATCATTGATCCTGGTCGGTAGTCTCCCTATGTCTATTACTTTTACAAGTGCCACAGGGATCAAAGTAACTTGGCTGACTGGGGGCATTTAATTCTAATTTCTTTCCCATGAACATCGGCTAGAGTGCAAAAATCATTGTTGTCTTTGGTGAAGGTAATTTAACAGGAGAGCAAGATTTTAATCTGATGTCTTATGCCCTCTGAGACACTAACCTCTGACACAGATTCCGCCGTTATGTTAGACTGATACATCAACTGGGGGACTGGTATGCCGTTAGATTCAGTTCCTGTGTCTAACCTTTGAATAATGCTACTGTTGCAGCCGTTGCTGTGACTTGCTCCTGTATCACACAGACGCAACCAAATTGCAATGATGCATGGGCAGTGTCATCCTGGAAAGAAATTAGAATTAAATGCCCCCAGTCAGCCAAGTTGATTCCATTCTTTCCAGAAGAGTTTGATGACATGTAGCAGGCAATTTCATGTTACCTGGCATAGTTCCATGAAGCAGGGACATTTGGCTTATGATGTGATAAATTTCTTGACAAAGGTGCTGTCATTGTGTATGTGGCACATGACCTCACCAGCCTTCCTGATCACCCATGGGAACGTCATGGTCTTACGCTTGCAGGCCCTATCGGAGATGGTAATGCCATACTCCAAGTTCATCAGTATGTACAACCCCATTTTGTCATGAAAATCACTGAAATGTTTCATCTCATTCATCAAAAACAACATTTATGTTAGGGTTTATGGTAGGTGTAAATTTGGAATGCCTGCCTATGAATGTGCTGGGCAATCTGTTTGAGAAAAGAATTGTTGCCAAACTAGCATATGACCTGTGTTGTGGAGCAGACAACTTTGAAGATCTTCTTCAGAACTAGTATCATGTTTTGGATGGACTTTGACCAAATGACTTGTATTTGGCTGCTAGCAAGACTCTCATTGGTACTAAATCTGATGAATATGGCAGAGAAGGCACCATTAAAGAATTTCACTCATGCCCAGGCAGCCCTCACTGACACAACCACTATAACTTTCCTCGACCTGAGGCAAAGGAAGGTGGATGTCACTTTTGTGACCTCAACACCAAGCATCCCATTATCATGTTCATCATGAAGACAGAGACTGATAACAAACTTCCCTTTCTAGATGTCCTTGTAACCAGGGACCCCATCAAAAAGATCCAAAACACAGTCTACAGGAAACCCTACCATTCTGACGATTACGTTCATTTTAACTCTATCCCTATCACCTAGAATTATTTTTAAGTCTAGCGTCATGTAAAAACTTCCCGTGGTGCTCATGACAGCAGAATGTGTGTAAATGGTCTCTGAGCCCAATCCAACTAAATCCTGTGTAAATGGCCACAAAACCAAAGTCAAGGAACAATAAAAGGGAAAATACAAGTAATTCTAAACAACAGGTACAAAATTTGGAGAATTATATTCATACAAGAGCTACATTAACCGCAGCCATGTCGGAAAGCAGTAATGACTAGATGAAATTGTTCACTCAACAATCTCTATGTAAAAAAACCTGCAAACTATCCGACAAAATTGACAATATGAACATTGAACTTCATAAACTTCTACAGAAAACTGATGAAATTTTAACTGTTGAATTCAATGCACAAAAATTAAAAAAAACAAGTTGGATATTGACCAGCTAAAACTCGAACTAAAGCAACTTTTGAGAAGGAAGTGAAAATAAAATTTGGACACGATTATTTTACCACCGTAGGAACAGCTTATTGGTTTATGGTATTCCTGACTCCCTGGAAGCGGAACCCACTTGTCGTGAGTTACTGAAGATGCTGGGGATAGTCACTATTCACTGGACTGTTGTACCAGGTATCCCTGACTATTCAGCGTTATTGTGTTGGAGATGGACTACTATGTTCAGATTCTGAACTCGGTCAATATAAACTTAAAAATTCGTAAAATGACATGGTGTTCGGAGAGAGCTCTGTATCATGAGCTACTTCCCTTTGATACCGCTGATGAAATTTCAGTTAGGACTAAGTGTATGTTTAAATGTTTATTACTTTATATTTGAATGGCAGAATATATTATTCTGAAATAGTTTTTGTAAGGATGGAGGGTGTTAAAAAGAATGCCACAAGTATTTCTGTTCATGTTTTTAAACAAATGCTTTAATTCTTTATATTTTGAAAAATGTTTCTCTTCAGTAGACGTAACCATGATTATGTACTTCATCTAAGTTAACAGAAGCTTTATCTTATTCATCTCCCATAATTTCTAATTATATCAAAGTAATCTCTGCTAACTGTCAAGGGCTAGCCCATAAAACAAAACGAAAAGAAGTAATGAATTTATGGCACAAGAAAAAATATTTTATTATGTGCCTTCAAGACATACTTATCAAAAAAGAGGATCAGAATATTATGAGAAACAAATGGGGGTTAAAAAGTATCTTTGCTCCCTACATTTCAAACTCAAGAGATGTTTGCATTTTATTCAATAACAACATTGAATTAGATATTCATAAATGTAAAACAGATCCAGATGGAAAATAAGGTAATAGCTGATATTACTATTGAAGGTATAAGGCTCACCCTTGCTACTGTGTTTTGACCTAACCAAGATGACCCTCATTATTCATTATTTAATATCATCAATGAGTTTGATAATGTATTGTATGTGGAGATTAAAACCTTGTCCTAAATTCTGATGTTGATCTTGAGAATTACAAAAATATAAACAATTCAAAAGCCAGACAGATTGTTTTAGAAAATATAAACTCAAACAATTGGAACTTTTTATGGAAACTTTTCTTATGAAAGTAAGAGGTAAATCAATCTCGCTAGAAAAAAGATATAAAAATTTTAGAAGATGAAATTATGGAAAACTTTCAGAGCTTTAATGAAGAAATGTTCTCAAAAATATCTAAAAATATGTCAGAACTTAAGAAAATAAAAGAAGAGGAAGAAAAAGGTAGACAAATAAGAAGCAGGATTCAATGGTATGAAGAGGGGGAAAAAACAATGTCATTTAGAAAACAAATTATACTAATAAGCTTATCAATTCTCTAATATATGAAAAGTAAGAACTTCTGACTGATGGAAAGGCTATTCTAAATGAACGAGAGGAATTTTATCATAAACTCAACACTGCTTATAATATAGACTGTGAATCACAAAACATTTTAGACACTAATAACCCTTTCTCACTAGTTCTTTTGCAAATAATCTGAATGAACCAATAGAAATGAAGGAGCTCTCTGAAACAGTTAAAGCTATGAAAATAATAAGAATCCAGGTTTAGATGGCTTTCCAGTTGAATTTTTTAAATGGTTTCAGAATGACATAAAGTTTTGTGTATACAGATATGTCCATGAAGTCTTTGATAAAGGTCAATTATCATGCAATGTAACAACTTGTATTTCAAAACAAATCAAAGATAGAAGATACTTGAAATATTGGCAGCCAACCTCTCTCCTAAATACCTTTTACAAAATTATAAGCACATGCATTGCAAATCAACTTAAAAAGACATTAGACACAGATACATCCAGATCAGGTAGGATTTATACCAGGTAGATGTATAAGTGATAATGTTAGATTAATGTATGACATCATATATGAATTGAAAAAGAAAAAGAAACCAGGCCTTCTGATTTTTATTGACTTTGAAAAAGCTTTTGACACAGTCTCTAAAGATTTTATTTTAAAAGTTCTCCATAGTTCTCCGCACCGTAGTGGCACTCATCATTACAGCTCTCCAGAAGAAAGATTGTGTTATTATTATCTCAGATGAGTTAACATCATAAACGTATACAGTTTTGAAGTTCAAACCATGGAGAAGATAAATAAGCAAAAATGGATTTGCCCCAGCACTGGCAGTAACCTGGTTTTTGCAACAGATTACTTCTAGCGACTAGTGGCGTCTGGGACAACCATCATGGCCGTTAGGGCCATTACAACTAGCTTTGCTTTGGGAAGGACCAGCTTCTTCAATTCCAAGGATTCAATTTGGATTCATTTGAAAATTGACCTGCAACCGGAATGTTCATGCAACAATAGTAATAGTGATAAAGGTAATAACGCTTCCAAGTCCAAACTAGGAAAGAGAGCGGGGATTTGACAAAAGGTGAGAACCCACAAGTAGAGACCCCCTCTCCCAACAAATGTCAGAAGTGTACGGCACCAAATAAATGAAATTGAGGCTTGTGTAAAGCATATGTATGAGTTTCGAGAAAGGTGTCTCATGTGCTTTACGGAGACATGGTTGAACGAGACTGTGGACAGCACAAGTTTGGAACTCAGTAGATTCAGATCGCTGATTTGGCTGGATAGAGATGTGGCAAGGACCGGAAAACGTGTTAGAGGAGGTGTGTGAGTTTATGTAAACAAACACTGGTGCAAGCAGCATGTGGTTCAAGAATCTATCTGCAACAAGGACATCAAACTTTTGTGCTTTTCACTCAGGCCTCAGCCTCAAACCCAAACTCAACGAGGACCTCACAAAACACAGGAACTGTTTGTTCAAGATGACACGAGAACTGAGAAAACAACACAAGATCTACTCAACATGGACACACGATGGGAAAGTACACCTCTGTGAACAACCAGAAGGCCGCATTCTAACTGTGATGAGAGAATCAGATCTGGACAAATATAGACTATAAGTGTGTCATGTATGGATATATATACACCTGGAACTTAATTAAGCACCCCCTGATATATTTCATGATAGTAGAGCAACTGTTAACCATCGTTAAACATGAATGATATCTCTGTATTACAACACATCTCTAGTAGTCTAAAAAGGTGTTTCAGTTCCTTTGCACTCGTCACAACGCATCCCTTGTGCACATGAAGCATACAACCCACACTTTTCCCAAACTTCAGTTTCTCTGATATGCAATTTATGGGTATAAAAGCAGACAAATTTGTAACTGTCTCCATTAATAAATACTGAAATGGCGAGGAGATGACTTTGCATACATGCAACAGGCATGTCCTTCAAAGCTATTGGACGACAACTGGGCTTCAGTCACTCGGTCATCAGCCGACTTGTCCGAAACATCAGATGACAGGAGATGTGAGAGATCGTTCAAGGCCTGGACAACCCAGGAAGACAACGGCCCGTGATGATCGCAGCCTGGCACGTCTGGTAAGGCGAGAACCCTTTGCCACAAGTTCAGGTTTGAAGCGCCTGTGGTTACCCTACAGAAATCGCCTTAGGGCACTTGGTATGAGGATCAGAAGAGTCATCAAACGTCCTGCTCTGTCTGATCTCCTTAAGAGACGACGTCTGGAGTGGTGTATGGCCCGTCGGCAGTGGAACCTGAGGACATGGAGGAGGGTCCACTGGTCAGATGAGAGCAGGTTCCTTCTCCATGTTACAGATGGTCGAATGGGAGTGTGGGGGCATAAAAACACTGCTTACGTGCCCAGGAATATCCACCCTACTGTTCCTCATGGTGGAGGATCGGTTATGATCTGGGTTTGTCTTTCACACTACTGTAAACTTCAAATGGTGACTGTCCGAGGACATCTTAATGATCAGCAGTACATCCGGGATATTCTCCATCCAGTTGTCGTGCCTCACTTTGACAACCATCCGTTGGCTACTCACCCAATATTCATGGACGACAACGCCAGGCCGCATCGTTCACGTGCTGTGACCGCACATCTCCAGAATGAGGCTATCATGGCATTACCTTGGCCAGCAATGAGCCTCGATTTGAATCCTTTGGAGCACATCTGGGACTTTCTTGGACGCCGTGTGAGGTTGAGAGAACCCCCTCTCCAGAATCTTGCACAGCTGGAAGCTGCTTTGCATGAAGAATGGCGGCAATTGCCACTTGATCGTATCAGAAGGTTTACCAGTAGCATGAGGAGAAGGATTCAAGCTGTCATCCAAGCACGTGGGGGGATACACCCGATACTGATGCCAGACGCATCAGATGTTAGCATGTGACATTCCTTGTGCATCATTTCTTGTAATAGTCAGCCATTGACAATGCTACGACCATACTTGTTCAGTGACTATTTTCATCAAAAATCAATAGTGACCAAATCACATTGGTTACGCTATTAAAACAACACAAACTGGAATCATTGTCTTGTTTTTCATTTGCCAATAGATCGTATGTTTCACAATAGCTAAGGTTCCACTATCTTTGCAATAGTGAGAAAGTTACAGCAAGTTTTGTTTCTCATCATCCAGAAAATAGGGGGGGTGCTTAATTAAGTTCCAGGTGTATATGTTGTATTGTGGAACATGTCTCCTAAATGTAAGTACCAGCTATTGAATATATATGTTGTTCAAAATGTGATCAACACTTCAGGATCACCTAGGTTTGCTTATGCATATCCTCTTGTATATATATATTCATGATTTATTTCCTTACCTTTGCTGTTTACGTCTCATTCTACTGTACGAGTACATCCATGTTTATATCACTTCCTTTCTTAGTACTGAATCAAACTGCATCATTTGTCTTAAGAGAGTCTGCATTGCCTAAACAAATTCTGTATTTAGTTATGTCAAAATGTCAAATAACCCGATCCCCAATTTGCACATTTATCCCATTTCTCAGTCAGTTGAACATACCAGATGGATAATGATATAACACAACACCGTGTGGCGATTGGGTTATTGGTGTCCGCCCGGGAAGTCGACAAATTAAATTTAAGTTATCCCGGGAAGTCGACAAACTGAGTCCCAGGTTTGTAGACAGGTGCTGTACCGCTTTTGTCGACTTCCCGGGTAGTGTTTAGATAATTAAGTAGTGATGTTTTGAGAGTAATTGCCTGTGAACTTACAGGTTCTACAGGTGCTGTACTGCTTTTGTTGACTTAGGTTTTGTCGGGTAGTGTTTACATATTAAGTAGTGATGTTTTGAGAGTAAATTATATACTCCAGTGAATTTATCATTAGTGTGTAGGAAAATGGGGTTTTTGTTGGGAATAAAAGTTATTTTCTTTTCACATTATTGGGGTTGTAATATATATATTTAGTGGGAAGTTTTACGTATATAGTAGCAGTTTCCGGGAGTAAGTGATTTCTTCAGAGGTTGCTTGTAGTGTATAAAATTCCCCTTTTTACCTTCGTTTGGCTGTAAAATTCCGTTGGAATTATTCCTTTCCCGGACAGTTTACAGTCACGGCATGCGCTGCCATGCCGTGCTCGGATTGCCGTGGCCCGGTGTGTTTTCTGTTTGCATTCCGAGTGCGGTATGGTAGGGCTGTCGTGATTGGTCGGCTGACTCCATTGCGGGCCAATGGGAGTTAGGCTACTTCTCCCGGGTCAAAGGTTAGCTCGCGGGGTATTTAAGGGCCTGTAACGCTCAGAGAAGTCGCTTGCTTGAGGACATCCTGACCGTATAGTAAGTCGGGAGGTCTTCCTCCTTTCCTTAGGTTTTGTGTAGGATTATTTTGCATGTAGAGTAGGAGAATATTTAGTGGGTTAGGGGAAACGATAGGATTAGAGTAGGCTTTGTATGTAGGAATTAATTAGTTAGGACTTTCTTTTTCTTTGGGTTTCATAGACTGTTAGTTGTGAGTGTGTGTGATGCTGGCTTCTGTTTATTTTGTTGAGTTTGGCTTAGTTTGTTTTTATTAATTAATAAACTGTATTTATTTGGTGAAATCTGAACTTTGTTCTTATTTTGTGAAGAATCTTTGACTTGAACTACCATAGAACCTGAAATAAGGTCCATGAAAGGTTCCGTTCTCCAGGCACAAGATTAACATCTAATTAAAATACACAACGCAAAGTCCACAACGGAGAACGTTAAATAACAACATTGAACCTTGATATATGAACCTTACTGTCACTGGGTGACCTCCCTCAGCGGAAGCGCCTATTACAGATTTGGTGCCGTGACCCGGATAGTTTTGTCATTTTCTTAATGAAAACTAATTGATTCTTGTCAGAATAAGTGACATTGTTTCCGTAAGAAAAAAAGGAAAAATCCCAAAACAAGTAAAGTATTACATTTTGTAGTTTTATTATGTGAATCAAGGTCTGTTTCATCATACAGGTATATCCTGTTGAAACTGATTAGAGGTCATAAAGTACATTCATAGAGTACGTTTAGAAGCAGAATTATAAAGTTCTTGGTTTTGCAGCATCTATAGTCAAACAAAATGGCATCAGGGGAGACACGTGATTTATATTCCATGGCACATGATCGGGTTGAGTCCCCTCTACTCCAGATAATCTGGACCATGCTCTTATTGACTTGTCAGATTTAGGTCAAGTGGGATTTGCAACCTCTACACCTAATGTTTGTCGTTCAGTTGAAAACATTGGTTCGTCTCATCCACTCCCAAGTGTTAGTACACAAGCCGGTAATAGTGAGATAATGGGTATTTCATCATCTGTGAATGAAGCAATGCTGAATTTTCAGCAAAGGTCTGCTTATGGTAGAAGTGATAGACAGGATAGACGTTCTGTACATTTTGGTGTTCCATTTGTAGATAGACACTTTGACAGGCAGAATGAATTCTGTAGATTCAATCAGAGGGCACCTTCAGCAGCAGGGTTGGTTCCTGGTCCGATGTCGAATACTTCTTTGATAGATTCTAACTGGACAGGTGATAGGGTTTATCATAGTGATTGGGATAGCTCATTTGTGCAACCATTCGTGACGAAACCTACCCATCGTGAAGTTAGACCGGATACTTTTGATGGTAAAAGTTGTGAATGGCCGGATTTTCTTGTTCATTTTGAACAAGTTGCTGCATGGAATGGGTGCTCTAGTGGAGAAAAATCACAACAGTTAACTATGTGTTTATGAGGTACAGCTAAAAAACTTCTCAGTAGCCTTACGCTATTACAGTTGAGTGATTACAGTGCAATTAAAGGTGTACTAACTCAGAGGTTCAATCCTAGAGAAAGAGGTGTAGCTTTTCGGACTGAGTTTAGGAACCATAGACAGGGCAAGGATGAGTCGGTGGCTGACTATGGTTACCAGTTGCGGAGATTGGCACTTTTGGCGTATCCAGATGCCACCTTTGTTTCTCTTGAGCCACATGTCATAGACCAGTTTTTGACGGGGTTGTTGAATTTCAATATGAAGAAACACATTGTTTGCACATCCCCAAACATTAGAGGAAGCAATTGCTCATGGTGTTGAGTTTGAGGCAGTTGAGGTACAAAAAAGCAGGAAACCTGAAACGTGTGAGCGGATTGCCAGGGTTTTCCGAACCAGTGTCAAATGAGGGTTTGACTGTGGATGCTGTTGTCAAGTTGATAGATCAGCGTTTAGAAATATTTGTGAAATCATTCCAGAGGCCAAGGAAATTTGCATTTTATGTTTGTCAGGATCCTGGACATATGAGAGATAAATGTCCACATCTAGCTATGTTAGAATTACTTGGACCTGCTGCAGCAAAACCAAATGGGGGGAAACTAAGTCAGGCTGGGATCGAGGCCGAGATTCCAGCCAATGTCAAGCAGAATGTTAGGCCAACTGAAAGTTGCACTGCAGGGAAGAGGTCATCACATGTGGGAGAAATGCGTTCAAGTATGCGAGAGCCAGTAGTATTGCGTGCTAGTACTAGTGGTAAATCATGTCTTTTTCTGGATATTGAGCTTGGGTCAGACATATGTACAGTACTTGTGGATACAGGTTCTCCTGTTTCAATACTGTCATATCAGGATTTCCAGAAGTAGGGTCTCAATGATTCCACTTTGAGTGTCGTTGATAGGGACATTTTCACAGCGAATGGTACGCGGTTCATGTGTATGGTTGTGCAACATTTGAGTTTACTGTTCGTAGAGCACAGTTTGTGCAAGAGTTTGTGGTTGCAGACCTAGGACATTTGAGTAGTATCATTGGTATGGATTACTTTGAGGCGTATGATTGTGAAATCAAGATCAGAAAGAAGGTGCTTAGTACTTCACAGGGTAAGCTCAAGCTTTACAGTCAGAAAACATACAGCTGTTCTCGTATTCTTGTACAGGACAAAGTTGTTGTTCCTGAAGGTGCAGAAAGATTTATTGAGTGTAAAATGGTAGGTCCCTTTTCATATGAACATGGTTTGATTGAACCAAATAACCAGTTACGTAGTAGAGGTCTTTTTGTGGCTAGGAGTTTAGTTAGACCTAAGGATGATATGGTTGTGGTTTCAGTTTTAAACCTAAGTAACAAGGGAGTATCGTTGAACAGCTCGGCATTAGTTGGTAACATCAGTGCTATTAGACAGGTGGTTGAGTGTCAAAATCAAGAACTTGAAACAGCCAAACAGGAACTTCCTTCTCACTTGCAGCCTTTGATTGATAAAAGTTCAGAAACCCTTTCGGTTGAACAGAGACAGGCTTTGACTCACTTAGTTTCTGAGTTTGAGGATATTTTTGTTGGTGAGGACGGGAGATTAGGACAAACCAGTGTGGAAACTCATAGGATAGACACTCCTGGAGCGGTTCCCATTAAGCTTCCTGCTAGAAGAGTGCCTTTGAGTAGGAAACAGGTGATAGAGGATGAAGTAGACAAAATGTTGGAACATGGTGTCATAGAGCCTAGTGATAGTCCGTGGTCAGCTCCAGTTTGCTTAGTGACTAAGAAGGACGGCAGTTGTAGGTTTTGTGTGGACTTTAGAAAGTTGAACACTGTCAGTACAAAGGACGCATATCCTTTACCTCGTATTGATGAGACTCTGGGAGGTTCCAAGTGGTTCACCTCGCTGGACTTGGCTAGTGGATATTGGCAAGTAAAGATGGATCCAAGGGATAAGCACAAAACTGCGTTTGCCACGCATATGGGGTTGTACCATTTCAATGTCATGCCGTTTGGTTTAACTAATGCACCAGCTACATTTGAGAGGTTGATGGACAAAGTTCTTGGAAAACTTAGGTGGAAGAAATGCCTGTGTTACCTTGATGACGTTATTGTTTTTGGGTCAGATTTCAGTGATGCTTTACTAAATCTGAGGTTGGTTTTCACACAGTTACGTCAGGCAAACCTTAAGTTGAAGCCTAAGAAGTGTACACTCTTTCTAACATAAGTTGCTTTTCTAGGTCATATTGTGTCAGAAGAAGGGATCAGATGTAATCCTGATAAGATCAGTTCTATCGAAACCTGGCCAATTCCTGGAAGTCGTACTGAAGTTCGGAGTTTTTTAGGTTTGGTGGGATATTACAGGCATTTTGTGTCAGATTTCTCTCACATTGCATTTCCCTTGGTTAGACTAACACAAAAAGGTGTTCCTTTTGTATGGACAGAACAATGCAATGAAGCATTCAACCAAAGTGTCTTGTGACTTCTCCAGTATTAGCATTTCCAAAAGATGAGGATATCTTTATCTTGGATACTGATGCTAGTGCTTTTGGTATGGGAGCTGTTCTTTCACAGATTCAGGATGGTGAAGAAAAAGTACTTGCTTATGGCAGTAAAACTCTAGGTCCAGCACTCTGTTGGCAGTTGTCACATTTTTGAAATCTTTTCGACACTACTAGTAGGATATACAAAGATTGTCCGAGACCAAGTCCAACAAAAGCCTCTGTAAAGCTTTATTTCACAAATAAAGCTTTTGTCAGGCCCTAAGATCTCGCCCCCATTGTAGATACTACTTTTGAACCCCCAGTTAACTTCCCGACCCCACCAGACACAATAGTGTCACTATGACCGCGAACTAGCACTTTCCTGATCATGTGACATCTCGTGTTGACAGGAAACAGTTTAATGTGAATGAGCTGGTTATAGGATACTATTGGGATTACTCAACAGTAAGTGTTAAATATTTTGCTTGGGGGGTAACATTGTGCTGTACGGTATGACTAATAATTCCTCTCTGACGAAACCTCTCCCTGGCCCATCTCTCAAGTAGCACAAGTTCGGCTCGTCAGCTTTGATGTCCACTTTATCTATGTTGTAAGTTTTGACTGACCATATCGGATCGGTGGCTCGTTTCTGAGTGTCCCCTTCATGTTCCCCCGGCTGGTAGAGGTACCTCACGAGGGCCCTATCGGGTATCTGTTTCTCCTTCCCACGCGATGGTGCAGCCGACTCAGCCACCACTGATTTCAGTTTGATAGCGTTGGCTGGTTTCTTGCCGGTGAGCCGAGTGGTTTCGTGGTTGATAGCCGACACCACCTGAGGTAGCCGCGCTACCCATTCCGTCGATCGTTTTCCCGGGTTGGCAATCTCTCTCGCATACTGGTGCCCGAATAAGCGCTCGGCCAAAGTCCAATTGAATCTCTCGACTATGGCTTGGCTGCGATGGGCTCCGACCGCGCCACGCCTGACCTTGGTATCGTGTTTGTCTAGCAGTTGTGACACGGCACCCATGAACTCCCGCCCGGGGTTGACTTGCAGCTCTGTTGGCCACGTCAGCATACTGCATTTGTATATGCGTTCGAATCCGCAGGCTACCTGGGCTGAGTCTTTCGCGGTCAAGGGTTCGGCTTCCTTGTAGCGACTGGCCACGTCCATGACGGTTAGGGCATACTTGTACCTCTTGTCGTTGGGTAGGAACAGTAGGTCGGCCTGGTGAACGCTATTGGGTGCGGTAATACCGAACCTTCTTCTAGGCACGTAGCGGGGTGCCGGTAAATAGATCTGCCACAGGGCTTGTTTTTCAAGCCACGCTTTGGCCTCGTCCGGGGGTACTCGCGCCATTTTAGCCAGCTTATGTACGGCGCTAGCTCCTTTCCAGTACCCACGCGGGCTGTAGTAAATAGCCTCAAACTTTCTCTGGTTCCGTGACATCCCGACATATATACACCTATGTTCTTGGTTCAATTTTCTCATGCCCGTACGCGTACGTGTTGATCCCATCAATAGCTATCCTACGCTTAGTGTCCATTGGTCCGTGTTCATTCTGATGTAGGGCTCCATCCAGGGGCTCTGGTCGAACACGAGCACCCTGTGTATTTTGGTCAGCCTCATACCCAACGACAGGTACAGCTGTAGGTTGCGATAGTGAACGATGTACTTGGTCTTATTCATTAAGTTGGGCACGAGTTTTTCAACGTCTGCCACCCGCCCACCTAGCAAGTTATGTTGGTACTCAGACATCCAGTCCGGGTTAACCCTCATACGTTCGGAGGCCAGGGGGTAGCTGTTGTGCGATGTGTGTGCCTTGGGGTATTCCAAGTCAACCTTGAGGATATAGCCTTTGTTCGAATCCGGCGCGATGCTCATAACATCGATCTCGGGTGATGCCCATTCGAATCCCACTGTGGGTAGATACTGGCTCATGGCCCAGCCGTACAGGTTGTTGGCGTCGAGGTAGAGAATATGATGTTGGCTTGCTCGGGTCGTAGCCCTTCACGTATTGATTATTGGCTTTTGCGTAGCGTTTGGCAGCCATGGAAATCCCACCTCGCAAGCCTTTCTCAATGAATAGGTGCATGTCGTAATCGGTGAACAATTCCAACTTAACTCCGGTCTTTTTCAGCAATGCATCCCACGACAGACATGGGCTGGTGTAGTACCATGCGGGGTCGAGTTGATACTGCTTAAAACACGTCCTCCTTAACGTCTCAAACACGTCGGCTAGCAGGAGTACATTTGTCATCAAGTACAGGTCATGGTAGTCACCCAGATTCTTACAGACCAGTTTATTCCATACGTACCCCCAGCCTCAACAGATTTGACCAAGGCTTTGAAGTCGGCGTAGATGATGTAAGGCACGGGCATCTGGTTCTTTTGGTTGTCGAATTTTAGTATATTGTCACCTTCCTTGGGCATGTCGACTCGTATGGCCGTCTGCCCCACACCTTGGCAATCCTCCCGGTGGGATTCCAGCAGGGTGGGTCGGCTGAAACCATGCAGGCATCGTATGCAAAAGTGTTTTTCCCAACGTGTTTCGACTGGTCGTGCAACAGCCTGCTGAGGTGTTTTATCCACGTGTAGTGATACTTATCACCTCGCCGGATCATGAATATATTGATCACGCGGCGGCCCTCCTGCCCCCCCACTGGGCTGATCGTGTGCACGATCGTTTTGTTGCCTTCGTGTCCTAAGACGTTATAAGCTATATTATTCTGTTTTTCTACTTTAGTGATCTGGGATATGGGGGTGGGTTCATCTATACCATCCCAGTTGAGCCCATCGTCTTGGGGATAGCTAGAAAGCCTGTCCGAATGAGTGTCAGCTGGAAACAAGGCTGACCTGGTAGCTACCCTCAGGCAATCGTCTCCTCTATTCTTGATGTTGACCATGGCCTGTTTTGCTTTGTAGTAGGGGGGCAAGTCTAGGTACGACCCGCTAGATAGACATTATCGATTTTATCCACGACCCACCCGGAACCCATGTGCGTGTAGCGTTCTAGGTATTCTCATATCTGCTGAAAACTGATATCGATTGACTCATCTATAGTCTCGGTATGAGTCACGACTTCTTGTTTACCTCGGAAGTTAGGCTGAATGTACTCAATGACCCCAGACCCCTGCTGTTTATCGAGTGACATTTTCACTGTGATTTGAAACTTTATACTTCCCAAATCGTTTAGTTCCTCATTGACTTTATCAGCATCTAGAGGCTTGATGTCGGTGATGTCTATTTTCTTATCAACATGCATGCGCCAGCCTCTCAGATAGTTACCTACAGCGCGCTCAGTGCGCATGAACTCTAGCTCTATTCTGCCGTAATAGTTCTACAAGCTGGGACTTCCTCATATGGGAATAACCTACTAACCCCAGCTTGCGGGCCTCCTGTTTGAGTTGTTTCACAGTGGGGGTCTTTGCTACGGGGTCGTGTAATAATGCGACTAACCCGGCTTTCCCCAGGTGGGTATAACCCGTCAACCCAAGCTCTTTCGCTCAGAGTTTTAGTTGTTTTACCGTGGGAGGGGCTTGTAGGCCGAGTAATCTCAACAACTCTGGTTTCCTCATTCGAGAGTAACCAACTACACCTCGCTCTCTCACAATCTGCTTGAGCTCTCGAGTAGTAGACATTGTTATACCAAAGCGTATACAATCTCTAATTGGGCCACCGGCAAGGGAGGTAACTCCTCCAACCCTCAAAAAATAATAAGGCGCCCATAAAATCCTTTAGCAAATATCTAGATAGACCTCATCGATTATACCCTCCCCGGAACATGCGAGGGTGTTTTGTATTATTTCCAACGAGGTCTCAACAAACTCCTTTATATCCCCGCGTTGATACCCATCTCCTTTCCCACCATCAAAGTAATTCCAAGTCCCTGCTTTCACCATGATTGAAACTGCGAAGCCCTCCTCCTCCAGTGCCTTATAGAGTTCACCAACAATAATAGGTCTGAGGACATTGATATCTATACTTCTACCTATATCCATCTGCCAGCTTCTCAGGCAACGACTTTCCCTGGGCTCAACTTCCACGAACATCATTATACCTAGGTGTACACAGTCTCTAATTGGGTCACTACACCTCCATGCTAAGGAGGCATCTACATTCGTTTGTGTAGTCTTTTTTCTCCTCGTAGATAAGCTGGTGCCTGACTACGTTTGCCCCGTGGGCTTTACATAAACGGTAGTGACATTTCACTCCAATACCGCACACTGAACACGTGTGGTTCACAAAACATTTTCTATGAAAACAGCAATACCCCTCCATCCTACATTTCCTACCGCAGGTCTCAGTCTTCCCCCTAAGTATGTACTGGCATCGGTACGGGGCAGGTCTCATCTTTGGTATACTCATATGAGTACTTAGTCTAATTGTTTTACAACCAACGCAGTCGCTGCTAGACCCAGCGTGATAAAGATCAATTCCCCCGGTCCTTTTGCCCCGGGGATGGTATGTAGTACTGAGCGAGTGTGGGCTTAGGAGGGAGTGGTTCGGGCTGTTTGCTGGTTACCAGGAAGTATTCTCTCGCTGCGACTTCAACTCTATTGATTGTTTTAGCGGTATGGTTCTCACGCTGGATTTGTTTGTTAGCGTACTCGAGCAACTGTATACGTTTCTTCGCGTACTCGGCGTGCGCGGTTTGGAATTTCTCATTGGCCAAATCGTGGCGCTTCCGTTCCGCTTCTATCTCGGCCGCATTCGACACCCGTAGTTTCGAGAAGAGGAAATTTCTCCTGGAAAATGCCAGGGCGGTTACTAACGCCCCGCCAACCATCATGGCGATCGTAGCCATCCTATATATAGTTACATCTACTTCAAAATATTTTCCGGTAGGATCCCTTGTTTTACGAGGATGTCCTTGGTGGCCATCGCCATACCCAGGTTCATTATAAGCATGCCCATATCCTGCAGGTTGAAATCTAGCTTGATAGTCGGTTGTTTAAGCACCATTTTGGTCAACCGAGCGTGGTATGCATCGTTGATAAAACGTTTTCCCCTCAGACATTATGTATATGATATAAAATATATATTTATAACATGATATTTGGGTTGACCTCTAATTGTGGGGGAGGTTGTTTATTATATAACAATAATGAGAGAGCCGCGGCAGCAGTTACGCCTGCAATCCACAGGAGTGAAGTGTAGTTACTCTTATGTTGGTTAGACCACCTTTTTCTACCGGCGGCGACTCTCGAGGTCCTCCCACAGGTAAAGCGGGCGTTCCGGGGGAATGGGGAGGGCATACGATGCCAAACCGGTGTAGATCTGCGTCATTGTTGAGCCTATAGTCTTCGTCATCTCAGCCCCGAGCCGGGAGCTTATCGACCTCATCGGTGGACAGTTTCTGGATTTTATCAGGGGTATAGTCCCCAAAGTATTGTTTGGCCTTGCCGCCGACAGCCAGCGCCATTAGTTTCTCTCGCTTGTCATCACTCTGATCCTGCTGGGCCAACAGTTGTTCGAGCAAGTCGTCGCACTCCATCCTATTATATACCAAGCGATTCTTTACTCTAATGATATAATAACCGATGCAGGCGAAACACATCGAGATGAAGGTTAAATTACACACGATTGGCACTTCACAACCCATAATTACTTAGCATTTGCTTAGCTTTGCTTAGCTTTGCTTAGCATTGCTTAGCATTGCTTAGCATTTACTTAACATCGCTAAGCTAAAACACCTTATAGGCCACAGGTTGGTCGGTCTTAAGCACGAGCTTAGAGTGCTTAGTTTCAGCGAGCTGTTTCTTCACACGTTCTCGTTCTAGTTTGCTCATCACATCGTTCTCTCTCAAACACTCCTCGAACGAATCCCTGTCCTTGCAGTGGAATAAGGCCACCCATCGCGTCTGCTCCCTGAGGTCTTTCAACACCGAGTTGAACTTCTGCGTTAGCACCCAGACGCTGTGCTTTGCGTGATGGCCAGAGAAGGCCAGGTACGATAGCATGTCTCTCTTTTTTGTTATCTCTCGATTAGCGCTGCAGTCGTCCAGTATGAACAGCGTTGACTCCCCCTTGAATTTGTTGTGATAAGCCTTCAACAAGTTCTGCAGACGTGTCCCCGGGTCGACTCTGTGTACGTCCGTGTTCGTCATCACCCAAGGTCTTTCCGTGTACGTTCTATTCATGTGCAGAGTAGGGCACATGATAACGATGTTTTCAAACACATTCCGGTAGTGCCCCTCCAGCATATCCAGCACGAAAACGGTCTTCCCACAACCAGTCTGCCCGCACACTATGGTGCAGTGCGGGTCGCGGGGTAGATCAATAGATGGCTCGCCGCCATCAGTAGATGGCTTGCACGAATCTCCCATTCTCTATATTAAGTTGCGCGTCCATAATCACGTACAGATATAATTTCAATTTGCCCGCGGGTTGAGCCTTCTTGGTAATCTAACCAGCAGCGTTTGGTTCTGGTCTATCTTGCTGGGATTGTTGGTGATGGTCACCGACTGGCGCACGGCTCTGACGCCTAGAGGCTCTCTTGATCTTCGGAAAGGATCTAGTTTCCTACCATACATTGTTATATAGATATAGATAGTTTAATATAAATAATGGCTGACGACATCGAAATGGATGATTTTGACGCTGGTGCGCCCGTTGAGGTGGATTCCGGTGAAGACACCTCGTTCATGGGCGGCACCTTGAGCGACGAACTTTTAAAAACAACCGTCAACGATTATTACAAGGGGTTAACACAGGATAAAAATTACGCCAAGCCGTGGGGAATAGAGTATTCCAAGTTTACCATCGCTGACAAGGGCACGCTGCGATTGAAAGCTCATCCGGAGATCGATCTCGTGAATAAGCGCATGCGAAAAACCGCTTCGCTTTGTCTACTCTCACCAGTCGCCATGGTACTGACTTTATCCGTGATGAATTAAACATGCGAGATTACGGTGGGCGCCGACGGCCTAAGCTTCCCCCGAAGGTCGCCCAAGATCTACAAAACATCAGGGCCGAACTCAGCGGTGAAGGTGATATACCCCAACGTGCTAAAGAAATATCAGACAACATCGAAAAAATATTGACCACGTACCATGATGAACCCTTGCTGGGTTTCGAATTTCCCCTGAGGGAACTGTACGGTCTAGACGAAGCCTTGAAACGTGTACGCGGAGAACTCGTAAACAACATGGGGAAACTGAACAAAGTCGACAAGCACATCGCTCGCGAGAAAATAAAACTCACCGAAACGGAGGACGATGATATGAAACATCGTATCGAGGAGAGAATAAAAAACTTGGAAGACGAGAGACGGACTCGGTTGGAATCCGCTCCCTCGAGCCGGGAAGCCCTCCGATCCCAGATCAGTCGTGTACGGGAAACCATCGATCGAGTCCTAAATGAGGACATCACGCTAGCTGACAGGATCCGAATCCTCTTCCGAGAACAAGGGATTACTATCGCCAGCATTCTGACGGCATTGGGCTTCATCATATCAACCACTGGTGATGTCAGAGACTGGATAAAAAAACACCTGAAATCACTCGGTGAAGCCCTAGCTAAACTTGCTGGTAAGGCCGCCGAAGCCCTGCCCGGCATCCTTGGTAGCATCGTCTCGTGGTTACTTAGCATGCTGGCAAAAACTGTCACGTGGCTCGGTCAAAACCTGTGGGCAGCCATCGTCGCCGTGGCGGGTCTGGTCTGCTAAGGAATTTTTAACCAAATAAGCCCAAATCCAACCGCGACCCCGCCAACCACCAGCGCTGTTTTACGGTCGATGTGCTGCATATCGCTCGGAGCAATGTACAATCCCACGTCGAAGACGTAGTTGACTTTCGACCGGGCGTATTCCAACACGTCTTGGTAGCGTCGGATAGCACTCGGGAGATCAACTGGAGCATTGATAGCATCCTCGACATTGGACATGAACTGTTTCTGCGCGTTGTAAGCAGTCCCCTTACCGATAATACTGGAAAACGTTTGCACCTGCGCACCTAACAGCGCCCACATGTATGTTCGAATCGAGTCGTTCAAGCGTTCGGTGCCGTGCACGAGTAAACCCTTTCGACGTGTCCAGCATGAACATTTTCCAATCGTCCTCGGGCCCCTGCTCGAACCTCCAGACTCTGTCATCCTTGCTGGTGTCGAAAGCCATGTAACGGTCATCCCACTCATTTGTTGTGATATGATACGACTTGTAACCCCAATCTTTCACCAGCTGTTTGCTGACTTCCGCGATGTGCTTATTGTGAGCGATGGGGATACCCAACCCATGGTTCGAGCCCGGCAAACGCCAATCCGTCTTTGGGTCTAGTTCGAATTCATTGCAAACGCGTTTGTAGGCCCGTCTATCGTACTGGTTGTTTACTGCGTCCCATGCTTTGTCCTGTGGGATTGGAGCGCTGATCTCTTTGAGGATACGCCTGACCTGGTAGTACATGTGGTACGTGAACACAGACTGACTCAGCGGCCCCGCCGAGTGTCGGTTAATGTCAAGCCACACCCCGTTGTAGCGCACCACACGGCGAAGTTGAGTTGATTCTGCCAGAACTGCATCGGGTTGTTGAACCAAGCGTGGACTACCTTAGCGTTAGTCACCGAAAACCTATACCTGTCAAATACATCTATAAACTTGGCGTCGAAATACAACCCAGCAGCGTCGACCACAATCTTCATGTGTGGGAAATTTATGTCCAGTTTAGGGTAAAACACTCCTGGCTTGTACATTTTTAAAGTATTATATAATGGATATATATACTCTAACATGTACGTAACACTTCCAGGAATAACGAGCGGCGAGTCCGTTCAGATGATGCACGCGATCGATAACACGTAGGGCCAACTCGAAGTCACACTCTGCGATATCACCTACCTACCGCGATGGACTAACATCAACGTAAACAACAACAAGCTGTTCGTCAGTGGCGCCCGCAACCAGATAACTGACGGCTACTACAGCGTGTGCTCGCTAAGCGACGAGGTCTTCAAACCCTTGGGAGCCGACCTCAAGATGAACGACGCAAACGGAAGAGTGGTGTTAACCAACAACGGAATAAACCCTTGAGGATCAGCCGACCATTGGCAAAGGACACTCGGGATGTCGCCGGACGAGATAAAACCCTCGACGGCAGAACCAAGTTGTTTTCACCGCGTCAGTATAAGAGGTTTACTCGGGGCAACATCCCTGAGTTGATAATATCGGTGTTAGATATAAAGCATAATCCTGTTAATATAGGATACCTCAGCATAACGCTGCACATAAAATGACTAGCGCACAAGGGCCCGGAATGAGGTTGAAAAAATGCATCAATGCGGGGATCTCCGACCTCGGGGACACACGTGGATTCGACGACCCCGGAGTAGATGGTAAATTGTACGCCTTGCAACTGAAAAACAACATTTACAAACGCGTTGAAGTCCCCTCCATCAGTAGAACCCTAGGTGACATAGTAGATACCTCAGGAGGGGCCCTCAACACTCGGTTCGACCTAGTCCGCATCGGTGATGATAGATGGGCGGTATCCCAATCGTTCGGGGGCAAACTGTTCGACTTAGAAGATGTTGATAGCACGACTGTAGCCTGAAACAAGCCATATACGCTCGTCTTCACCGACGACGACAAATGGGTGTTGTTACCCTCTCACGATTGGTTTCTCAACATTAGTCTCGGCTCCCCCTAGGTGTTCACGGAGAACAAAGACAACTACCTAAACAAAGTCGTGAACAACGGAACCGTGCTCGTGGCTTACGTCCCGGCTCAGAGACGTAGCGTAATCAGGCTCGACACTCATCATAGAAGTCGATCTCGGGGGATATTCTTATTTTGCAGAACAACAACTTTTACCCGGGGTGACAATACACTGGAGTCCCCCGAGAAGTAGCAAAGGACGTTGCCGTATCATTATACAACCGGACCCCTTAACGGGTTCTATAACCCCCTTAGTAAGACCCTCCTATGAGGTTCGTGTAGACGCAGAGTTACCTATTAGCCTCTCATCTATTTACCTAGGTAAGTATCTAGACTTTGCAAGTATCAAGTACATTGATCAACCATTAACTAAAGCCCAATTAGAAAATATCTCATAAAATATATTATATGCACGCAGGATGGGACTGTACCCAGTCGTAGAGGAAGTCGCGAAGATCCTGGAAACCGTAGACGGATTCCGCTTGAGACAGTTATGTGATGTAAAACGCCAACTAGAACAAGACTGCGACACGCGGAAGGCACTATATAAGAAATACCATAGAGCTTTCAATATCGTGGACGGGACTGATACTGCCCTTATGGTAACCAGCATGGGACTAGGGGCGGCAGGTGTTGGGGTGTACTTTAATATACACCATCGTGGCCGCACCTATAGTGCTAGGCATTGAAATAACAGCTGGGGTTGTAGGGGTGGCAGGGTTGGGGTTTAAGTTTGCATCCCGCAGACTGCATCGTAAAGCGTTGAAACACGACGAGATCAGGGTTCTGGCCGAAGCAAAGCTGAACACAGTAAGTGAGCGTATTTCCACAGCACTCACTGACAGTAAGATCTCAGAGGAGGAATTTTGTTCAATCCTCTCTGAACTCGACAAGTACCGTAAGATGAAAAAAGAAATCAGGTCCAAGTCTCGTAAGTCTGCTATCAGCGAAGACGAGAAAAAAAAGTACATAGAACAGGGGGTACGGAAAGCCCAGCAAGCCTTCATTACGAACACCAAAGAGATCATAGGCGATTCACATTAAACTGTTTCATTGAGGTCAACGCGACATAGTGTCAAGTGCTAGTTCGCGGTCATAGTGACACTATTGTGTCTGGTGGGGTCGGGAAGTTAACTAGGGGTTCAAAAGTAGTATATACAATGGGGGCGAGATCTAAGGGCCTGACAAAAGCTTTATTTGTGAAATAAAGCTTTACAGAGGCTTTTGTTGGACTTGGTCTCGGACAATCTTTGTATATACTACTCTACTTGTTTGGTAGAAAGTTTTTGCTAAGGACTGATCATGCTCCGTTGTTCTGGTTGAAAAAATTCAAGGATCCAGAAGGAATTCTAGCTTGATGGTTAAGCATCATTGAGACTTATAACTTCCAGATTCAGTATCGTCCTGGCACAAAACATCTTAATGCTGATGGTTTATCTAGGAAGCCGTTACGGAAGTGTAGTTTTGAAAAGTGTCCAGACTGCAATGGTGACAGGAGAGATAGTGTCAAGCAAGTTTGTTCAGGGTGTTTGGCCATGAATACAAAATTAGTTAGAGTATCACCTCTTACACATGACAGCGCAGCAGGTTTAGATGTGTCAACTGATGGGAACATCCCGTCTGATTCTGGAGTTGGTTCTACTAGTACGCCTAACTGGATACCGGTTTGGACTAGGGACGAGCTGTTAGAAGGTCAATTAGCAGATCCAGGTATTGCCCCTGTCTTGAAACTGATGACGGAAGGATTGCAGTGCCCAGTTAGGGAGGATATTACTGAGTGGTCAACAGAGGCAAAGACTCTGTGGGGTCAGTGGGATAGTTTGGTTGTGGAGAATGGACTGTTGTATCGAATATCAGAGTCTGATATTTTTGATAAACAGCTGACACTGATTGCTCCATCACTTGTTCGAAATAGCATTTTTGAACAGTTACACGTGAAATGTTGTGCTGGTCATTTTGGTCGAGACAAAACATAATCTGCTATCAAGTCAAGATTTTATTGGCCAAATATGTCAAAAGACATTGTGTTGTGGTGTAAGTCATGTTTGTTCTGTGCTCGATGCAAACCTGGCCCAGGTAAAGGCAAGTCCAAGTTGAGGCAGTCTCAGGTCCGACATCCATGGCAATGTTTGGCAATTGATATTGTGGGTCCTTTACCGGTTACCCGGAATGGTAATGAATACATCATGGTTGTAGGGGACTATTTCACTAAATGGAAAGAGGCATTTGCTATTAGAGATCATACAGCCCTTACTGTTGCTGATAAGCTAGTCACCGAGGTATTGTGTAGATTTGGTTGTCCAGAACAGATTCATACCGATCAAGGTAGGGAATTTGAGTCACACATGTTCGCATTTATCTGTGATTTGTTAGGTGTGGAGAAAACCCGTACGACTCCTTACCGACCACAGTCTGACGGATTGGTGGAACGTTTCAACCGTACTTTGAAGCAGATGCTTTCAATTTATGTCCATCAGGAACCATTAGACTGGGACGACCACTTACCATATCTCCTTATGGCTTATAGGGCTAGTGAACACAAGAGCACCAATTGTACTCCTAACTTGATGATGTTAGGTAGGGAAATTCAGTTGCCTATTGACGTGATGGTGGGTCATCCTCCAGGTGTTCAGTATCCACTGTGCCCTGTTGCATATGTTCAATGGTTACAAGATGTTTTTCAGATGATTTTTCAATTTGCTTCTGACAAGTTGGGTGTTGCTGCTGCAACACAGAAGCGAAATTATGACCATGGATTGAAAGTTCGATCATTTCAGATTGGAGATTTTGTTTGGAGATGGTATCGACCCAAGGCCAATCGAAAGCTAGGTCTTGGTTGGGATGGTCCATACCTGGTTGTCAGGAAAATCTCTGAAATAACGTATGGAATACAGAAGAGACAAAATTCACCTGTATCAAACGTCCACGTTGATCATTTGAAGCCTTTTAAAGGTCAACCTGTTCCTTGGAACTGGCTAAGGGATACAGAGTTATCTCTGTCTAAGACACTGGACGACACAAATCCAGTTGTGTCGTTTTCCAGGGATGAGGAGGATGAGTCTGATGAGGGTGCAATCACTCTTGACAAGGCATCTGAAATGAAATCACCAGTACGTACCAGGGTAGGCAGGGCAGTAAAGCCGAAGGTTGTGTATTCACCAAGTTAGGTATGGGAAAGGAGGAGAACCTCGGGGTATGCATATGTATATGTAAGACATATATATATATAGCTGCTACAGTTTTTGGTTTTTTTTTGCCAAATACATTCTTAAACGTGTTTGAGTTGTTTTAGTTGTTGATGCTTGTTTTCTTTGCTTTGCTTCGTTTTTGCTTGTTGTTAATCTGCTTATTGGGAAGTTTCCTTCCTTTTCTCGCTTTCAGCGATGGAAACTCTCGAGATTATGGTTTCGGAGGAAGAGTCTAAGGCATTCTTTGATAGGGAAAGACCCCTTTGGACGGCGGCAGGGATGCCATGCCCGGTCTCCGGGTGTGGGGGAACATGTTTTCCACAAATATGGAAAGCTTCTGGATCATTGGCTGAGCAAGCACAAGCCACATGTGACACGTTTTTGTTTTGCTAAGTTGTCATCCGGGAGGTGGCATGCAAGGTCACACGATGGAGACGTGACTGTCTCCAGGGTTCAAGCTCCCAATCGGCAATACATGGATCCCGGAGCAACGTTACTTCCAAGGTTGGCGAAGCCAGAAGAGAAGACACTTTCCCCACGAAGGCTACGGCTTTGGCAGGAGGAAGCCTCGAGGCGTCATCGCCTCCCTTCCCGAAGAAGGTCCAGGGAAGAAAGGGAAGAAGAAGAGCTGGAGGCCATGGCTGCCCTGAACAGTGATTGGATTTATAAACGTCGCATTATTTCTATTGTATTTGTCGCATTTTTGTTGTAACTTATTGTAAGTGTGAATGTGTGTGTGAAAAGAAATATGGGAATAAAATTGGGAATTTTACTCTTAAGGGGGGAGGAATGTAGGAAAATGGGTTTTTTGTTGGGAATAAAAGTTATTTTCTTTTCACATTATTGGGGTTGTAATATATATATTTAGTGGGAAGTTTTACGTAGCAGTTTCCGGGAGTAAGAGATTTCTTCAGAGGTTGCTTGTAGTGTATAAAATTCCCCTTTTTACCTTCGTTTGGCTGTAAAATTCCGTTGGAATTATTCCTTTCCCGGACAGTTTACAGTCACGGCATGCGCTGCCATGCCGTGCTCGGATTGCCGTGGCCCGGTGTGTTTTCTGTTTGCATTCTGAGTGTGGTATGGTAGGGCTGTCGTGATTGGTCGGCTGACTCCATTGCGAGCCAATGGGAGTTAGGCTACTTCTCCCGGGTCAAAGGTTAGCGCGCGGGGTATTTAAGGGCCTGTAACGTTCAGAGAAGTCGCTTGCTTGAGGACATCCTGACCGTATAGTAAGTCGGGAGGTCTTCCTCCTTTCCTTAGGTTTTGTGTAGGATTATTTTGCATGTAGAGTAGGAGAGACTATTAGTTGTGTGTGATGCTGGCTTCTGTTTATTTTGTTGAGTTTGGCTTAGTTTGTTTTTATTAATTAAGTTAGATAGATAGATAGATTATCTTTATTTCCTCCAAAAATATGAAGATTGTTTCATGTTACAACAAAGTGTCAAGTTGAATATACAATGACTCAGTAGACAGTTAATTGTGCAGATATTTTAGAATGACAGACTGACATAAAATCAGCCACTAATAACATAACTTCCGCCCATTCTGTCATATTTAAGTTACCAAGTGTTGTACAAGATCCACCAAGTAAATCAGCAATTATTACATCGTCATCATTTTCCCAAAAGTCAACAAAATCAGATATCGATATAATATCACAAATCTTTTCAAACATTTCATTTCTCAAATCATTAAGATGTGTACAGGACATAATAACATGTTTAACAATATCAGAAGCTACTATTCCACATATACACTCTCTGGATTCAATCTTTTTACAGCCAATGTGAACAATATGAGAGAGTTTGTAAAATTTAGGCTTTTTAATCAAGGCTAGTTCCCACAGTCTACTTGGATTAAAAGGCTCTCGGATAAGGCAATATCTGGAGAGATCCTCTCTCACTGCTATCTGATGACACAACAAACTCTCGTAAGCATCACAGATTCTGGATTTAACAATATCATTCCATTTTGCTTTAGAACATATAACCCCTGTTGTGATGTATGTATTAACAGCGTCAAACAAGCCATACTTGTTTATGAGCTTAACCATGTACAGGATAGGTGACGGGGATTTACCAATGGTAGTCATACATCTGGATTCAAATAGACGATGAAGAAATAATTGTTTAACAACATAGGCATCATTTAGACGGCAGATTCTACCAAACATAAGCAAACAAGATTTTTCTATATACCCTTGAATTGGCAGTAGGCCCAGGGTATCTAGAACCACAGGAGAAGCAGTGCGTTTAGGCAGACCTTGTACCTTTCTACAGAAATACCTATGTGTTAACTCCAACACGTCCAATTCTTTTGACGTTAAGCTGCTCCAGACAGTACAACCATATAAAGCACATGGTAAAATGACATATTAACCAGTTTACGTGCTTTTTCACATGATGACATTGTTCTATCATACGATTCATTACATGAAGACAACTGAACTCCAGCGTACGTAACAGATTGCATGAGAGGGATGGCCACAGAACCAAGATACAGGTCCAGGTCCAGGGAAGAAAGGGAAGAAGAAGAGCTGGAGGCCATGGCTGCCCTGAACAGTGATTGAATTTATAAACGTCGCATTATTTCTATTGCATTTGTCGCATTTTTGTTGTAACTTATTGTAAGTGTGAATGTGTGTGTGAAAAGAAATATGGGAATAAAATTGGGAATTTTACTCTTAAGGGGGGAGGAATGTAGGAAAATGGGTTTTTTGTTGGGAATAAAAGTTATTTTCTTTTCACATTATTGGGGTTGTAATATATATATTTAGTGGGAAGTTTTATGTAGCAGTTTCCGGGAGTAAGAGATTTCTTCAGAGGTTGCTTGTAGTGTATAAAATTCCCCTTTTTACCTTTGTTTGGCTGTAAAATTCCGTTGGAATTATTCCTTTCCCGGACAGTTTACAGTCACGGCATGCGCTGCCATGCCGTGCTCGGATTGCCGTGGCCCGGTGTGTTTTCTGTTTGCATTCTGAGTGCGGTATGGTAGGGCTGTCGTGATTGGTTGGCTGACTCCATTGCGGGCCAATGGGAGTTAGGCTACTTCTCCCGGGTCAAAGGTTAGCGCGCGGGGTATTTAAGGGCCTGTAACGTTCAGAGAAGTCGCTTGCTTGAGGACATCCTGACCGTATAGTAAGTCGGGAGGTCTTCCTCCTTTCCTTAGGTTTTGTGTAGGATTATTTTGCATGTAGAGTAGGAGAATATTTTTAGTGGGTTGGGAAACGATAGGATTAGAGTAGGCTTTGTATGTAGGAATTAATTAGTTAGGACTTTCTTTTCTTTGGGTTTCATAGACTGTTAGTTGTGTGTGATGCTGGCTTCTGTTTATTTTTTTGAGTTTGGCTTAGTTTGTTTTTATTTATTAATAAACTGTATTTATTTGGTGAAATCTGAACTTTGTTCTTATTTTGTGAAGAATCTTTAACAATGACTTGAACTACCATAGAACCTGAAATAACGTCCATGAAAGGTTCCGTTCTCCAGGTACAAGATTAACATCTAATTAAAATACACAACGCAAAGTCCACAACGGAGAACGTTAAATAACAACATCAAACCAAACTATATGAACCTTACTGTCACTGGGTGACCTCCCTCAGCGGAGGCGCCTATTACAAGTCTTTGGATATCAATCTTTTTACATGTTGATCAAAGTCAATGATAATCCTTTGCTCAAATATCATGACTTTGGATTGTTTTAGTAAATCGGTTATTGAGTTCAAGCAATTAGTATCGTTGGTGAAAATAAGTCAGTTGCAGAATGAATTCATCTCCAAGTGCGAAATCGGTTACGCTGGTAGTACTTGTTAAATCTCCAAAGAACGAACGAACGAATTCATCCTATCATTATGGCGAATGCTTTGGTATGTGTGATGCTGATAGACAACCTTCGTGGTGGTAGACATCTCTATCATCAGGGATACAAGTTCAGAGTTAACAGAAGGAGGGCAGAGAAGACATACTGGAAATGTACACAGCCCGGGTGCAGTGCCCATGTTTTGACAGTGGACGACATGGCCAACTCAGTTGGCAACGGTCACAACCACCGTGCCCGAGACTATGTTACTGAAGTTGATGCATTCAAATCCAAGTTCCACAATCGGGCCAGATCTGGCGCTACAACCCCTGTTAATCAGATCTACCAAGTTGAAATTGCCAAGTTGCGGAGAAACCCACATTTAGCGCATGATGCTCTTCTGAGACTGATTCCCACATACGATGCCATGAGAACGAGCATGTACTGCCAAAGACACAAGACAGTACCAAGACTGTCCCACACCTCACAGGACATCGACCTACAGGACCAGTGGACCAGGACAAAGGCAGGGGAAAGATTCTTACATCAACAGGAGGGACAGTCTCCTATCTTCATATTCACCACTGACAAGGATCTAGAACTGCGATGCTGACGGGACTTTCTCAATATGCCCTAGGCTCTTCGACCAGATATATTCCATCTATGCTGAATTCCAAGGACATATGTTGCCACTCATGTATGGACTCATGTCAGACAGAACTGAGGACTCATTCACACGGATGTTTACCTAACTGAAGCAGACCTCGGTGAACCTAGGACAGGTACCAAGTTTGTGAGACGAGCGGCTGCACTTCCCCTTGTGCCCGAGGACAAAGTTGAAGACGTTTGGGTAGACACCATCGGTAATGCTCCTCAAGGTGAAAAGGCAACACAGCTGATGGACTAAGTCACGTCAATCTGGATCGAAGGTTCTTGGCCACTGTCTATGTGGAACCACCTTGGCAATGATGGACATCGTACCAACAACAATCTTGAAGGCTGGCACCACAAAATAAACAAATTTGCAAAGAAAAACCCGAACATCTATGAACTCTTACGTCTCATTCAGAAAGAACAGTCAGTGGCTGGGGTTAAGATCCAGCAGATCCAAGGACATGGCAGAGGACCTGTTAGGAAGAGGAAGTATCGGCAAACTGACATGAGAATCAGATCTCTTAAGGATGATCGCCCAGAGACTGTGTGAGATGGACTACACAGATCATGTCTCGGAACTCCTTCACCTGGGATAGACATTGCAGACTGTGTGGGTACCTAAATGCTTGTTCAGCTGTATCAATGCTAGTTTTCAATGAAAGACTGATTTATATATTTTACACATGTTGATCATGCTCGTTGTATGCTTTATATTTGTTTGAAACATTTCGCATATTCAGATTCCATTGAATGTTTAAACCAGTGCTAATCCTTGTTGTGTTCACTGTTTGCCTATGAGATTAAGTCAGTGGGGGTGAAACCAGCCAAGTGCAACAATAGTCCGCGATGCCCCGCTGAGTCGACACTAACTTTGGGTGGTAAATCTTCATTTGTCGACTTCCTGGGCTTGAACCGGGTTATTCATGACTGTAACGCACATAGTAGAAAGTGTATCAAGAGTTTCAATTTCAATGTTATTTTTGCTAACAAAGACATACTAGCACAATTTATGATGTTTGACTTGTTGTTAGTTGAATGTAAAGCTTGTGCTGTATTCATGTTACTATGTTTTATCCAAGCTCACTGTAGCGATGTAGGCTCTGATTGTTCTTTTGTTACTTTATCTTGCGGGGGACGTTGAATCTAATCCAGGTCCATTTGGTCAGTCGGAAAACATGCTATATATATTTCATCTCAATGTGAGAAGTATTTGCAACAAGCAGTCGTACCTGTCAGAATTTCTATCTGACTACAACATTGTTTGCTTCACTGAAACTCATTTAGATGAACAATTTAGTTTAACAATGGATAGTTTTCATTGTCCAGTATTAAAGAACAAAATGGCTGACAATAGTCTTAATTGATGTTACAAGTTACCAGAACATTTTGTCATCATTGCAAATATCATTGTGATGATAAATAATTAATTTATAACATTTAAACATTTTTCATACATTGTTCATGTTGAAATCTGGAATATAAATGAGATTTTATCTTGCTTTTATTAGGCAGGATTATCATGTTATATTCAATGGCCTGGGCTGATTTTCACAAATATCTTTTAAAGCCAAACATTTGCAACATAAGTACAGTTCTCCAGGTGTTAATATGTTACTATAAGATGTCTTTCTCTTGTGTTTCAGGTGTAGTGTGTTTCTTTTAGAGTGTGAACTTGACCAATTGTGGATATCTCTACCTACTGATGAACAGAATATGCTCACATTCGGTGCACTCTTGGATCACTTTCTTATCAGCCTAGCATCGTCTAAGAAAGTTTCAGAACACGATTCTCATGCAAATGGTAATGTATTTATGCATAGCAAATAGTATGACTCTGGCAATGTACTCACAATAAAGACCTGTACAGACTGTAAGTCCATAATGACAAAATAACCAAATTAGGTTTCACTTTTTTTCATGACAACTGAGGTAACTACAATTGCCATCATAAACCATCAGAATAAATCTTAGACCGAGATTTGATCAACTGGTGGTGGTATCTTTTACAGGGCAAGTTTACACGAAAATTAACCTTTTTGTCTTGCACTTTTTCATCATAAAAAGTATTTGTCAAGTACTTTCATAGCCAAAACAGTATAGATATCAGAAGTAACTAATCTATTTTTTATGCCCCCGCCATATATGGCTGGGGGCATATAGGGTTACCCTCCGTGTCCGTCCGTCCGTACGAAACAGGGAATGTACTCTATCCACTTCTCCACAAAAAGTGCTCTGTGGAATTCAATGAACTTATACATGGGCTTTCTTGGGACTCTAATGGTGTGCATCTCATATTTTCTGTTTTTGTATTTTATTGGGTTTTTTTGGTAAGTTTAGAGACATTTGAACTTAGGTACATTTTGCTGAATTTCTCTATGATGATAGTGTAATAGGGGATGAAGTCTATCCACTTCTCCACAACAACTGCTTTAACAGAATTGATTGAACTTCTACATGTCTTTCGTAGGGACTCTAAATTTGTGCATTTTATATTTTTTTATGCAATTTCTTCATTTTGTCACTTTTACAGATGTTTGAACCTATTAGTTGAATTTTGTTCTATTCAGCCTGTTCGTTCCATCCAACAGGGGGATGTACGTTATCCACTTCTCCTCAAAAACTACTTTCACTCATTCTCAACGAAACTGCACAATTTAGAGATGATAGTAAAGAAAAACAAAACTACATCAGTCCAAGAAATATGTTTATTTTCCAGAACTACAACTTGTGAACGAACATTTTATACTTTTTCAACACTCGGTGAACAGTATTAAACTTGTAGCACTACTTTGAAGTAGGGTACCCGTAAATACCCACGTAATTTACGTTCATGGGTAACAAGAAGTATCAACATAAACCAATAGAAAATGAACTCTTTTGTTCTTGTTTTGATTCAAAAATCGAATAAGGAAATAATTTATTCATATGAAAAACCAAAGAATGTGTACTCAGTAATGCGTATTTCACACTGTTGAGGCCACATGATACCTATTCAGAATCCAGAAATGACGGAACCACACATACCACATTTACATTACATATTAGATTTAAACCAGAAACTTCAAAACAAAACGTTCCTTTTACTTAAAACGCCACGAATCACACAAAATGGGAATGACGTTGTTTTGGCTTTTGGCTGTTAAACATCTTTACCATCTTACATTTCCACAGCGTGACGTATATTACAGACTTACCCAAACATTATCCTCTTTAATCAACCTTATGTTGCAACAACATACATCATTGATCATGTTTGTCTAACATTCTCTTGAGTTAGATTAATTGATGATGAAATTAATATGGATTAAAGGCCGGAGAAATGAAAACTTATAATATGGTCTCCAAACAACCTCAGAGTGTCTCGTAAATTACAGATATATTCTGTCTTCTTTGTATATCTGAGGAAACATGACAATTAAAAGGTAAGATTATTCAACTGTAACAAACAAGAGATGTAACAATTAACAGAACATGAAACTGGAACCTCTAACAGTAACATCTGTGAACAATAAAGATCCGTAACGTAAGTTACTCATTTGCGTTGTGTGCACTGGTGGACAGCATCAGCATCATTTGGGCACAACTTGAACATTCTGCGGCTTTTGCCTGTTGGAGCTGGATCTTCCTCCAGTATATAGAGAATGCTGGTTCGATCCACCCATATTTCATCAGCACTTTTTGGCCATTTGTAGCTGTGTGTTGCCTTTGATGTTTGCTCCATGAAGGTGATGTGCACTTCATTGTCCTCGCCATCAATGTCAAGCACTTTGCCGATGTAAGGTTTTCCTTCATACAGAGCACACACAAAGGCATCAACGTTGATGGTTGTACTAAGAGAGGGTACTTCTGTATCAACAATGACACCTTCGTTCTCAGTGGTAGTTGTCTCAGGAATAGGATGTGGATCAGATTCCTGGTCTTCATGATGTGTGCTCTCCTGCTGCTTCTTACCAACCTTGTTGATGTTTTGAATATTCCATGCACACACTGGACTGATTTTGAATCCTCCCATGTCGAAGCACTCTGAACACGTGCATGTCATCTCCCGTGACATCAACTGACCTTCAGGCACACCAGTGACACTTGAGATGGAATGGATTTTCATAGTTCCCTTTACAGGGTTGACAAGTTTCTGGCGTGCTTGAATTTCAACAGCTGCTTGATCAAACTCATCCTTCTCAATGTAGAAGTAGGAGATCTGGCTTGGTGTAGAACTTGCCCATCGGTAGAATTCAAATGCACTTTGAATGTTATACTTTTGTGTTTGAACAGCAGTGTCCGCCATTCGTTTCGCTGCACCACCAATGCCATCACAGGCACCCTTGCCGTGGCCACTCTCAAAATATTGCCACGACCCTCTACATCCAAATAGACTCTGGTGACGGGCAATGATGTCAAACGCACTCCTGTTTCGGTATTGATACGTAGGCGAATCAGTCCAGTAATGGATATGCTCAACATCAGGGCAAAAGGTCTTCACGTCTGTAATGATCCTTTTCACAATAGCAAACACCATTGGGAAATTGTGATGGAGCACGGCAGAGACATACACTGTACTTCTGTGCTGGAGTTCTCCGGTGGCAGCACGGAAATAGATAACAGCAGGATGTAACGTTACCATTTCCTGATTCCAGTACGCCGACTGAATCTCATCCATACTCTGGCAGCTATAATTTTCAGCAAAGTCCATTTGGACCAATACATGCCTATGACTGAGGTTACTCTTCATGTCCTTGAACGCAGCATACTGGTTCTTCACACGTTTGATATGTTCTGTAACATCTGCGAACTGTTCATTCATCTTTGTAACAAAGTCCGCCTTAGACATCTGCACCTCAACAACCTTCATTCTCTGTTTACCGTCCTCTGTTGTCACCCTTCTCCATTCCTTGAAGTTCACAGCGCCATCTCCACCCTCAATGCCATCTAACACAGCTGCTATTCCATGCTCACAGTGTGTTTCTACAAATTTATCAGGACTGGTAATGGTGGTCAAATTTAAAAGTTTCAGTGTTTTTAACTTCAGTGCAAAATTCTGGTGTTTTATACAAAGACATGTGACACGGGCGGCAAAGTTCACTAAAGCCACATGTTTTGGTCGCATCCTACAGAATGAGGCCAAGGACAGCTTGACTTCGGATATTCTGCCTGAAATTTTAGGTGGAGGTTTCTGAGATAATCGCTGAGGATATACTTTTGGACTTTTTGTCCTTTCACCTCTCCTTTCACAGCATCTGCCTTTCCAGGCATGAGACGTGAGTTGTCCTCTCTCTCTAGAAAATATGTTACCTTGTTCGAAGCTGCTGTGCAACCACATTACATTTTCGTTTCAGATTCAGTATTTTAGAATTGGAGCTCACCAGGCGCTTTTCGCGAGATAGTGCTGACCTTGGACAGCGCTGTTGTCAACCTGTACTTCTTAATGATTTTACCCGATGCAACCCGAGCAATAAGGTTTCTTGTTCCTGACGAATTGATTCTGTTTGCGGCAGCTATCTCTTCAGACAGGCATGCTCCCAAAATAAGCTTTTTCCGAGTGTTGGACTCTTCACTGGACTGACGCCAGCATTTCTCATCTCAGAGTCTACAGCTTTACCAGGACTTGCTGTATTGGCAGTTATTTTCATCCTTTTCTGGAGACGTTCATACCGCCTTCTCAACCCTCTTCACACGTCCGCTTTAGATACATGTTTGAATGTGTCAGGCTTTTCAATTTCCTATTGGCCTTAGATGTAGCTCGACTGACGCGTTTTCTTGTCCTGGATGCACCCAATAACCCCAGGGAGGTCTTGGGAAGTTTCACGATCAGGGGTGCCGTTACTGGACGTACTGGATACGCCCGTTCTCATCACAATTTCCAGCCACCATGTTATCAGACCCTCCAGAATGCGGCTGATTGTCTTCGTCCATTCTAGCAAGAATTGCCTTCACTTTGTTTCTATATTTCTGTACATTTCTTTTGTTTCTTTCTCTTCGTTTTGTTTTTTCTGTTCTTGTCAGTGAACTAGTCGGAACAAAATATTTCTTGACGCGTTTTGTTTCTTTTGTTTTCCACTCATCTCCCAGCTCTGCCTTTTTTCTCTCCCTGTAGACTCTTTGCCGCTCTGCCTGTGTTTTGGCCATACTAACTGCAATAAAACACGTTAAAAACCGTAAATGTGTGTTTCTAATATAGTCTATTGAAGAAAGAGGCAGTTAAGAAAGCTAAGTATGCAGTTGTTGGTAGTACAAAGGACATAATTTATGTTGTAATTTACGTTGTAATTTACGTTCTTGTTAAATCCAAAGACTGAATTATGATTAAGCGACAAAGATTACAAAAACAGTAAAATCTTTGCATCAGATATGTAATCAATAGAGAAATGAACATTTTTCTGTAAACATGGCCGAGACAGTCGTGTCACATTGAGATATCTACAAGCAACAATCACACAATGAGACATTGGGATAAAACATTTGTTTACTTTTGGATTCATACTGATTTAGTGTGAGTTAAAATGCAATCGGTAAGGTCGACAAAGCGTACACTTCAATTTCATCAACATGTTAAATTGTTTTATCACCTTAAGTAACGATTCCGTAAGAAATATTCCTGTGAAATTTACGTAACAGTTTTAGTAATTTACGTTATGGTGAAAAAGTTGCATGGGCGACAATGGAAACCATAGAATCAGTACTGTTTCATATTAGTACGTCTGCTGAATTCGTGAAGTGTCAGAAAATATCAAAAACACATATAGGTACAAATAAGAAGTGGTAAAATGCGAGGACTCATTCATACATACCGTCCACCAATGATGTTTGCCATGAAAAACTTGATTCTTCATTGAACAACGCCCCTGCTCGCATGCAGAAATTCAACGGGTGCTAACACGTGACTTTAGGTGCCTTTGGGGGTTCCCATGTAACGCCATGGACAAATATAACTGTCAATTAAACGTAAATTACAAAACGTAAAATTACATTCGGTTTATCTTAAGTGATCATCCGGTTCTGGCGGTTCTGTTTCTGCTTTAATGTTGTATTAAACTGTAGAGGGTAATGTCGTTTCAAAGTAACCAATGGTCCCATAATGCTATGCAGCAACTCTACAATATAATCACCGTCCACGTATGATTACGCTCTTAAAAAATCGGTCATAAAATCGAACATTACTGGTCTGTATTCAACTAACATGTATCTTTCGTTGACAATAAATGCTTGTTATCTATACTAGAACATTTCAGGTCCTAAATAACACATATTTTGGTATTGTATCAGTTTCGAGCTATTAGCTACCGGTAATACAATCTGACATAACGTAAATTACACGGGTGGTGTAGACAATTGTTAATTGGTTATATTGAAATTGTGTATGTTTGATAATGCGTGTTTAATGTTTCATGTCATAAACAGTACCTGACTGCTTTCAAAACAAACCTACATTCGAGTCGTGGTAGCGGTTGTCCTCTTAGTAGGCAGCTTTTATTGACGAATACGTCACTTACCGACACCAGAAAAAACGTACGCCCTACCTATGTATGTCAATCCATACTAAACATTGTTTAAATTACTGGTTAACTTTCTTGATACTTATGTGTCCCATACTTTACTTGTTATTATTAATGTATTTTAAGATACGAAAGTGCTTTTGTTTTAATAAATCGCATCTTGCAAACTCGTCGACGGCAAATGTGCACTTTAATTGAGAATGAGTGTTTATGGAATTCGTTTAGATTACACATGTGCTTTATAGGGACTCTAAAGGTGTGCATCTCATATTTTGATTTTGTATTTTATTTATTTTTCCAATTTTAATGCCGTTTGAACTTACATAAATTTTGTTGAATTTCTCTCTGAATATAGTGTTATAGGGGATGAAGTCTATCCACTTCTCCACAAAAGCTGCTCAACAGAATTGATTGAGCTTTTACGTGTGTTTCATTGGGACTCTAAAGGTGTGCATCTCATACCTTGTTCATCCAATTTCTTAATTTTGTCACTTGTTTGAACTTAGTTGAATTTGGTTCTATTCATCCTGTTCATCCCGTACAACAGGGGGTGTACTTTATCCACTTCTCCTCAAAAACCACTGCACAAAACACATTTAGCTTACATATGTCTTTTATAGAGACTCTAAAGGTGTATATCTCATATTTTGTTTTTGTATTTTATAGTTTTTTGTATTTTAAGAGACATTTGAACTTAGATAAATTTTGTTGAATTTCTCTCTGATGATAGTGAAATAGGATATATTTAGTTTATAATCAACCATGATATTTATTTAGTAGAAATTTATCACCAGAGCACACTCAGCAGAGGGAACTTTTCCTACTTCTATGTCTACAATAAACACCCCATGGCTTATGTTCCTTGGAAATGACGTCATTGGTGCTAAACCGACAAACGAATTTAGACTCATTTCACATGGTGCAGGTATAGGTGTGGTTCTTGTGTCTCGATGCACAGGCTACTGTTTTAATCCAGCTGCTGCCTGGCCGTCAGCTGGCTATGTGGTCAGTTCCACACTGTGATGACGCTGCAGTTTGAAAAAACGTATACATTGTGTTACCACATAACCAAATTGTACAACATTCAACCTGAGTCCGTTGTCTTTCAACAGTATCGTTTTTCACAAAAACTAAAACGTTTATGCACTACATCTAGCTTGCCATTGGTGAATGTGTCGGCATTCTACATTCGTTACTTAATTCCTACATAAATTGTACAATATATGTTCCACCTCTTCCACTATTCCCACCTGTCGATACCAAATATACTGAAAATTACATGCATCTTAAATCTGGCCAGTTTTGACTCATTACGAAATCCCCATTCACATTCACTGTATTTTGTGCAATTTATAGTAGCCTATGTTTTAATTCAAATGTCAAATTTTGCTGGGAGAATTGAATTTAAAAAACAAAACAATCAATAAAAAAAAGCCCCAAAAACGTATCATTGTGATCAGCGGTATTTTTGTTGTTGTTGTTTGATCGAATCAACAATGCTCGTTCTGAAATATTGTCGATGAACCGAGAATCACTGAGAGAGTGTTTATAAAATCATGTCACACATACACTTACACAAATCCATGAATTCCTCATACAAATGGTCTTTGTCACCAATACCAAGTGTTTCAGTGAAATCTAACGAAACATATCAGATGCAGCGCTCGGACGCAAACTGACGCCCACTGACAGTGGAAGTTCTCCTCATTTCTGACTATTTCCCTTGTTCACAATAAGAACAAAAAGAAAGAAACAACCAGCAGATTGTCAGAATGTTTTGGACTACTTACATGTCACATTTATGTATATACATTGCTTGAAACAACGAAATTTTCCATCGAAAAATATGGCGTACTCGTGTCAGTGAACACGCCATTTTGAGAATGTCACTTCCCGATAGTGATGTCATACATACGTCAACATTGTTACACATATTTGGTATTTTCATTGACGTGAGGTTATGAATGAAAATACACACGATCACTCTGTTCTGCTGCTTCTTTCGTGTTTTCACAAACTTTTCTCACGTGATTAATTTTAGTATTATTATCTTTTGATTTGGGACTAGACAGGAGACCAGTTTAAAATCAAGTGGCACCAATTACATCATAATCAAAGGGCGGTAACTCGGCAAACAAGGGCCACATAATGGCATAACATTTCAACACTTATTTTGAGGGTTATACTTTCATTGTAATAAAAATGAGTGTATAATTTCAAACATTGATATTAAACATTTAAAATATTTCACTTTGTTTCACATAAGAATAAATGTGATTTTATAGTGTACACTTCCCCTTCAAGAGTAATCACTAATTTTAAATGTAATTTTTCTTCCTCACAGTGGACAGAGATATCACAGAGCAGGGAATTTCCAATTGATTTCAATCAAGTTTATTTGTGAGCGTGATGTATTATGAATTTTATTCAGAAAAGGGGCAAATATGTCCAGGGGCTTAAAACAGTAGTTTGTGCATCAAGATTAAAGAACCACACACCTGTACCTACACCACATGAATCAAGTCTGATGAGGTCCAGTGATGTCATTTATACATTGACAGCAGTGATCTCATATTACAAGGGATGTAAGCCATGGTGTGTTTATTATGAAAAAAGAATTCTCAGTAAATGTGAAAAAATATTGATTGATTTAATACAAAAAGTACATTAGTTACTTGTAACATATGTGTTTATTTAGCTTTGAAACTTACAGTTAAAAGTATCTTTTATATTGAAAAAGTGCCAGAGAAATAGGTTTATTTTCATGTGACCTTGCCAAATAGGAATGAGGTGAAAGCTTCATGAATATGAAGACATTGAGAAGCCTGTTTCCTTGTTCAAGATGAGAGCTAATCAGGTTTCTTATGAGATCAGTTCACAAGCCATTGATCACTGATTTCAGTGATGTCAGAGATAATGCTCATAAAAAATATGTAATTATTAGTAGGGGTGTGTATTGGCAAAAAATATGTATTGCAATATATTGGTGTGTGCCAAGCATGGGACATGAGTTTTATTCGAAAATGCTGAATGCCTTAATTATATTGGCACAATTGTCAGTTGTGAAAGGAGGAAATCAATGTTTTGTTAGTAACTTCCATTCCTCAGCTGCCTCTTTTAAAGAGTGTCTGAAATATGTTCAGCTGAAAAAAAAGGTTTCATGTCTTGAAAATGTTTATACATTTATATTTTTTCATAGTTATCTAGCTTTACCGTGAGTAGTATATACACTGGGGGTACGAGATCACTTTTGCCAAAGGCCTCTGTAAAGCTTTATTTCATAAATAAAGCCTTTATCAGGCCCCAATCTCTTCCACTAGTGTATATACTACTTTTGAATCCCCCAACCAACTTCCTGGTCACTATGCCCGGTTAAATATCTTGAATCGCTACTTCTTGGGTGGCAACATGGTGCCGTGAGGTATGATCAATAATTCCTCTCTGATGACCCCCCTCGGCGGCCCGTCTTTCAAGTAGTACAAGTTTCGGCTTGTCGGCCTTGATGTCCACTTTATCTATGCTGTAAGTCTTGACCGACCATGTCGGGTCAGTGGCTCGTTTACGAGTGTCTCCTTCGTGTTTCCCCAGCTGGTAGAGGTACCTCACGAGGACCCAGTCGGGTATCTGTTTCTCCTTCCCATGCGATGGTGCAGCCGGTTCGGACGTCACTGATTTCCATTTAATAGCGTCGCCCGGTTTCTTGCCGGTGAGATGAGTGGTTTCGTGGTTGATAGCCGACACCACTTGAGGTAGCCCCGCTACCCATTCCGTTGATCGTCTCCCCGGGTTGACCATCTCTCTCGCATACTGATGCCCGAATAAGTGCTCGGCCAGAGTCCGATTGAATCTCTCGACTATGGCTTGGCTGCAATGAGCCCCGGCCGCGCCAGGCCTGGCCTGGACGCCATACTTGGTTAGCAGTTGTGACACAGCACCCATGAACGCTTGTATATGCTCTCGAACCCGCTGGCTACTTGGGCTGAATCTTTCACGGTTAAGGGCTCGGCTTCTTTGTAGCGGCTGGCCACGTCAACGACGGTTAGGGCATACTTGTACCTCCTGTCATGGGGTAGGAACAGGAGGTCGGCCTGGTGGACGCTATTGGGTGTCTAGGTACGTAGCGTGGTGCCCGTAGGTGGATCTGCCACAGGGCTTGTTTTTCAAGCTACTCTTTGGCCTCGTCCGGGGATACTCTCGCCATTTTGGCAAGCTTATGTATGGCGCTAGCCCCTTTCCAGTACCCACGCGGGCTGTAGTAAATGACCTCAAGGCGTCGTGACATCGTATACATACGTTTATTTTTAGTTCCATTTTTCGTGCCTGTACGCGTACGTGTTGATCCCGTCAATGGCTATCCAACGCTTTGTGTCCATCGGCGACAGGGACGTCTTGTTTATCGTCAGTCCGTATATCCTGTATCCATCGCTTCTCAGCGTGTTCATCTGATGCCTGAAGGTGCGGGTCATGAACAGGGCTTCCTTGAACCTGGCGTGTCTGATGTGTTGTTTCACCACGTACTTCTTAACCCCCTTCACCTTCCGGATCTCGCCGTTGTCGGCTTTCAGGATGAAGTACATCTTGGGCCTCAAGCCTATGTACTCAGCGATGGGTGTGCCGGCGCATTCATCCTTCATCTTGCCAAGGACCTTTTTGTTAACCGTGCTGTGCATGGGGTGGCCCTTGGGGTAGTTGCTGGTGTCGTACAGGTGCATGTGTTTCTTCATGTCCTCGTACACGTCCTCGGTTCGAATCTCCATCAGCAGGGAGTCCGTGTCCGTGTACAGCTTCTCATTGTAGTAAAAGTCGTACATCAGGTGCTTGGAGAGGTCGAGGATGCTCATCCCCACATAGACGGGCCGGTTGAATTTGATGTGGCTTTTCTCATGTGCAGGGCCACCAGATCGTCGGTGAATATCTTGCTCCGGTTGAATGCCGGGCTGGCTATCAGTCTCCTGAGCTTGTCTTCCTCTTTCGACCAGACCAGCTTCACGGTCACGCGTTTCCTCAGGTTCTCCATCGTCTTACCGAACACCAAGTTGTTCATGAGCTTGTAGAGGTTCTACTAGAAGTCACTGGTGGCCCTTTTTCGCAGGTCCGTGTTCATTCTGATGTAGGGCTCCATCCAGGGGCTTTGGTTGAACTATGAATTTTAGCCAGCCTCATACCCAGCGACAGGTACAGCTGTAGGTTGCGATAGTGAACGATGTACTTGGTTTTGTTCATCAAGTTGGGTACAAGTTTTTCAACGTTGGCCGGCTTATTACCCCTGAGCAAGTTTCGTTGGTAGTCAGACATCCAGTCCGGGTCCACCATCAAACGTTCTGGAGCCAGGGGGTAGCCGTTGTGTGACTTGTGTAATGCTGCACGATACTCAAGTCCACTTCGAGTATGTAACCCTTCCCCGAACGTCTATCTCAGGCACCCACTCGAATCCCCCGGTGGGTAGATACTGGCTCATGGCCCAGCCGTACAGGTTGTTGGCGTCAAGATAGAGGATGTGGATGGTGGGCTTGCTAGAGTCATAGCCCTTCACGTACTTGTTGTTGGCTTTCGCGTAGCCTTTGGAGGCCATGGAAATCCCGCCTCGCAAGCCTTTCTCGATGAACAGGCGCTTGTCGTAATCGGTGAGCAATTCCAGCTTAACTCCGGTCTTTTTCAGCACGGCATCCCATGATAGACCGGGGCTGGTGTAGTACCATGCGGGATCGAGTTGATACTGCTTGAAACACGTCTTTCTGAACGTCTCGAACACGTCAGCCAGCAGGAGTATGTCGTCGTGGTAATCACCCAGGTTCCTGCAAGCCCAGTTTCTCCCACACATTCTGGGCGTGGCTGTAATCGTCCTGGGTGATGGCCGAGTCGGTCAAGTTGCTGTAAAACCGGTCGATGGGGGATAGTTGGGTCTCGGCAAGCTTGGCCCAGCTGTACATGTACTCGTAGGGGTAAACACCCTTCCTAATCAGCAGGGGTCGAGTCTTGGCGTCGGTGTATCGATTGGTGATGTGGAAGGTATCGTTGGCCTTGACCAAACTGTCGAGAGATGACAGCAGGAACTGAACTGAATCGATGAACCTCAGGCCGTTCAGGGAGAAGGAGATGTATCTCTCCATGTTGTTGGGGATGCACGTCAGGTTGCCGTCGACCCTTGCGATGGCCTGCATGATCAAGTGAGATCCGTACCCTCTCAAGTTGTTTTGGGGTTGATTCTGAGCTTGAGGTTGCACTCGCTGTGCGTGGCGCTTCTGTACTCCCCGGTGATGTGACAGTGATCTCTCACCGAATCTCCATCCAGGGGTGAGTCACACACGTGGCAGTGAGTGCTGCAGCCTTGAGCTCGCCGGTCGGCTTGGGTCATATGCATGGGAACAACGGTGTACAACCTCTTCCTGGTTTTCTCTTCCTGTTGCAAGCACATGAGAAACTTTTCAGCCTCGTCGGGACCTCTGTACACCACGGGAGCATTCGTTTTCCCGTCACATCGGACGACCACGTATCCGAAACCCACAGGCCTCGTGCTCCTGCATTTTGTGCATGTTGGGGGACGGCCCGATGTCAACGGGTTTGACGAGGGCTTCGAAGTCGGCGTAGATGATGTAAGGTATGGGCATATGGTTCTTTTGTTTGCAGAATTTTAGGGTGTTGTCGCCTTCCTTGGGCATGTTGATTTGTATGCCCCACTCCTAGGCAATCCTCCCGGTGTGATTCCAGCAGGTCGACCCGGGAACACGCCTGCAGGATTGGCTGAAGGCTTATCACAGGAAATTTAAAGGGGAGTCGACGCTGTTCATCCTGGACGACTGCAGCGCTAACAAGGAGATAACAAAGAAGAGAAACATGCTATCGTACCTGGCCTTCTCCGGCCGGCATGCTCAGCACAGTGTCTGGGTGCTGACGCAGAAATTCAACTCAGTGTTGAAAGACCTCAGGGAACAGACGCGATGGGTAGCCTTATTCCACTGCAAGGACAGGGATTCGTTTGAGGAGTGCTTGAGAGAGAACGACGTGATCCCTAGCAAACTAGAACGGGAACGGGTGAAGAGGCAGCTAGCCGAGATGAAGCATGCTAAGCTCGTGCTCAAGACTGACCAACCTGTGGCTTACCAAGTGCTTAGCAAATGCTTAGGAATTAACGGTTACAGTTCTATATAGATGTCAGCTTTTGAAGTGCTCATCGTGTGTAACTTAACCTTCATCTCGCTATGTTTCGCGTGTATCGGGTATTATATTATTAGATGGCCACCAAGGACATCCTCGTGAAACAAGGGATCATACCGGGGAATATTTGGAAGTAAATATAGGTATATATAGGATGGCTATGATCGCGGGGCTTTAGTCAACGCCCTGGCATTTTCCGGGAGCAATTATCTGTTCTCGAAGTACGGGAGTCAAATGCGGCCGAGGTAGAAGCGGAACGAAAACGGCACGACATAGCCGTGGAGAAACTGCAAGCCGCGCAAGCCGAGTACGCGAAGAAACGTATGCAGAGACTTGATTACATTAACGATTGACTTGAGCGTGAAAACCATGCCGTTCAAACGTTCAAGGACGTCGACCACCCCGCGAAAGAATACTACCTGCCGACCGGTAAACAGCTCGAACCCCTCGATGAACCCACACTCTCTCAGTACTACGCACCATCCCCGGGGCAAAAAGACCGAGAACTGGCCTTCGTTGTGATGGGCCTAGCAGCGACTGTGTTAATTGCAAAGCAATTAAACTAGGTACCCATATGAGTATACCAAAGATGAGACCTGCCCCGTATCGATGCCAGTACGTGCTTATGGGGAAAACCGAGACCTGCGGTAGGAGATGCAGGACTTGAGGGGTACTGCTGTTTTCATAGGAGGTGTTTCATGAACTACACGTGCTCCGTATGCGGCATCGGAGTGAAATGCCACTACTGCCTATGTAAAGCAAACAGGCAAACGTAGTCCGGCACCAGCTTATCTACGAGAAGAAAAAGGACTACATAAACGAACGTAGGCGCCTCCTCAGGATGGAAGTGTAAGGGCCCTCATTAATTTTTGCCCCCCTAGCAGGAGTTACCTTCTTTGCCGGAGGCCCAATTAAAAACTGTGTACACCTAGGTATAATGATGCCTGCGTTCGTGCGAACTACCATAACCCCGAAAGGTTACCTGAGAAACTGGCGGATGAATATAGCCGAGAGCATACCCGTCACCGTCATCAAACCTCTGATCACCGGTATACTCGAGGAACTGAATGGCCTGGGGCGCTTCAAATTTCAGTTCACATTGGAAATGACATGGGGTGAGGGGGACGTCATTTATACTTTCCCAATCACAGGTGGGCAAGAAATCACGACTCAACCTGAGCTGGGTAAGTACCTCAACACCTCATTATGAAGTATACAGGAACACTACCCCCAGGATAAGTACGGGATCAAAACGGTCTACCTAAGCATAGCCGACTACAACGCTGAAGTGGAACTACTGGTACCAGCCCTCCACCTGCTGAAAGCAAAATTTCACTAAGGCGCGCTTTATTTTTTTACCTAGATAAGGCTGGAGGAGTTACCTCCCTTCCCTAGCCAGTGACCCAATTAGAGATAGGGTTTACATCTGAGTATAACAATGTCTACTGTCCTGGAGCTACGGTTCGTGTGGACTGAACACGCTATAGGTAACTACCTGAGGGGCTGGCGGATGAATGTAGGCCAAAACATAGATATCGACGACGTCAGACCCCTGATCGCTGGCAAAGTCAACGAGGAACTGACCAACCTGGGGAGCCTCAAATTCCTGATCACGGTGAAAATGTTGCTTGATAAACAGCAGACGGACGGTGCCATTGAGTACGCTCAGCCTTACTTCAGAGGTAAACAAGACGGCGCGACTCAACCCGAGACGATAGACGCGTCCATCGACACCTCACTTCAGCAAATACGAGAATGCCTGGAATGCTTCACGCACAGGGGTTCTGGGTGGGCCGTGGACAAAATCGATAAGGTCTATCTAGACATAGCTAACTACGCACTGTTCAGAGGCGGATCGCACCTAGACTTACCCCCCTACTACAAGAAGAAACAAGCCAGGGTCAGCGTCAAAAACAGAGGAGACGATTGCATGAGGTTAGCGATCAGGTCAGCCTTGTTTCCGGCCGGCATTAATTCGAACAGACCTTCGAGCTACCCCCAAGACGACGGACTCAACTGGGATGGTATAGACGAACCCAGCCCCATATCTCAGGTCACCAAAATCGAGAAACAGAACCCCATAGCCATCAACGTCTTTGGGCACGAAGGCAACAAAACGATCGTTCACAGGATCAGCCTGGTGACCGAGGGTCGCGTCATCAATAAATTCATGATCCAGTGAGGTGACAAGTATCACTACACGTGGATAAAACACTTCAGCAGGCTGTTGTACGACCAATCGGCACACAGAGAAAAGAGACACTTCTGCGAACGGTGCCTGCACGGCTTCACCCGGGCCGACCTGCTGGAATCACACCGGGAGGATTGCCTAGGCGTGGGGCAGACGGCCATACGAATCGACATGCCCAAGGAAGGCGACAACACCCTAAAATTCGGCAACCACAAAAACCAGATACCCGTACCTTACATCATCTATGCCGACTTCGAAGCCCTTGTCAAACCCGTTGACATCGGGCCGTCCCCCAACATGCACAAAACGCAGGAGCACGAGGCCTGTGGGTTTCGGATACGTGGTCGTCCGATGTGACGGGAAAACGAATGCTCCCGTGGTGTACAGAGGTCCCGACGAGGCTGAAAAGTTTCTCATGTGCTTGCAACAGGAAGAGAAAACCATCAGGAAGAGGTTGTACACCGTTGTTCCCATGCATATGACCCAAGCCGACCGGCGAGCTCAAGGCTGCAGCACTCACTGCCACGTGTGTGACTCACCCCTGGATGGTGATTTGGTGAGAGATCACTGTCACAATACCAGGGAGTACAGAGGTGCCGCTTACAGCGAGTGCTACTTCAAGCTCAGAATCAACCCCAAAACAATCAACATCCCCGTGGTCTTCCACAACTTGAGAGGGTACAGCTCTCACTTGATCATGCAGGCCATCGCGAGGGTCGACGGCCCTGCATCCCCAACAACATGGAGAGATACATCTCCTTCTCCCTGAACGGCCTGAGGTTCATCTATTCAGTTCAGTTCCTGCTGTCATCTCTCGACAGTTTGGTCAAGGCCAACGATACCTTCCACATCACCAATCGATACACCGACGCCAAGACTCGACCCCTGCTGATTAGGAAGGGTGTTTACCCCTACGAGTACATGTACAGCTGGGCCAAGTTCGCGGAGACCCAACTACCCCCCATCGACCGGTTTTACAGCAACTTGACCGACTCGGCCATCACCCAGGACGATTATGGCAACGCCCAGAATGTGTGGGAGAAACTGGGCTGCAAGAACCTGGGTGATTACCACGACCTGTACTTGAGAACGGGCGTACTCCTGCTGACTGACGTGTTCGAGACGTTCAGAAAGACGTGTTTCAAGCAGTATCAACTCGATCCCGCATGGTACTACACCAGCCCAGGTCTATCATGGGATGCCGTGCTGAAAAAGACCAGAGTTAAGCTGGAATTGCTCACCGATTACGACATGCACCTGTTCATCGAGAAAGGCTTGCGAGGTGGGATTTCCATGGCCTCCAAACGCTACGCGAAAGCCAACAACGAGTACGTGAAGGGCTATGACTCTAGCAAGCCCACCACCCACATCCTCTACCTTGACACCAACAACCAGTACGGCTGGGCCATGAGCCAGTATCTACCCACCGGGGGATTCGAGTGGGTGCCTGAGATAGACGTCATGAGCATACTGCCGGATTCGGGGAAGGGTTACATACTCGAAGTGGACTTGGAGTATCCAGCAGCATTACACAAGTCACACAACGGCTACCCCCTGGCTCCAGAACGTTTGATGGTGGACCGGGACTGGATGTCTGACTACCAACGAAACTTGCTCAGGGGTAATAAGCCGGCCAACGTTGAAAAACTCGTACCCAACTTGATGACCAAAACCAAGTACATCGTTCACTATCGCAACCTACAGCTGTACCTTTCGCTTTTTATGAGGCTGGCTAAAATTCATAGGGTGCTCAAGTTCAACCAAAGCCCCTAGATGGAGCCCTACATCAGAATGAACACGGACCTGCGAAAGAGGGCCACCAGTGATTTCAAGAAGAACCTCTACAAGCTCATGAACAACTCGGTGTTCGGTAAGACAATGGAGAACCTGAGGAAACGCGTGACCGTGAAGCTGGTCTGGTCGAAAGAGGAAGACAAGCTCAGGAGACTGATAGCCAGCCCGGCATTCAACCGGAGCAAGATATTCACCGACGATCTGGTGGCCCTGCACATGAACAAAAGCCACAACAAATTCAACCGGCCCGTCTACGTGGGGATGAGCATCCTCGACCTCTCCAAGCACCTGATGTATGACTTTTACTACAACGAGGTCAAGAAGCAGTACGGCGACAGGTGCGAAGTGCTGTACATGGACACGGACTCCCTACTGATCGAGATTCGAACCGAGGACGTGTACGAGGACATGAAGAAACACATGCACTTGTACGACACCAGCGACTACCCCAAGGACCACCCCATGCACAGCACGGTTAACAAAAAGGTCCTTGGCAAGATGAAGGATGAATGTGCCGGCACGCCCATCGCCGAGTACATAGGCTTGAGGCCCAAGATGTACTCCATCCTGAAAGCCGACAACGGCGAGATCTGGATCCACAGTGCGCTGCAAGACATGCTCGCAGTCTTTGGGGCATTGAAAGACACACATTTCTCAGGAACAGCTGTTGGATGGTCTGCAGCCTCTGATGGTCTGTGGTCTGATCATGACACCACCCCCCTCCAAAACGATCATGTTCAAGGACACAGTTTGGCGCAAGTCTTTCTCCTTTACGTCAATAAATCAGTTGACGTCCATCTGCAAAGGATAAGTTAAACCTGGATTCCTCTGAAAAAATGACATCTGGCCATGTCCTGTTGCCAAGATTGGCCTCATTTGCTGCCCATCGCTGTCTGGCAAGGCTGTGGCGATGCAATAAGGTTGGACCATGGTACGGGTGAAGACACCGGATGTTGAAGGCAGCAAGGCGTCCTTGCACCTTTTGGGTGCTGAAATGACGTTGACTTGTCCCAATTGTCCTCCTTGCCTAATCATCAGCTGTTTGGAACCAATTTCGCAAGTGTGAAACTCGGATATTGCGGTTTTGTCGAGCTGTTATCACAGGTGGTGCACCAGGTCGCGGACGATCAGCAACACTTCCGGGTAGCCCGAAAACGTTGTCTGAGTCGACTTACAGTGGATGGATACACATTAAAGTGCCTGGCAATCATCACATCTGAAGCACCTTGGCTGACCATACCGATAACCTGATTCCTTTTGTCTTGTGTCAAGTGTGGCATTTTCTCAAAGTGATTGAGTTCCACAATTCCTTGTGCTTTTACAGGGCCTGGGTGCAGGTACTGCATGTGCACAACGTGTTTCATGAATGTGGTTGTGTTTACGAGAAATGTCAAAGGTTCAGTTTTAAGTATCAAAGTTCATGTGAGAGGAATGCTCCGGGACTCAAACTCGAAATGGGCCAGAATAACAGCCTTTTATCCCTACATCCTCTGTATCGCAGGCAAAAATCTTCAATGGAACTTTTGTGAGTTTCAGGACAACAAATACCAATTGCGTTTTTAATGGCTTACAGTATAGAATCCTACTCTGACTTCAAAACTCTAATATGCTCAATATTATTTCACTGTTAATATCTTAATACTGACACACAATGTACATATGTGTTTGTGGGTGGCCGGACCCAAGAATATCTCTAATCTAACTTCATTTAGGGAATGGCAACTATAATCTAAGACTGCATCGTTTTCATTGAGGAAGCTCTCACCTAGTAGGACTGACTTTGGTTATGAGGCAGGACATAGAATTTTTGTGAAAATTCCTGATCCACAATGACAAAATCTAACACAACCGAACCCAACACTTTGTGCAATTTGACGCCAACACCTTAAATCTGTGGAAAGGGTGAGTTTCCCAGTGTAGGGTTGTCGAAAGTTTTGTTTAGAAAAGCAGATGAAATGCAGCAAATGGATGCCCCTGTATCTATTAAACAATTTGTTGTTTTAGTACCAAATGTAACTTCAATTACATTTTTGGCAAGGGGTGTAACTAAGGACTCAGTTGGAATTTCACTTTGGAAATTACTTTCCATACCAGACTCCATATTTTCTCGTGAAAATGGCTGAAATTGAACCGTGCACCGTCCCCTTCTCAAAGAGCTGTATCCACCCCTGTAGTACTTACAGTTTTTGAAGACTAAATATCTTCCTTGGTTGGTGACTTTACAGGAGTTGGTGGTCCTCAACTCATTAAGCCCGAGAGCCACCTCACTACTCAACACCTGGAACCCCTTGCTGATTGCCCACTCGCTGTGCCGAGATTAATTAGTGCTAATCACACCTGATTTCCCTGGCAGGTTTCGGGGATGACAGGAAACTGTCTAGTCGTACAAACAAGTCCTGATTGTTTAATTGTGTCGTAAAGAGAGAGAGAGAAAATGTTTATTAAAGTGTCACATGCTTTTGCAATAAAATACAGTACATTACATTAAAGACATACATTAAACACAAAAAGCACCTGGACATTTGGCCTATGAGACACTAAAAATCACAAGCATTATCACAGTAATACAATAAAATAAGAGAATACAAATAAAACACACCATTACATACATTCCAGATTAATAACATGATATTTTAATCCGACAAAAGTTATAAAAGCACTTCACCATATTGATGTAAACGTGCACACTCACACGCAAACATGCAATTATGCACTCACTCAACCCCCTCACGCAATCCTGCATTCACACACATCGTACAATCACGCACTCACATACACAATCACAGGCTTACGCTATGACATTCTCGCACAAACGTACACGTACATAAGCAATAACGTACTCACGCGCACATACATACATACATACATACACACACTGACACACACATACATGCGCACATACATACGTACGTACGTACGTACATGCATACACACACGCATACGAACACACAGGTACACACACACATATACAGGTACACACATATATACATATACAGGTACACACATAGACTACTCAACACCTGGAACCCTTGCTGATTGCCCACTCGCTGTGCCGAGACTAATTAGTGCTAATCACACCTGATTTCCCAGGCAGGTTTCGGGGATGACAGGAAACTGTCTAGTCGTACAAACAAGTCCTGATTGTTTAATTGTGTCGTAAAGAGAGAGAGAGAAAATGTTTATTAAAGTGTCACATGCTTTTGCAATAAAATACAGTACATTACATTAAAGACATACATTAAACACAAAAAGCACCTGGACATTTGGCCTATGAGACACTAAAAATCACAAGCATTATCACAGTAATACAATAAAATAAGAGAATACAAATAAAACACACCATTACATACATTCCAGATTAATAACATGATATTTTAATCCGACAAAAGTTATAAAAGCACTTCACCATATTGATGTAAACGTGCACACTCACATGCAAACACGCAATTATGCACTCACTCAACCCCCTCACGCAATCCTGCATTCACACACATCGTACAATCATGCACTCACATACACAATCACAGGCTTACGCTATGACATTCTCGCACAAACATGTACACGTACATAAGCAATAACGTACTCATGCGCACATACATACACACACTGACACACACATACACGCGCACACACATACATACATACGTACGTGCGTACATGCATATGTACGTACGTACACACATGCATACGCACACGCACACACAGGTACAACACACATATACAGGTACACACATATACTGACTGACTGACTGAGTTTGGTTTTACGCCGCTTTTAGCAATATTCCAGCAATATCACGGCGGGGGACACCAGAAATGGGCTTAACACATTGTGCCCATGTGGGGAATCGAACCCGGGTCTTCGGCGTGACGAGCCAACGCTTTAACCACTAGGCTACCCCACTGCCCCTACACACATATATACATATACAGGTACACACATATATACATATATAGGTACACACATACATATAGGTACACACATACATACACATACATATACACACATACAGTTCACTACATACTGCACACACTCAGGCTGCTTTTTGCTTTATCACACTCTACACCTTCCACACACATATATCCCACATGAACAGACACACAAAACACATGGATATAAGCATATTAAAATATATATACTATATATACTATATCAAAAGTGGGGTTCTTCTTCTCGCCATAAGATGCACCTTGGAAGCAAGTAGAAGGTGGCATTGAGGATTTTGCATTAAAAAAATAAATTTTTCTTTGTTTTTTTTCTGCATAAAAGCATGATCTATTTTCAGGGCCAATATAAAAACGTTGTACGTAATATCTGAGTACAGCGGGCACGTGATGGTGAAGTGGGCTTCATCCTCAATATACAGTGGGTAGAGTGGACAAACTCGGTCATTTAGTGGGATAGGCGGCTTAGCAAATCTACCAGTCTCGATGCACAGAGGGAGACTGCAGGCTCTCAGTTGTATGAAGGACTTGCGGTGGTGTCTTGACATCGTATTGGTTACATAGGGTTCAGGGCATAAATCTTTCTTAAACAGTCGATAGGTCCTAAGCTTGTTTCCATTTGTTGCATTACCTTTATCATTCCACAAAGTAAAGATATGTGTTGGAAGAAAGCAGGTGTGAATACATATCGTGTATTGCAAAGTTTTATGTAATTTTATTGCAAGCTTCTCTTGTAGACCTTTGGCGGCATGTACATTATATTTTATCACCATTTGCATGTATTCTTTGTATGTAAGAGATGAGACACACATAAACAAATTCTCCCTCTTATATCATTGTGTGAGGTTTAATTTTACCAAACATTTAGACAATGACATATTGTAAAGAAGAATTTACTTACATACTTTATAATCTTCGACGAAAATAGCGTTTTTGCCGATACATTTCTAGTGTATTTTAATGAAAGTACTATTACGCTAGCCTGTGACTAACATAGAGCACATTCATAGCTTGGCACTTTGTTTCATCTAGATATAATGCAGAAAACATACGTGACCATACAAACATACATATACAAAATGTATACTACATATTCCTTGCATAGAAATATAAAAAAAGAGTCACGTGAGAGGGCATCATCAAATTTCCCGAATAGAACGTTCGGTATCTCAACTGTTCAATAAAGTGGCTGGTCATATGTTATGTCGTATCATAACCAATTGTATCGGGATGTTCCCATTTCGCCTACATCCCATTTCGCCTACAGTAATTGAGGATGGCAACTCATCCACCCCTCATTCAGCGAAAGGGAAGGCCCACATTTCCTGCTCAGTGTCGTGAAAAGAATGTGTTCACTGTTTTGTTTTGTTTTTTTATTAATTAAAGTGGTTTGTTGCTTAATAATGCAAATTACTGTAATAGGTTTGAGATCAAAGTCACTTTATATCTATGTTTATAAGATTTGTTGTTTTAATGAAGCCTTAATAATGTGGCTACTCTAAGGCTTCCTGCTCAATGTGCAATTTTTTTATGTTCTCTTCTCCGTGTACTGTTGTTTTAACATAAAGTATATCAGGGATGTGAAATGTTGTTTGTGATGTCTAAATGGCAAACGCATTTCTTCAGAGAGTAGAATTTATTACGACACAGAGAAGCGGGCAGCAAGTTCTATATGATGGATATCGCTATCGACTGAATGTGTTAACGTCAGGTGGCAACACACTGGAAGTGTGTTCAGACAGGATGCAAGGCACGTTGCAGTACCATAGGGGACCACATCACCATTGCATCTGACCACTGCCATCCCAGATAGAATGAAGATCATACACGTCTTCTAAGCCGGGTCCGTGAACGTGTGCAGACCGACATCACTCCAGTTCAGCAGATATACAATGATGAGCTGAATGCAGCTGAAGACGTGAATGCAGCAACCATGCCATCCTTCAACAGCTGAAGTCTGGACTGTATTGACAGCGAAGCAAGTGTATTCCACCTCTTCCCTAGTCTCGAGCTGAGGTTGATCTGCAAGAACCTTGGACTCAGACCCTAAATGGGGACATCGACGACGGTGTTGACGACAAGCTGCTCGTATTTGCTACAACTGATATGCACATGTCCCAGTTTGTGGGCGCAGGTTTACATTGTGCATTGTATGGTAGACGAGAAAATGTACCCTCTCGATTACAAGGACCAGAACCTACCAGTCCGCTCACATGTGAACAGAGTTGGTGCCTTGCCCCTGCTGCCTATTGGTGAAATCCATGATGCCTGGATGGCTGTAATGGATGCAGGACCCAACACTCCATCGATTCAATAACTACGTCACAGCCAACTGGGTGGACTACGACACACGCTTTCCAAGAGAGATATGGAACCAACATGAAACTATTGGCCCGAGAACTAACAACCACTTGGAAAGCTTTCATCTGGGACTAAAGAAGAGGTTGAAGAAGTCCCATCCTAACCTCTATGAATTTGTCAAGGAAATCAAGAAGATTGAGTCAGCTGACCGACGATTTCACTTGCAGATAGACCATGGTGGTGGAGTCCGCTCACATCCTCGCAAGTACAAGGAACTGGACGCTAGACTGACTCACTTGAAGGACCAGTTAGCAACTGGAAGAAAGACAGTGCTGCAGTTTCTGGACGCAGCTGGACATTTAATTAAACTGCAAATACATTAGATTTGTTAAGACCAATATGAACTTGATATCTTCAATGACTTGATATATAACTTGATATATTTGTGCTTATGTGATTTGATATAACTTGATATGTTCAAGGTTATGATTATATTATTTTATATATACTTGAGATATTTATACATATATACTATTAAAACGGTCAAACCAACTCAACCCGACTCACAAGTTTGTTTCTCATTATTTGGGTTAGTCCATTAAACTGCAGTGAACAACATACAAATCCTGTGTTCACTCATGTGTTAATTTGTTTTGATAAGGGTGTAGGCGAAATGGGATGTAGGCGAAATGGGAACAAGCCATCGTATCATGAGATACCTGTCACAGAGGAAAGGACAGGTGATAAGGCGTGGGGAAATTTCTGAAGAGCACGTTTGGTCACTCAACAGCTTGGATAGAGATTGATTATTGGCTATATCATTGACCAGTCGATATGCTGGGTTTCGGCTTTATCAATTCAAGTTACCATGTAACAGTTTGTGTATTGTTAACATACACACTGGTAACGATGTATGAAATATACACATAAGACAAATAGGAGTAGATAGACACTTTGGTGAGTTTATTTGTCCTCATTTTAGTATTTATTTACCTATAGATTTTACGCACACAACTAGTACATAAAACATAATGGTTTCCTGTACATGTAAATATAATCTTCACCTTGATATGAATGAATATCCAAACTAAAGTACACGTATTACAGAATTCACGAAATGACACTATAGTGAATTATTATAGTGTATATATACTTGCAGTTGAAACACACACACACCCCTCCAAATATTTATGAAGGAGGGCGTGCTTATATTTATACTGAATGCAAACGAGGTTCATAAGATAACAGATGTGCATGCATGCATAAACATCACAGAGAGGGGCGTGACTCCATAAAGCAAGATGTCCAATGATATAACAGTGCATCTGTTTATTTTACACTTGTCATGGGACAAACCTTTCAACAAGGATGTAACTACATATGCATTCTACCTGAGGCTGTTATTTAAAGGTCGAAAGAGGTGTTCAATTATCTCATTACTGTAATCTTCTTGAATGATTATATGCATGTGTATCGATACCGTAGCTGATATACTATCCAGCTTTATTGATGATGGATCTATAGAGACTGAGTTCATTGATACACGTGATAATTACACCGAATTTGATAATTACAGAGATCAAATACAAATGTTTTACACAATGCTCATGTAAATTGCATAGAAAACTTACAATTCAAATCAACATGAAACTGTCAACAGCTTGAACAAAAATGCTTGAAATACCTTTGAATGGTTTATATGTAATAACTTATGATATTACTGCTGTCTATGTGTGAGAATGTTTTGAATTACCAACTTACTGTGTTTGTAACAAACGTAGTAAAAGATTTCATCGTTGTAATAACACTGACATGTATATATATTCGATGCGAAGGCGCAATATTCGATTAGGTAACATTATCAACTTTAGATTATGGAAAATAACTAGTTACAATTCAGTAAGCTTCAAATTATTAAAGGTCACATGCAACGTAAAACACAACTTTGCAGATTCTGATACCTTTCAGTATGGACTTACCGAAACAAATCATCAAAAATGCAAATTCAACTTATAAAGTTGAAAAATAACGCGATGAAAAAAATGATGCGTATAAATCGGAGTTCAAGCGATTCACAAATTTCCCCTTGACTTTTAGGAAAACTGGTTTCAACAGCTGGGCTAGCTCATAGCAATCTTCAGTGAAATAAGTTTCGGCGCAACTTGGAAGCGAGGCTGTCTGGTGAATACTTTCGGTGAAGGCTTTGGTGTAAGCTATTTTCCTAATGTTTTGTTGATATCTCACAGGCGCGAGCTTTTTATATGTTATGACAGTAAATAAACTGTTTATATAATTTCATTTGTCTATTTCACAACACGTTCTTCTTACCGAGTCACTTTCTCAGTTCGATACTTAAAAGCAATGTCATTATTTAGCGTTGACAGAATTTCTAACTGTGATATAGATCTGTCGTTGTCACAGACAAAACTCAATGTCTTGTAATTACACAGACAGGCAGGTGTGATACTTGAACACATGACATGTTATGATGTCTGTTGATTGCAAAATGTTATACACAAAAAATGAGCATGTATTTACAAAACCCAACATCTCTATACACACACAATGAGCCGTGAGGGCATCTGCAAATGAACCAGCCGTTACACTTGAGTGCACACCCACCCGCTCTGACTGGGTTCGGTATCCCGGCTGCTTCGTTTCTTGGGAAGTAAACCCAAGTACACAATATTGCACTTTTGATTTGCGATTGTACGCTTATAATTTTGTTTATATGTTTTTTCATTACCAGCAATGTATATTATATGTAATGAATAAGTGATAATTGTGTTTTAATTATGTTTGATTTTTTGGCTGCATGTGACCTTTAAGTTGAATTATGTCTACTCTGTTCGAGCTTGGATGTATAATTATTTGTGTTTATACATTATGTTTCATTATATGAAACATGACAACGTAATAATACCTAAAATATAACTTCCAACTATTCTATTGTACATGTGTTTGAATTCTTTGTAGGTCCTTGAAATTTCGCATATTGTTTCCTATTTATAAGGAAGTTGAAGAAAATATAATCTTCAGTAACCTCTAAACCATTACATCTAATTCAATCAATGTGCATACGAAGTAATTTAGTATGAAGAATACCAGACACTTACCTCTGTAAAAACATCATAATCCCCTTTCTCACCGACATGTGTTCATTTGCCAAACGCTGTACAAGCCTATGATAATGATTAGCAATTGCGATCAAAATGCTTTAAATAATTCTTCTGATTGACACTAAAGGTAGCATCTCTCGCAATACAAGCTAATATTTGCTCAGTACTACTAAATTGGTTGAAATGATAGGTACAGTGCGATTTTTAGAAGTACAACACACAAGTGCGTCTCTTGCTGAATAAGAGGTGCTTTCTGTTGATGAATATATGTGGCTCTCCCTATGAGAAACTGCAAATTACCTACCCCATAAACACATCACTCGCTGTGAGGAGCTGATTAATTTGCCCCATATATGCGGCTCTCGACCTTAATTAGTTAATCCAGTGCTGAGATCAGAGGTGGATGCAGTTGCTTGTTATTCCATATGTTGTTGTAGCTGGTTGTAGTTAGTTCTTCATCTCCGAGGTTCCGAAAATCATTGATTCTCCCCCAAGAACTATGGTCCCTGTGAAAGATACCAATGAGGTTTCTGGTGAAACCCCTTCTGAATGGTGTGCTGGCCATTGTGAGTAATAGCTCAGCAGAGAGTTCAAAGTCATAAGAAGCTAATTACAATTTTATTTACAAGAACAGAATAACATGGGGTGGTCACAGAGAGTGGGTTCAGCCTTCTGGGCTGAGGGCTAGAACTAACCTGTGTTGAAGAGTCTAAACCCCTACTGACTAACATTTGGATTTCCTAACTATTTATCTAGAGCTGAGACAATAAAAAGATTTAGATTCATTGAAGACACAAAATGGAGTGTGCCCTATGATACCCGACAATAAATAAAATGACCAGACGGTTAGTTCCCCTGAATAAGAATTGTGCTAACACAGGATTTTTTGGGGGGGGAGACCTGGCGATCTCGATCAAGGGCCAGTCAATGTTTTACAGGCACAAGGTTGATACGTAAAGTTGAAGTGGTAAAGAAATGAAATAAGTCTAAACTGGTATTTGACATTTCATGTCATAATTTATTTGATGTCACCACAATTAATACAAGATGCAACATATCAAATGAAATACATCAAACATTGTACCAAACATTACAAACTATAAATATATAATCTGTCATATATAGAATTCAATTATGACATTGTTACTTTGTAACAAATTAAATATTTCATCAATATCACTATAAAGCACCCAGTAGTCACAATTCATGTCTCACATATTACGTTACTTCACGCTAGTCTCATTCCAATCTAAGTAGTACAACATATCAATGGGGTGCGGAAGGCAAGCTGTCTAAGGTGCCAAATTAGTAGTCCAGCGAGCTTGAGGTGCCGAGATTGAGCCCACCTGTGACCGGGTGTGAAAACGGAGTCAACTTTGTGTGCAGATTCTTTCAGTGTTGTCACAACCCCTAGTGTACAGTACACAACCCTGTGCAATTAAAAGAACCCACTGGTTTTTATGGTATTATAAAATAAAATATATATGATTATATAACATTCTTATGAAACAGTAAATATACTGACATTTGCCACTGGAACAAAAGGCAGAACAGCACAGCGTCAGATGAACTTGGTGACATCCTCGTTCTTGTAGTCTGTCTGGATGCCGATGTTCTGTGTTTTCCTTCACACACACTGGGCAAAATGAAAGTAACATCCTTTCCAGGCAGCTGCAGTCATTGCTGCTGACTCAAAGTCCATCTGCAATGAAATGTGAAGTTTTATATATATTTTTTCTATTCCACACGTGAGATGTACAGTCAATCTTTCAAATGACTAAAACAATCAGGACCAGGACTGCTGGGAAAACGAGTTCTTCCTGAACTGAATAAGTCTGATACCAACAGTCCAACCAGTGGTATATTTTCACTTATCCAAGCACAGATCATGCCTTTGATATCAGAATTCGCTCGGTCAGCCGATCCTTGACTTTGAGGGTGTCTTGGTTTACCAAGTTCTTTTAGTTCAGTGATTACTTGAGCTGTGAATTCAGACCAATTGTCACTTTGCAGTGTCTGTGGGGCACCAACCATCAGGCATATGTCCATAAGCTGGTAGGCAACTTCAGCTGCTCTCTTTGATGTTAAAGGTCGTAGCACTAGAATCCACTTGAAGGAACCTTGGGGTAGGGACTGCATGTTGACCTGGTCACGGACTGTGAATTCCTTGGACAGAATAGGTCTGATGACGACTCCTTTTGTACTTGGTCGTTTTCGCTTACGCTGACAGTGAACACATGGTGATTTGAACAACTCGACACAATCTCTGGTGATATTGCAGTACATTTTGGAAATTTCTTTCATCATCCTATCTTGACCGCCATGTCCCGTTGCAATGTGTGCTCACTGTATAATGTCAATGTCTCTTCAATGTGAACACAGTAGACTGGTTGATCTTCCGGTGTCTTCCTTCTGACAGTCTCCACACTCAAGAATCTTGGACATCATACTTGGACATCTTGGTGCATCTTCTTTGATGTCGAGCTCTTCAGTTGTAGCATAGTACTTTTGTTTGGGGACAAACACCTTCTTTAGCTCCACATACGTCCGTGAACGTCTCAGCGATCGAATCACCCATATCTGAATGTTCAGATGTGCAAAGCATTGGGAGAAAAATCTTTTTAAAATGTGTGTAAAATGAAACCAGTAAATCTCAAATAAGATCAAACAAATTAAATCAATTATGATAAAGCCTTTGAGTCAGTATGTGTTAGCTACCCCTTTGTCTTTACTTTCTCTGATTACTACAGAGTGTTTGTTTAAGAGAAACCATGTGCACCATGTTTTCTTTGAAAACCCCTCGTTGAGACAACATTCAAAACAAATACCTTGCATTTGATGGATTGACTAAAACTGTTCAGGCAATCAGTCTAACTAGAACTCTAATTTACCAAATGACTGAAGCTTTTTGTCTTTTGACCACATGGCTGATCGTTTTAATAACTTGACCAAATGACTGGTTTTACTGATTGACTGTAACATATATAATGTATGATAACATTTTTTTAATGTATACTATACAGTATATCTTTATATTTTGTAGATGGATAATAATAATTTATCTTGCCTCACACATAAATGTTGCTTTCTGATTGGCTGAGCGTTTTTTCTATTATTTTCAATGTACCCCGCTTACAAGCAAGTAACATTTTCTATGTACCCCGCTGGGAATGCCGAACTCATTTGGTACTTGGTGTAAACATATTTTATTCAAAATAAATTGAACTAGGATTGGTAAACAAGCCATAATGGCTTATTTGAATACCTCTCCATTTCATTGATACATGAATAAAACAAATATTAAATAATATGCAGCATGATAGGAAAGCAACCAACCTGCGTATTAAACATTATTAATCATTTATCAAACCTATGCGATTTTATTATAAAAGTATGGACAGATTGTAGTATGAAAGAATTTACAAGGACATTTTTGTTTGGATTACCATTTAGGACAGAATTTAAATTATATCCATGTTAAGTAAAAATACATGCGATGTCTGATGTTAGAATAATTAGGACAAGTAAAGAAGTAATGTAAAGTATCCTCATAGGGGTGACCACAGGAACAGAATGGATCAACTGAAATGTGCCGTTCAAACATCGCGCTTTCAAATTACTGCACCCAAGTCTGGTATGAGTGGATAATTTGGCAGAAACGTGTACCAAAGTTTTTATCGAATATATTAAAATTGGGTTGTTTTGATGATTGGAATGCATTTTTGAATTGGCCTATGGTTTCAATATCGTACATATTCTCAGGCAAATCATTCCATTGTCGTATTGTATCAGGTAAAAGCGAGTTGCTATACAAATCACTACGACATCTTATAGTTTGGATGTTATTGCTGTTTCTTAATCTATGGTCACTTAACTTTGATACTTTTTCGGGCAGTAGATCAGTTAAATAAACTGGTGTCATATGATGAACCATTTTGTAAAATAATGATAACTTGTTAATTTGTCTACGGTCAACTAGGGGCATAGAGTTAGTTTCCTTATATATTAAATCATGACTTGTTCCTCTAAATGCCCCGCAAATCGTCCGCAGTGTGTCTAAATGTAGATTTTAGACAAGTTTTTCTTGTTCTTAAGTGCAGTTATCCCAAAGGTGCGAACAGTAATCGAACGTTGGTAACATATATGACTTGTACATTTGCTCTAATGATTTTCTAGATAATCTATATTTAAAACTACGTAGACAATTTACCAATAGACGAACCTTTTTAACTAATTCACCCTCAATGATATCATTTATGTAAACTTAAAACAGTAATGGCCCAAGGACAGATCCTTGTGGCACCCCTGTAGTGACTTTCTTTAGATCTAAATTGTGATTGTCTATAGCTACTCTCTGTAATCTGTTGTCAAGATAACTGGAAAACCAATCAATTAACTTACCGTTAATACCATAAGCTTCTAATTTCGCTATGATACCCTTATGCCAAACCTTGTCAAAAACCTTGCTTATTTCACAGAAAACTGAAAACATTTTCAATGATATTTTGCTGTTGCGATTCTTTTTTTTTGAAGAGTGTACTTTCTTCAACATCTATTTGCTTTGTCCTCGGCACATACCCAAGAGATCCAGTAATTTAAGTTTCATTGAAATCCATCTAGTAGTTTTTGAGTCAAAATGCTAACACATAAATAGACACACAAACAGGGTTGTATGCATACCCTCCGCAACAAACCTGTTCAGAATGAACCCCAGAATGACACTCATAATCATCAGAAAAATGGAACCATATTTTTTCTGAATCCATATGCAATACTGATTACAATTATCACTTCCCACATAAAGAATTTTTGCTACATAAGCCCCTGCACTATTTACACCTGTCTTTATAGAGCTGATGATGAATACACAATTTGGTCCAGAGACATCGTCTCTCAGGCAGAGGTGACTGCTTCAACTCTCTAAGCTCATCCATATACCAGGGAGTATTTGGCCTCAGTGGGATTAGTTTACTTTTGAGAAGAGCATGTTTCTCAATCAAAGTCTTGAAGCTGTTGTTATAAGCTTGAATAAACTTATTAAGTGAATTTTGTTTTAAACGATATTTATTATTCAATAGAGCATGTGCATATAATATAGTAATGAAATGGAGTGGATTGGCAAACAAGCCTGTGGCTTATATTAATGCCTTTCCACATGGTGCAGAATATACAATGAGGGTACACTACATATTACAATATATTAAGACAAATATACACGACAAACATAAAACATAAATTCTAGAGCATGGAAGATCAATTTTAAATGCGAGAAGATAGTAGATGTTAGATGTGCGGAATCAAGTGAAATATTACAAATTTTTAACGTGCACTTATTTTGGTAAAATAATAACTTAGGTGGCGGACAAGGAAAAGTGTCTTCTTATTCAGTTTTAAAGATTAAAGATTAATGATCGCAACAGGAAAGAATAAAACTTGGAAAGAAACGTGTCGACCAGAATAAAATGGTTCTTGTCATTCAGGAAATCGCTCAGTTGCTGTAATATATTGAATAACAGAGTCAATAATTTTTAGAGCGTCTTATTCAGGTACACCTCTCCCATGTAGGATATCTATGATACTTATGTTATGTGTGAAGAAATATTTATCTTTGCGTATGTGTTGGTATACTGGACAGACGAATAAGTAATGATAGACATCTTCGGTTGGATGGCCACATTGGCATGAAGGATTTTCAACTAAGAATCTTCTGTGCATATCTGCCTTTAGGTTACTGCATTCTAATCTTAATCTACACATAATTATTTGTAAGTGGCGTGAACCATAGTTTACATACCGTTTAAAGTCTTGTGTAAGAGGTCTATCCTGATTGATAAGGTTAAAGTATTTCACAGTTTGTGCATTTTTAATTGTGTGACTTAAGTTATTCCAGTCTTGAACAACAGAAGGAATAAATGACCGGCCGTGACTGACTGACCTTGAGCCTTCTGCTCTGAGGTTGGCTGAATCCCGTAAATTATAGTCAGTCCTTTCTGCAACAGAAGGGGGGACTAACAGTGATAGATATGAGGGTGTCATACCGTTTTTCATTTTATAAAATAAACTCAACCGGTGACAGTATCGGCGTTCAGCAAGGGAACTTAATCCTATTTCTCTCAGTAATTTTTCATGATTAGTTCGACCAACTGCACCGGTTATAGTTCTAATTGCATCTATATGTAATTTTTCTAATCTTAATTCTTGGTCTTTAGTGCAATTCTGCCAAATGTGGTCGCAGTAATCAAATATAGGTAGAATGAACGATTTATACAGAATTTCGAGACTTTTCCTACTAAGACGGTATTTAAAGCTACGTAGGCAGTTTATTAATGGGCTTATTTTGTTAACAACAGAGTCAATATGGCTGTGCCATTTACCGTTTTCTTGGAATACAATGCCCAAGTGCTTATGAGTTGTCACTTCTTTTACTTTAGTGTTATTCAAAAATAGATCAAACTTCTGACTTGGTTTTGTTTTAGTTGTAAAAAGCATGGCTTCAGTTTTTTCGGGACTGAAAGTTACTTGCCAAGTCTCAGCCCAATTAGAAATTTTACTTAAGTCGTCGTTCAGTAACCGGTGTGCTTTGTGTAACGTCTTCTATTACGACATACAGCGATGTGTCGTCGGCGAAAAGCCTTATATTACTTGATATACCTTCCGTTAAATCATTTATATAGATGAGGAACAGTAACGGCCCCAAGACAAGCTGTGAAACCAGGCGAACAAATTTCCCCTGATACCACATTGTTTCAGTTTAGATATTAGACCTTTTTGCCATACCCTGTCAAAGGCTTTACTTTTATCACAGAATACTGCTCTTACTTCTTTTCCTTCATCAAGGGCTTTAGATACAAAGTTATATAAGTCTGTTAGTTGATATACTGTCGAGTCCCCAGGTTTGAATCCCGATTGTGAATTAGTGATTGTATTATAGTTTTTGAAGAAGTTATATACGTATTTAAAGATACATTTCTCAAAAGCCTTTGAGAGGCAACTCGTTAGAGCAACTGGTCTATAGTTAGAGCATTTGTGCACGCAACCTTTTTTATGTATTGGGACAACGAGTGCGTCTTCCAGATGGCTGGGAAGAAAGCTTTTTCTAATGATAAATTAAATAGTTTTGATAAAGGTTTCTTTAAAGTATTTGCTGCTAGTCGTAGAAATCGGTTACTAATTTTGTCCGGACCTTGAGCTTTCCTAATATCTACAGATAGTAAAACATCGCTTACGTCACTTTCTGTAATATGAATGTCATTAAAAATTTCGATGCCAGTGTGAACTGAATCAACAATATCTCTGTCTGGTTCTCCAATCGTTGATTGAGAAGTAAAGTAATTATTGAGTTCATTTGCTATGTCCATCTCAGATTCAATCAACATTACCTAGCTTTATAGGTGGAAAACTGTTTGGAATTCTGTTGCGCTTTAAGTATTGTTTAACAAGTTACCACCACGAGTTAGAATTAAAATCGTTATTTATCTTAAAATCTAAATTTAGATCATAATTTAAGTTTGCTTTTCTGACTTCAGAAATAACTTTGTTCCTATCTGAACGAAAAATGTCCCAGTCTTTTCCGCTATTTGACCTTTTGGCAGTTTTATGAGCTCGATTTCGTTTTCTCATGAGTTTCCTAATGTAACCATTCATCCAGGGTTTGCCTTTGGGTGTAACTGTTACTTCCTTGTGTGGTACACATTCATTGAATATTGCATTGATTACGTCTGTAAAATGTATAAGCATATCGTCAAAGTTTTCTTCGCTGAATAGTAAGTCCCAGTTAAAATTACTAATTTTTTCATTTAGAGATTTGCTATCGATTCTAGAGAAGCCGTATTTGACTCTGGTGTACGCCTTTTGCCTAGATTTTGGAATACCCAATGAAATAAATACTGGGCAATGGTCACTACAGATTGGAACAGAAACTCCCGATTCCTTAACAAAGGACGAACAGTTTGTGAAAATCAAATCTAATAATGTTTTACTATGTTCTGTTTTCCTAGTAGGTTCGGTTATAACTTGTTCCATACCGTAGATGTGTCTTAAATCGTCGATATGTCTGTTGGGATCTATGATATAGATTAGCGTTAAAATCCCCTAAGATGACGGTTTTTAGCTCTAGGTCTGAAGCTTTAGAAAATGAAAATCTTCTATTAGCTCCCAGTGTTGAATACTGTAGTCTGCTCTGTACAGAGAACCTATTACTACCTTCTGATTGTATGTAGTTATTTGAACCCACACTGCTTCTAGGTTTGGGACATCTAAACTAGTCATGTGTGTAAAATATATTGTGTCCTTTATGTATATTGCGACTCCCCCTCCCCTTGTTAGTCTATCTTTCCTCACAGGTAGGTGAAAGCCGGGAATGTATAAGTCATCATTTTTAATATCATGTGTTAACCAGGTTTCAGATATAGGCATATGACATCATAATCGCTAAGTTCTGTTGAGACAATGTCCAATTTGTCCTTGAGACTTCTTACATTTAAGTGAACTATACTTACATAATTGTTACATGGTCCAGGGTTTGGATGAATATCTCCACAGGCCAGGAGCGATGACATTAAGGAGCGCAATGTAGATGAGACTGAAAGCATTCGATAAAAATATGACAGTGCCATGCAAGTATTTGGTCTTGGGTTACGATGTATGTCACCACAACATAGTAATATAAGCGATAGTGGAAGAAAACATTTCACTCCGCAGGTGAGACATAGAACTATACAGAAACAAGTAAAAGTATCCAACCATCTGCGATTTCCTGCATGAATAATACCTTCAAAGTGCACAACTGCCTGTCTATGTTGAGATATATCAATCCCCATTTGGATGCAAGTAAAAATACAAAATATGATGTTGACAAGGCAGTTGCGGCATGATAATTAATTTCATTGTATTCGAAGTATATAATTTTCTACTTGGTGGGAAGTGCGTTTATGTACTAGCTCGTGCTTGATATTTGTGGAATGTGTGCAATCATTTATTATTTTTGTCCTAAAAATAATAAAGTTGTTTAACAAGCTATCATTAAAATATTGACACAGTTCACTGTTTGTTACGAGGGAGGAGTGCAGAGAAAGGGACAGCCAGGTGTTAGAACGGATGGAGATGGCACAGCACAGGTTAATGAATAAATAACTTTGTCTGTGAACATGCTTCTCGAACACCTGGCTGTCCTTTTCTATGCACTCCTCCCTCGTAACAAATAGTGAACTGTGTCAATATTTTAATGATAGTTTGTTAAACAGCTTTATTATATTCAGGACAAAAATTCTGCAAAAACCTCACAGAGTTGGTATGATGTTTTGATTATGATCAGCGTTTCATTAAGTATGTTATGTTTATTAGTTTTTGAGTTAGATTGCAATTCATCGGTCCGCATTTGAGTCAAACGGACTGTTACCGAAACCACAGTTTCGCAAAGGACATTATTGCGAAGGATTGCTGTATTATATTCATAGAAGCTACCCTTTGACAGACCTTGATTTTTATGAGCTGTCTCACTTCACAGAGAGACACACAATTACACGAACTTTATTCTTCATCACTGGTCACTTCCTGGGTAGCATTTGTGACAATAGTAGTTTTTGTTGGAATGAATTCTTCTTATTCCATTGTACCTTAAGGTGACCACAGAAAAGAAATGATTTTCTGTTGACACCTATTCTCATAATGGTTAAAACCTTAAAAACTGAACATTCCCTAGTCATAAAACAGACGATGATTACTTCACTCTTGTGTCTTCTCTCAAATGAGGATAGCACTAGCTCTACCTGTTTATAAATGAATAGGCTATACAAATATGATTAAGAAAGCCATCCAAGATCCAGTGTTTTTGTTTCTATGTCATGATTAATTTGTATTCAATAACTTTAAAGTCTTGAAGTAATACACATGAAATACAATACTTTTAATCAATAGTACTGGTTGATCCTTGAAAGCAGTAGTATTTCAAGTGGGATATAATGTGCCTCAAAGAAGGGTCTCTCAAACTTTCATATATCTTTACCTCTCTACAATACAGTCAGCCCGCGTTAGTCTGGACCTCAACAATCTGATTCCCACGATATCTGAATGGTAGCTACCTGTAACCAATCTTGCTTACTATGTAAACTCGTTAAGTGTCGATTCATTAATCCGGTGCTTCACTCTCCAGATCCGGACATTAATTAGCTTGGTTTTGCTTCATTAATGTGGAGCTACATGAAAAAGGTTTAGATAGTCCCCTTACCTCGTGAGCACCATTGATAAGCGCTTCATTGGGTTTAGTCTCAATTCGCCTACAAAAACAATGTAGGCGAATTGGTATTAGAGAATGCACCCCTACTCCTATTATTAACCTGACTCACTGAGTCTTGATCGACTGTTGTTATAAGGATATGTAGTTGAGTAAAGAGGATTAGTGCATCCACTGAGAAGTTAAAACACGGTTAAAATAAAATGACAGGGATTAATGCATGCAATGATGAGATGTAGTTAATTTCTCACTGTGAAATACTAAGTTGTTTTGTAGTTGAGTAAAGAGGATTAATTTAGAAGTTCAAACAAGGTTATAATATAATGAACAAGCTAAATTGTAAAAGCAATGATGACATGTAGTTAATTTCTCACTGTAAATTACTCAGTTCTCTGCTACTAATAGGCTTTAAAACTGAACCCTTTAACTCATTAAGCCCGAGAGCCCCATCACTACTCAACACCTGGAAGCCCTCGCTGATTGCCCACTCTCTGTGCCGAGACTAATTACTGCTAGTCACACCTGATTTCCCTGGCAGGTTTCGGGGATGACAGGAATCTGTCTAGTCGTACAAACAAGTCCTGATTGTTTAATTGTGTCGTAAAGATATATGTTGAAAGAAATCAGGTGTGAATACATGTCGGTATTGCAAGCTTTATGTAATTTTATTGCAAGTTTCTCTTGTAGACCTTTTGTTAGCTTGTACATTTTATATTTTATCACAATATGCATACACATGTATTCTTTGTATGTAACAGATGAGACCTGCGTTAACAAATTCTCTCTCTTATATCATTGTGTGAGGTTTAAATTTACAAAACATCTATGACAATGACATACTGTAAAGAAGAATTTACTTTCATACTTTATAATCTTCTCGACGAAAATAGCGGTTTTGCCGATACATTTCTAGTGTTCTGAATTATTTTAATGAAAGTACTATAACGCTAGTCTGTGACTAGCACAAAGCACATTCATAGCATTGCACTTTATTTCATACAGATTTAATGCAGAAAACATACATTGACCATACAAACATACATATACAAAATGTATACTACATATTCCTTGCATAGACATAAAACAAAAGAGTCACGTGATAGAAGCGTCATCAAATTTCGAAAGAGAACGTTCGGTATCTCAACTGTTCAATGTAGTGGCTGGTCATATGTTATCTCGACCAATCGTATCATGAGATACCTGTCACAGAGGAAAGGACAGGTGATGGAAGCGTGGGAAATTTCTGAAGAGCACGCGTTGGTCACTCAACAGTTTGGATAGAGATTGGTTATTGGCTATATCGTTGACCTGTCAATATGCTGGGTTTCGGCTTTGTCAATTCAAGCTTATCATGTAACAGTTTGTGTATTGTTAACATACACACTGGTAGCGATGTATGAAATATACACATAAGACAAATAGGAGTAGATAGACACTTTGGTGAGTTTATTTGTCCTCATTTTAGTATTTTTAGTTAAGTAAAACAAAAGCGATTGAAATCCAACCACTGAGTAGAGGTAGTATTTATTTTCCTATACATTTTATGCACACAACTAGTACATAAAACATAATGGTTTCCTGTACATGTAAATATAATCTTCACCTTGATATGAATGACTATCCAAACTAAAGTACCGCATTACAGAATTCACGAGTGACACTATACTGAATTATTATAGTGTATAAACTTGCAGTTGACACCCCACCCCAATATTTATGAAGGTGGGCGTGCCTATATCTTTACTGAATGCAAACGAGGTTCATAAGATAACAGATGTGCATGCATGTATAAACATCACAGAGAGGGGCATGACTCCATAAAGCAAGATGTCCAATGATATAACAGCGCATCTGTTTATTTTGCACTTGTCACGGGACAAACCTTTCAACAAGGACGTAACTACATATGCATTCTACCTGAGGCTGTTATTTAAAGGTCGAAAGAGGTGTTCAATTATCTCATTACTGTAATCTTCTTGAATGATTATATGCATGTGTATCGATACCGTAACTGATATACTATCCAGCTTTTATTGACGATGGATCAATAGAGACTGAGTTCATTGATACCAGTGATAATTACACCGGATTTGATAATTACACAGATCAAATACAAATGTTTTACACAATGCTCATGTAAATTGCATAGAAAACTTACAATTCAAATCAACAGGAAACTTTCAACAGCTTGAACAAAAATGCTTGAAATACCTTTGCTTTTTCCATTATACACAAGCTGTTTGGTGACAAGTTTCCGAGAAAGGCCTAGTCAACGACTACAGGAACAATCCAGCTTTCAACTCCCATGTGCGACGTGCTGCTTCTCTTCCCCTCCTCCCAGTGGATCAGGTCCATGATGCGTGGATGGATACATTGACTGCGTCTCCAGATGTTGAGGGTATTGCTGCCTTCAACGACTACATGACCTCTGCATGGGTAGACTACGATGCAAGATTCCCGCCTCGTATCTGGAACCAGCATGAAAATACAGGACCCAGAACCAACAATCATTTGGAGGGTTTTCACAACGGCTTCAAGAAACTCGTCAGAAAGCATCACCTGAACATATATGAATTCATCATTGCTATAAAGAAATTGGAAACAGCGAACAGACTGGCACGCAGACAGATCGATCATGGAGCAGCTGTCCGCCCCAAATCAAGGATTTACCAAAGCCTGGAGAGTCGCTTGGACAGACTTATAGAGCAACTTGCTACTGGGATCACCACCCCTTCAATTCCTCGACGCAGCTGGTCACCTTATCAAGTTGAAGTGAGAATGAACAATGTCACGATTGTGATCTGAAAATGACAAATAACAGAATAAATAAGTAACAGACAAATAACAGAAATAAATTCTTTAAAAAAACTTTCTTTTTGTCCTTCAACTACTTCAACTAGAAGATGATGTGATGATATGATGTGATAAATAAATTTCACTGTGATCAGAAAATGACAAGTAACAGAAATAAATAAATTCTTTTTAAAAGTCCACTTTTAGATCATAGGGGTGCCACTAGTTCACCATTGTGTAATCAACAGTCAACAGACCATGACATGTTTTAAGACTGTAGGCGAATTGGGATGTAGGAGAAATGAGAACATACCCTTCATTGGTAAACCTCAATGGTAATTGATACGTGACGAGACACCTCTGAGTTGAACAATTTGTAGTTTATTTCTGATTTTAATTTAATTAACAGGTCTCACTTTTTGTTAGTTTGAGTAATACCTGTCATACTTACTTACTGCATACTTGAGAGTCACTACTCCACTGTAGTGGTGTACATAATGGTTCGTTTCAATAGTCTGTATGTCTCACTATCCAAACGTTTTTGATGAAAAACGGAAGTGTTCGGATTAACGTGGCCTGACTGTAGTTCCCCCATCTGTGCCACTTCTGTTTTGTTGTTTTCTACCTCTTAGTCTCTCAGAGGGTTCTTGGTTGGGGCTGCCATCTGCATCATGGCATTGGACACACACACACCAATAGTATTTACGTGCAAATAGTCATATTCATTTGTGTATGTTTTCAACAGGAATTGTGACAAAGAAAAGTTATGGCCGAATGAATACAACAATGAAAAACGGAAAGGGTGGTTTTACATGTGGGACTGACCAGAATGAGAACCAGAACTCAAAAACTACTACATTCACACGCACAAGGCTGCACTATCTGTGTGGAAAAGTAAAATTGCAGGTAAGAATTGTTATGAAATTCTGCTATGGACATTAGATAAAAAATCAGATTCTGAACATTAACATGTATTTTAGTAAACCTTGAATATCATCATACAGTTCTGCACAAAGTCTGCAGTCTAGACTACCAGTTGTCCAACTTTCATTTTTGTGGAAACCGTACGTGGTGACTGAGTGGGTTAAGCGGCTGACTTTGTGTGCTGGCAATTAGGTGCCTGCCTCTGGGTGTGTGGGTTCGAATCCCGGATGGGACTCAACCCAACAAAAAGTACTAAAATCTGTACTTTAGTAAGAAAGTGTAATCCCAAATATAACATGTTACATTTGACCACTTTCTAAATGGCATTGTGTATTCAGATTTGTTGCCATTTGTAAAAGGATGTTTGTGTGTGACCAATTGCAAAATACTGTATATATCCGGTCTTACAGGTGTCATATAATTTTGATATGATCAGGCCCCTGACAGTAGATTCTTCTAAAAATGTTTAATGGCATGTTTGTCTGTCTTGTGCATGTAGATATTTGTTTTAGGTACAGAGCCAGCGGGATTATCTGATGACCTATTTTCATACTCGAGATCGCATGGGACTATCTCATATTGCCAGGACAGAAATGAAGGTAAGTCAAGTTCAATATTTTTACTTCATTTTTTTCATTATTACTCTGTGGTTTGTGAAGCGGTGGTTTGCTTTCATTGCTCTCTTCATTTTCTTCAGCAGCTGCATGGAGAAATGAAAATAACTTGCTTAAAGAACTGTTTCATGTTTTGGAAAAGACTAGAGGCTGTTCCTGTACACATACAACTTGGCACTGACCAAGGCTTCAAAACTTAGCCATCATGTTTTGCACCTTGACAACACTTTTCTGTCTTCTCAGGATTAACCAAAATTAACATCTGTGGGGTCAGTTGAGACTCCAGTAAATATACCAGCAATTCGGAAGAGTTTTGAGAAAAATACCATATTGTATCGAAAATAAACAGGTGTACAAAAGAAAATACAAGTCAGTTTTGGGGGAATTGTTTTAAAAATACCTGGAACAACCTACATATTTTAAAAAGTGTTTTGAATGTGACTTACAATGACAAACACTATGTACGTCTTTCCAAAACACCACAGATATCCTTTACAGTATTGTGCATTGTACAGCATGAAAATCATTGTTTTTGTTATTTTGCATGTGCATTATATGTACACTACTGCCTAAAAGTTCATTCCCCTTACACGTGATCCAATGTTGTATGTGTATTCAACCAATCCGCATTGTGTTTAGCACCTGTGTCACACGGGTGTGCAGTGCATGTGCAGCATGTGTGTAGCATGTGTGCATCACGTGACACATGCAGGTGCAACAAGTGACTCCCCCATATACCATTCCTGTAACATGGAACCATATTTCAGTTGAATTAGATGAATAGCTCAAATAAATGATGTGATGAAAAACAATACAAAGAGATGTAAATCTTGAGTTAATGATGCATCCATGAACCAGACCATGAACACAAGGTTGACCTGCCTTAATTAGTATTGTCCAGCACAGCCAATGTGATGCATTGAAAATAGAATAGTTGTGAATCTTATAATAGATGATGTACGCCTCTCCCTGGTGGGCCTAGATATTGGAATTGTATTCCCTGAACTAAGTTACATCACCCAGTTAAGGCTGAAGCTGGGTAATTACTGGGTTGCAGACAGACAAGGAGAAAACTAGTCTGTCTCACAGTCCCTGAACCACATTATTTTCCCTACTGCCAAGCTCCCTCTGCAGTGCTAAAGCCCTAAATAAAGCAAGTCTAGATTTCCTCAGGTTCTGAATCTCTGGTCTCCCTGGGGCTCCTCTTCAATTTAAATGGGCTTGTTTGTTACTGTCAAAATTATAAATATTAAGAGACAAAGCATTAGTCCAGGAGCAAACCATCTTCAAACTCCGCAGCCAGGTCAGCCTTCTTCCAGTAGTGACACCAACCATACTGGGGATGGGACTTGCCCCAGGGGAAGGCACAGAACCTGACCAAGGATATCTTGGATAACCACACTACTTGAATGTGTGAAAGCGACTGGATGGCCTGAAAATCAACGCATCAATGTCAAGTTGCTTAAGTTGCATTGGGAAAATGACATGGCAATGTATGCTTACCTGACAGAGCACAATATCCAAGGCCAACTCCAGCGACTTATAATTCCAATGCGCCATGAGCCAGTTGAACCCACAACTGGATCCCGTCAGGTACCCTTTGCATTAGCAGAATACTCAAGTAGCAGCAGACCCAAAGCTACGAATGGAGGTACCCGTCAACCGCTTTCCTTTTTCTGATGCAAACTCCTCAGGCATAGAGCCAATTGACCCTGAAATTTCTGACCCTAACTCTTCTTCTTCCTCAGTTGCAGATCTTTCCGAAAATCCTGTGTACATTTTGTTCAATTCTATTTATGAGGAAATTTGTTATTTACCTTTAGAGAAATGGAGGCCAGTTAAACAACTTAATGTGTCTTTTCCCCCAACTGAAATTGATATACTTAATTAAGTTATTTCTCTGAAAATTTCTGCGGACTGTTTGTTACATGAAGTAAATTGCTGTATCTATGCTGCTGCTCAAACTTTAGAGAAAATATCACTCAGTTTCAAACGAAAAAACATCTGGTGATTAGGACAAAAGAACAAAGAAAAAATCTAGAAGAAACATTTCCTAAATAGAGCTGTGCCTTAAAATAAGGTCATCAGGGAACTCAAGGTCGAAGAGGCAAAAGTCAGTTTGGAGAAACTTAAAATTACAATATAAGACAACAAAAGAAAAGGTACTTCTCCAAACTGTTGATTGCATTAAGGCAAAATTAAAGGTTTGGACTGAAAGGTGAATGGAAGAAAAAATGGGAAAAATAGAACAAATTTATGAAACAAAATAAACTCTTTAGAAATAAAGAAAAGCAATATGAGACAAATCTTATGAATAACAACTTCTTCATTGTTTTACACAACGTTTCTGGGCTAGTTTATGTGGAGGCTCTTCATGATAGAATTTTATTGTGTACTTTTGCACATATTTATTTATCTGATGATACTCTGGTGATGCATGTCAAGACTCACAATGAAAGCAAGGAATTCCCCAGCTGACTGTGCCAAGGTTGTTGGACAGAATCTGAAATTTGAGGTTGATTTTGTTGATGGCAATGTACTGCTTGATGGTACAGCAATTGGAGTAAACCAGGTGAAGTCATTCACCAAGTCTGACCAGAGTCAGTCATTTGTGGAGAAGCTTTCTGAGAAGCCATTGCATAGTGTGTATATGCAATGTGTGGAACAGAATAGCAATCCAACTGACTCCTTCATCTGTATGAAGTCAGCTGGTCTCAAATGTGAAACTGAAGGCTTCCATTTTGCTGCCAAGGACCAGTCACTTCCCACTCGCAATCGCCAAAATGTGATTCTTAAAGTAACTATTAACATGAAATGCCGACTGTGTAATGAATTTACAGAGACTGTCCAACACCTTGTCAGTGGATGCCCTTCCTTGGCACAAACAGCATATCTTAAAAGACATGATGGCATGGCTCGTTGCTTCTACTATCGTCTTTGCCATGCCTGTGGCTTTGACTCTGAGGTCCATCCATGGTACGACCACGAACATGACTATGCCAGGATCACCCAAACCCTCTCTGCTACATACTATCTTTAATCTGCAGAATATAATAATGGATTTATAGAGCACCTAGTATCCATCAATAGGTGCTCACTGACGCTTTGACAAAATCAGAAAAAAGTCTAGGAACGTAATATGTACAGACAAAATCCATTGAGTCTAGTGAAAGGCGAAAGAGGTAGGTTTTGAGTGGCCGTTAATTCTGTGAAGGTAGAGAGTTCCAGAACAGACTTCTGACAGCAAACTGAATAGGCATGATCAGAGATCACAGAGGTGGATAGAAGATGAATGAGTTGGTGATCATTGGACGATGGGAGTGAGCATTCTGGAGAGTAATGGGAGATCAAGTCTTTTAGATATGATGGATACCTGTCATTAGACAGTCATGAGTCATGCAGCAAATTTGTAGACAATACGAGTGGAGACAAGGAGCCAGTGCAAGGCTTTGAAAACTGGTGTTATATGGTCTGATTTAAGGATCTTAGAGACACACCTAGCCGCCGAATGCTGAATCCGCTGTAACTTGAAGATGGCTCTGTTTGGAAGATTTACATACAGGGCATTACAGCAATCAATAAGGGAAGACACCAGACACTGCGTCAACAGCTTGGCGGTAGGTGGGCATTCATTCACGAAACTGTGCACACACAGAGAACAGGTTATCAAATTATGCATAGGGTTGATCACAACGGTGAATAACCATGCAGCTATCAAGACCCCTAACGGCCGAATTTGGAATTGAAAACAATGTCTGTTGACTGTGAATCTGAGGTACTGCCGAGACCGAGGATGAATAGGAATGTGGAAATAAGCATCTTTGAGATCGCGACTCGTGAAATGAGCGCCCGGTTGAATCAGTTTCCAAATGTTGGCCAGTGATTCCATCATGAACTTTAGTCGATGAGGTCGATGACCATTCGTATCTTTGTAGTGTCTTTATTTGGAACAAGGAAGACTGGAGAATAAAACCCCGGAGATGAGTCCTGACATGGGAGTTTTATAATTGCCATCTTTTCCAATAGCTGGTCTAAGCTAGATTAAGCTTACTGATAATTATTGTGCTCTAATGTTTTTCTAATTAAATACATCTGAAATACAAATGCCACTTATATAAAGTTCTATAAAAAACGAAGAAGGTAAATACTCTATTGTAACAATGTTTTGCAAAGAAATCTTTCTACTCCCGACATGGATTATGCTCACATAGTCATGACCAATGGGACTCACACAGGTTGTGTCATGGGTTGCCCACATATGTAAGGGGAATGAAATTTTAGGCAGTAGTGTACCAACAGTATAAAACACAGGCAACTGAGATTGTTAGTGGTATAACTGTTTAAGACGCACATCAAATTGCTAAGATTTTTAACAATAGAGTGGGAATGAGCCATTGCCAGAACATTCTGCTGTACAGGCAAACCATCATCAGACTAATTAGATGCATCAAGTAAACTGGCAGACATCTGACAGCCCCAGAACTGGAAGACAGAGAGTGACCACCCCCAAGATGACCATCACCTGGGCATTCTCCATCAGCACAACTGGATGCTAATATTGACATGATAATTACCCGGTAGCAACATTAGTCAGTCACTGAATAAGCATGAACACAGTTATGCCAATGACCATTTCAGGGCATGCTATTAACCCATCAATAGTGACTGAATCATGCTCTTAGGTTGAGGAATCCCAGCTGAAATGACACCATGTTTGACCATGGTCAGTCACAGTTTACCAAGGAAACCGTTGTATTCTGTGCTAAAACATAGTCACCTACATTTCTTCCCATGGTTTACCAATTAAGACAGACCATGGTAAATTATGATTTTACCATGGTCATTGACGTAGACCATGGTCATCTCATACAAATTCATGGTAGACCATGGTCATCTCATACAAAGCAATGGTTGACCATGGTCATCTCATACAAATCCATGGTAAACCATGGTCATCTCATACAAATCCATGGTTGACCATGGTCATCTCATACAAATCCATGGTAGACCATGGTCATCTCATACAAATCCATGGTTGACCATGGTCATCTCATACAAAGTAATGGTAGACCATGGTCATCTCATACAAATCCATGGTAGACCATGGTCATCCCATACAAATCCATGGTAGACCATGGTCATCTCATACGAATCCATGATAGACCATGGTCATCTCATACAAATCCATGGTTGACCATGGTCATCTCATACAAATCCAGAATTTGCCTTTAATGAATATTTAGGACAGATATCTCATAGATCCTTGCACTTAAGTTTGTGTGCATTAGAGAGAGAGACATGTGAAAATGAAGTGTGTTTTAATGATAAATACAAGAACACAATGTCATTGAAAATAATTACAAAAGGGAACAGTTGACAGGATTTACCTAACTCATTGTTACTGCAGAGATACACACAGAAATAAGGAACACTTATACTCTGGAAATCTGCACAAAAGTACCCCTCTGCACATCTGAAAACATGGTTTATTTTTCCCGTCCCTTTTGCTTAAGTTGCCTGTTTAACAGTTAAATCCCATCTATTGGGATCTTACTTGTTTTTTTGCCTGTTTGGGCAGTGGGGTAGCCTGGTGGTTAAAGCGTCTGCCCGTCACGCCGAAGACCCGGGTTCGAATCCTCACATGGGCACAATGTGTGAAGCCCATTTCTGGTGTCCCCAGCAGTGTTATTGCTGGAATATTGCTAAAAACAGCGTAAAACCATACTCACTCACTCACTCACTTTTTGCCTGTTGACTTTTGGTGTGTGTTTGTTTTTTGAAAATACGGAACAAAACAACATAAAAAAGAATTCTGTGCCTTACACAATCAATCCTTATCTGTCTCAATAACCTGGGCAGTTCAGGGTAAGACTTACCTTCAGTTAACAGCTGCATAACCAGTTAGTGCTGTGGAAGTTATCAAATTGTCTTTCTTATTCATAATTACTTCAAAAAGTAAAACTGTGGGCGTTATTGGAAGTACACTGTCAAAATTGTCTCACCTTTTTTAATTTCTCCTGTGTTTGATCATGATCGGCAAGCGTACACAGACTTCTATAAGTACATCTTTCACAAAGTTGGTAATGGTAAAACAAAAAATACAACAAAAAATAAAAATAAAAAACCACAAGGTAGACATGGAGACCTGTGTAAGCATGCAAAACAAGTGAGAGGAGCCAATCACAACTTTGTCAACTGCAATGATCCAGGCAAAGAATATCCCTAAGCATTAGCAATGACTGATTTCAATAGATGTGTCAAGAACTCTGCTTGTTTGCCCATGTGAAAAGAATTGTCTAGATTTACTGCCGATGGATGCATCTCATGTTGATTTGCAATGGAAATAGGATTATTATGAGCGGTAGGTAAAAAACAGCAACATTTGAATCTCGTCCCGATAATACTGTCTGGTAATATTACTGTTGACCACAGTTCCAGGAGGGCATGCACACATGCACTATGCGGCACCACAGGGATGGGTAGGATTTTATGGATTGATATTCAGTTTCAGGTTGTCATCCTGTGACATGCACATGGGGATGATTTTATACAGATTTTTCCTGAGGATTTTTAGCTCGTGTTGCATTCAGGTGAGAAACTTTTCTGCTGTGTCTGGACCTCGGTAGATCACTGGAGGATTTGACTTTAATTCGTATCAGACTACCACATACCCGAACCCACAGGCCTCGTGTTCTTGCGTTTTGCAGTGAAACTCTGGTCAGTGGTGGTCGGTGTGTTTGCTTCAGCGTGTTCGACGTTTTGATGAGGGCGTCTAAGTCGGCGTAGATGACGTAGGGCACCAGCATTTGTTTGTTGTGGTTGACGAATTTTAAGATATTGTCATCTTCCCTGGGCATGTCGATCCTGATTGCCGTCTGCCCCACGCCTGAGCAGTCCTCCCGATGCCCTTCCAACAGGTCGTCGCTTGTGTATCCGTGCAAGCACCGCTCCCAAAAGTGTTTCTTTCCACTGTGTTTTGACTGGTTGTACAACAGCCTGCTAAAACTCTTAATCCTGACGTAGTGATACTTCGATGAGGAACACGTTGAGTCTGCAGCGCTCGGTTTTTGGCATGTCACTTATTCTATGAACAATGATTTTATTGCCTTCGTGACTGAACACGTTGATGGCTATGTCGTTTTGTTTTTCGACTTTGGCGATCTGCGAGATGGGCGTGGGTTTGTCTATGCCGTCCCAGTTGAGCTTGTTGTCTGTGGGATAGCTCGAAGGTCTATCCAAATTAGCGGTTGCTGGAGATAAGAGAGATCTCAACGACTGCCTCAAACAATTGTCATCCTTGTTTTTTTACGTTGGTCATGGCCTGTTTTTTCTTGAAGTACGGGGGCAAGTCCAGGTACGAGCCGCCTTTGAGTGGTACGTAGTTTGCTATGTCCAAATAAACGGGTTTTATACTGCTCACCGTCCACCCGGATCCTATGTTCATGTATCGTTCCAACGATTCCTGTATTTTTTGCAGTGACATGTCGATGGTCAAATTGGAGTCGGGTTGTAGCACGACTTCCTGTTTGCTTCAGAAATAAGGCTCAGTGAATTTGACGCTACCGTCTCTCTGCTGCTTATCTAGCGACATGTTCAGTGTGAGCTGGTACTTAAGGCTTCGTAAATCAATAAGCTCCTGACACAGCTTCTCGCCCACCAGAGGCTTGATGACCCGATCGATATCGATGTTCGAGTCAACTGCCATTGCCAACCTCTGGTAGTGGTGGTCCGTCGACGCAAATGTCAATCCCTCGACCGGTTTGCTCTCTTCCAACAACGGGCGGTGGTGTAGCCGAGTGGTCAAAGCGTTGGCTCGTCACGCCGAAGACCCGGGTTCGAATCCCCACATGGGTACAATGTGTGAAGCCCATTTCTGGTGTCCCCTGCCGTGATGTTGCTAGAATATTGCTAAAAGGGGCGTAAAACCAAACTAAATCAGTCAGTCAGTCAGTCTTCCAACAACACCAGTTTTGCAATCACTGCACTGGCTCCCAATTGAGCACAGAATAGCTTATAAACTATGTTGTCTTGCTTTTAAGTGTCTTTCAGGAATGGCTCCAGACTATCTGTCCGGCCTCCTCAATATCTACCAGCCTACTAAATCTCTCAGATCAGAGAACAAACGACTCCTTGTTGTCCCTCGTGTCTGGACCAAATGATTTGGCCATTGAACATTTTCTTATTCTGCTGCTACTGCCTGGAATAGCCTACCCATTGAAATTAGACTATTCTTCATTTCGCTCTTGTCTCAAGACCTACTTCTATGGACTCACCTATTCCAAATGGTTCCCACCAATATCCTGTGTTCCTTCTTGTGTGCACCTTGAGCATGCATTGAGCATGGAAAGCGCCTTATAAATGGACTGTTATGTTTTACAGATTAAAGATAGTATGCAGCAGAGATGGTTCGGGTGATCCTGGCACAGTCAGGCTAGTGAGGCTCATCATCAGCTCAGGGCCCTTGCCCCCTCTACAAGCAGCCCAGACAGTGAATGGGACTTCTCCCAGGAAACGCTGCCTTGTCAAACCCACCAAGGACTTTCCGGAGAATATGTAGACTCCAGAACACTGCAGCCTTCTGCATTACCCAGAGAGTCAGAAGCGCTGTGCTCCCGGTGGAGAACCCGGGCACTCTCCGGTCAACAAATCTGAAATTGAATCATGTTATTTGACTGCCTGTGTTAAACAGTGATCAATGTTCATGAATATTTGTTGTTTTACATTGATTTTGTTCTTTTTATTCAATATTGTTTACAAACCTTATGAAATCCTTTGTGCATTAACTCACTTCTTTTTACCAGAGTGCATCTACAGTGAGATTAATACTACTGATGCCTTGAAATTAACTTTAGTTGTCAGAAAATGTATTCATTTATCATAAATATCATACTTTGAGTGTCATATTGTTGCAGTTTGACTGTTATGTCACTATAGCTTGTTTTTGCAATCATGAGTGTGACATCTTCAAAAGTGATTTGTCAAATAGTTCAATACATTACATATATCCCATACAAACTTGCATAGTGTCATCAATTCATTATGTTCATGATTTGCAGGTGCTCATGGACAGGCTCTACTTCAACTTGTCAAGCCAAGAAAAGGAAGAACTTTGTCAGATGTTTGACTTACTCAACAGAGGAAGGTAGTGTATCCTTTATGGAAATACACTGAAATATGATGCTCCCACTGATAATCAAATACCAGTGAATAACAACATGTAATTTGTTACCTTTTTTTTTTTTTGTGCCACCAGAAACCAATTTTAGATTGATGTTCTTTCATTCATGTGTTGATGGATGGCAACAACCAAGTGAAAGAACATTGTCTTTCATTACCAATTCCAAAAGAAAATCATCCATTTCTTATCAAATCATACCCCAATCACCAAATATGTTACTGGACAGGTATCACCATTCTTGTGGACAATCAAACTGATTTCACTAAACAAAAACTTGCCGAAGCCATTCACATCAAATGCCAAAAGCCCAACATCGACAGAGATCAAGGGTATTTCATTCCATCTCATACACTCCTCCACCAAGCCCAGTTGACTGTATAAACATGTACTCCTTTGATTTGTACATCTCTGGCTTTCACCCTCTTTTCCCTTGTTAATGCACTGGCTTTATCAGCTGACTGCCTAAATACGCACATAAAAAATCTAATAAATAGGTGCACAAAGGACCTAAACACCCTCCAAGCTGCCTGTTAGGCTCTAACTTGGGGGGGGGGGGCTCTAAGGGGTATCTTCCCATAATGACTACTCCCATTTCGTCTACTCATGAACATAAACATTAATAGACACCCCTACACTGAATAATGTTCTGTACCTGTATAGCTGATTACTTTCAGTTTAGTTTGTCTACTCTTTGAAATGAACCTAAGGAGACTCTAGGGAAATACACTTATTTGAATCATTAGACGCTAAGTTATTCAGGTATCTTGTGATCATTCATTGTTTGTTTTGATATTTGGAGGTAGGCTATAATAATAATAACACAGTCCCTCTACTCTGATTAAAACTTTGTATACTTATAGTACAGGTTGTTTGCTTTAAAATTTGGAAACCTCTGTCCAGTGTGAAGTCATTCTTGTGTAGACACAGAAGGAAGGCCACTCCTGCATTGCCTGAACATCATAGAGATGTTGCCCTAGAAGGAAGATGGACTACTAAGAAAGTCACAGGGGAAAAAGTCACAGGAAAAAAGTCACAATAACCAATAATTAAATTCATGGCATACTGGATTTCTTTGTACATTTCCACCAGATTTTGTTCTTAAGATTAGCATGCTTGTCTTTTAAACGCTATTTTGAAGCTGCCTTTATTGCTCTTAGTAAAATTCATGATGGAAAAGTAATTGTAGTGTTTATGATGGAAAAGTAATTGTAGTGTTTTGAATACATTTGAAAGATCACTTATTTCCAAAACACGGTGTACTTGCTCAGTCAGAATCAGAAGCCAAGTCTCATGACACAAAAAGATCAAAAGTAATTGTGGTCATAGAGGTTTGAAAACATTTGACTTTGACATTTTTTCTGGTGAGTTTCTTTCCTACATAGATGTCATATTTTTAAACTTATCCTATCTCACGACTTGCACCTCTCTCTCTTCATTCGACCATGAGTGGAAACGAATTAAACTTTGCTCCAGGCCTACCTTGTCCCTGTCCCCGTGCTGTGCATGCCTTCCTGCCTTAGCCATGCTCACTAGTCCGTGACAGCATGTGGCATGCGAAGTCCTCACCCACGTGATCACCTTACATACTTATTTTCTTTCTTGTCGCTCGACAGAGTGGACGTGAAATTTTTTTTGTCTGAGAATTGCTCAACATGGATAAGCCTGTTTATGCCAGAAAAAGAAAGTTTTGCGCTCAGTGTAATAAAGTCTTTTCAGCTTGGGACCCACACACATTGTGTGTTGATTGTGTGGGTTGTTGTGATTGGGACAAACGTTGTCCTAAGTGTTCAGGACTGTCTAAGGAGGATTTTACAGCTTACAAACGTGCAGGAATGCTTCTGTGGTATCTGGTCCATCTCCCGCCAAAAAAGAATGTTAAAAGGCTTTTTGGGACGCTTCCCTCACCTAGCTCAAGTTCTCATGGGCATGCATGGTAATGACTGATATAATCCTCTACACAAGACCTGCGATCTACTTCATCTCGTAGATCCGTTTCTTCGGACCGTTCAAAGTCCTCGAAAACTTCTAGATCCAAGCATTCATCATTGAAGCGTGGATCGGCGCTGTTGGAACGTAACCGTTCTCCTCTTCGTACGGTTTCATCCCACCGAAACAATTCACCTACACGAGTTGAGTCACAATCTGGTTCGGAGGTTTGAATTCGTTCTTCTACTGCTGGGGAGTGTCGTTCTAGATCTCGTTCACGCTCGAGCTCTCATCGTCCTTCCAATGTACCAGTCCGAACCGATTCACCACCTCGATTCATTTCACCAATCAGAATTGGGTCTAATGCCAGTGTTGGTTCACTAGAACGGAACCATTCACCTAGCCATGTCATTGCCAAGGGTCGAACGAGTTCACTCAGCCGAGCCGGCTCACCAGACCGAACTGATTCACGTGATCGAATGGATTCACCAGGACGAACCAGTTCACATTCCCGACGCAATTCACCTCAACATATGTTTCAGTTCGACTCACCATCTCATAGTCGAATCAATTCACCACAGCGTTTTAATTCACGTAGTCGTTCAGTCTCACCTAGTCGCAGTGGTTCGCCATTTCGATCCGGTTCACCTAGCCGTACGGTGTCTTTTCGTCAGAGTGATTCTCGTAGTCGGTCTCATTCACCTCAGGTGAATCAGGATATCCCGTCTAGTCAGTCTAGAGCTAGTGAGCACTTGCGGTCAGCGCCTTTACGTGATAGTTCCCCTCATCAACATCGTTCTGTGCGGGTGGTTTCACCTGCTAGGCTGCGTTATGGTTCAGTGGATCGGCGTTCACCTTCACGCCATGCCACTTCTACTTTGCCTCGGTCACAGGTTATTGCTGAGTCTTGGAATCCTGCACTTGATTCCTCTCCAGCGCCGGATTTAGACACCATGCTTCGTGCTGTTGACCCTACGTAGCGTAATTTCGCGCACACTGTAACAATATTTACTTCCTCGGATCCCCACTCATGTGTGGGTTGTATATATCTGTGTTCCTGGAGCAAACGTTTTCGGGAATGTGCTCCCTTATCAAGGACGTTTTTAGAGCATGTAGACATGCTTGCTCCCGTTGGCTGGCAGAGAGAGCTTGTTACACTTGAACAGTTGATCACCCGACAAACCCCCGCTTTTAAGTATTAACTGCTGGTCGTCCGGAGATTCCCATGTCGGACAGTGATGATTTTATTGGCGCATCATCAGATGTCTACTCGTCGTTCCACTTCATCAAACTGCTCTGTGTTGCCAGCTGACTCACACAGACGATCTACATCGTCAAATCGCTGAACCGATTCACCACAATGAATCGGTTTGCCATACCGAATGGATTCACCAGACCGAACCGTTTCGCCACGGCGTATGTGGATTACGACATCAACTCAATTTGCCGTAATATAAAGACTGTTTCTTATCGCCGAAACGGTTCACATCATCGATTCAATTCACAACACCGAAACGGCTCTCTTCACCGAAATGATTCACCTCGTTGAACCAATTCACCTCGGCTGGAACATTTCACCTTGCCTAGGCGGTTCATCTGATCGTTCTAGATCTACCCATCAGCTGAGATCATTTAAACGTTTGGATTACCGAACCGATCCAGATCACAGTCACGATCCAGATCACAATGCCGATCCAGATCACAGACTGATTCAGATCACATCAACGTTCCGGCGCACCACCCTGAACCGATTTACCAGCCCGACTCGTACCGTTTCACCAGGCCGAACCGCTTCCTATCACCGAACCAGTTCACCTGGCCCTTCAAGATCACTGAATTGTCAGCATTCATCGAACTGTCAGCATTCGTCAATAATCCGTTCCTCGGACCTTGCCAGCAATTGAGCTTATTCACGAATTGGGCGATTCACCACTCGTGTTATTTCCAACACGGCGCAACTTACCAGCCTATCAGAGCCTATGCCAAATGTGTCTGGGATGCCTCCTAAGACACTAAACCCACATCGACCTCATCTTTGTTTTCATGGTTTGGGTTATGCCAGTCGCCTATAAGATGCAGGAATGGTTTTGGTTGATTCGACACACATGATCGCATGGTTCGCCAACCACCTACAGCTACCGAGAGCAAGATACCAAATGTTCTATTTATTTCATTCAACATGAAGGATCGGGACTTGTCAACACTGGTTTTCCACATCCTAAACTAGGTTCGTGAACTTACATCTAGATAGGGCCAAATTTGTCGAACTCTGCTAGTTTTCAACACGATCCTAGTTTTCAGGGCATCTGTGAGGCGCTGAATTCCTCATTACGAAGTGGCAAGCTCTAAGCTGGACAAAGTGATTTGTTTATCCGGTTTACCATACGGCTTGTGAGGCGCTTAACGTTTTTAGTCACATAAATTATTCCACCTTGTACCCCTTTTCGGATGGTTGAACAGAGGTAGTAACTATGTGCTTCACCATGCCGAATCAATTTACATGTGATGTCAGTAGCGCAGTCATCTAGGCATATCACGCTCGGCACTTGACGGTCTGACGATCCCAGTTCTCAAGAGTCCTCTGTGACCGGGGCTCATCTCATTCCAGATTTAATCTACCATCCGATCTTCACCTTTGATGAATGATTCGGTTCAACGAATCTACCCTTCGGTGTAGATATCAGTTCTACAACAACCCGATAGGGCATTACTAGATAAGCTTGCTAGCCAGGTATACTTTACGACGCTTCACTGAGTCTTGTTACTACAGACTACTGGTAACCGTGTTTGTGTATCGCTAGGTGCAATTATTGCAGATGGTTCGTCATCTTCAGCTCCCTTTGTTTTACATGACTGACTGACTGAGTTTTGGTTTTACGCCGCTTTTAGCAATATTCCAGCAATATCACGGCGGGGGAAACCAGAAATGGGCTTCACTCATTGTACCCATGTGGGGATTCGAACCCGGGTCTTCAGCATGACGAGCCAACGCTTTAACCACTTGACTACCCAACCCCCCCCTTGTTTTACATGATAAGCAAGTTCTGGACAGATAACAGATGGGTCAAGTTTTTACGCATGGTACCAGCAGTGATGTTTTGTCAAATAGCCAGCATAGCTCAGCCTGGAATTTATGGGTTGCAACTCGCCCGGTTAACTGAAGACCGTGTTGTTTTTTTGTCACTCGTGTGTAACGTTTGCAAATGGCAAATGACTACTGTTTTGATGATTAGAGTGACTATGAAGTGCCCTGGCAGACTTGTCTTGGTCCCACGAATCGGATATCAAGTCCAGCCTTTAAATGCTAGTAACAATGAACGGTGCCATTCCCGGTAAGAGTGATTGTGTCGGAATTTCGACAGCCAGTCGAGGGAGACTGCTTATCGAGGGTGGCAGACAGAAACACCCGTGAACGGTTTTACTTTTGCAGGGATAACTCGGTTTTCTACATTAGCTCAAGCACTGAGTTCTGAGGGCACTGCAGTTATGTGTGGACTGTCACCAGGCAGCGATCTACTACCTTTCTCACTCTACCTGGCGAACCATCATTTTGTTCGGCCAACTGAAACGCTCCTGAGGTCGCCGATCGTACGAATTTCTTCAATTCGTTTACAATGTGAACGTTCCTGTAGATTGCCTGACAATCTCCATGCGCTGAACATACTACATTCAGCACTCCGTTAGAACTCGACTTATTGAACGTTCTATCTCAGGGGATCTCTTTGTCAGAGGCAAGAGTTGTTAGACCTCTCATTTCCCTCGACCTGCGAGACGCCTACCTTCACATCCCGATACATCCAGACTATCGGAAGTATCTTCGATTTACTTTCAAGGGGCGTCATTGATACCAGTGGAGGGTTCTGCTGTTTGGCATATGTACGGCCCCGTGGCTTTTTACTCAGATACCCAATCCGATAACAAGCTACCTGCATTGTCTAGGCATGACATTCGAGAACTATATCGACGACTGTGTTCAAGCCCAGCAGGATCCAGTCGTCCTTCCTCTCCACAGGCAGTTAATCATCAAGTTGCTCGCGCAATTAGGATTGCTGCTGAATTCGGAGAAATCAGAGGTAACACAGACCTGGTGATTTCTTTTATTGGGACAATATTCAACACGACAGGTCATGATGTTTGTGCCCCAGGAGAGGTGGGACAAGATTCAGTGCAACGCACCACTAGTGCTGGTCCAACCCACAACTTTTCGCCAGTGGCAGAAGTTACTAGGGTGGTTGACGTTGGCACAAGTACTGACTTACAGGGGCCAGCTGTAGCTTCGCCCTCTTCAGATGTTTCTGTGCCCATACATCCGGGACGACAACCCCAGGGAGTTGATTCGTCTTCCCGCACAACTACATTCAGTCTTTCGTTGATGGCTCAACAAGTGGAATGTTTGTGTTGGAGTCTCTATGGTGCCCTTCATGCCGACTCAACACCTGTTGGTCGACACATCTTTCAAGCTGGGGCGCTCACTTTCTCCATCAAGTGGCCTGGCAGTGGTCATCAGGAGAAAGGGCCCTTCATATCAACGAATTGGAATTCAGCACTGTCATTCTCGCCGTTCGGCATTGGGCAGTTGAACTACGGTTCACTCATGTACTGATTCAATCAGACATTTCGATGGTAATTTTGTACATAAACCATCAGGGTCGACAGGATCAGCAGCTCTGCTTCAGTTGATGTTTTCGAATTTATCATCTGATCGATTCACTCAACACAGTGGCGAGAGCCCGACACATTCCCAGGATGAGGAATGTCATTGCTGATGCCCTTTCACTCACGGAGTGGAAACAACTGCCTCTGATATTCCAATCGAAGATCTACCTGTGATCACGACCAGATGTAGACCTGTTCGCCACTCGGGACAACCATCAGCTTCAGCACAGATGATCACCAGTTGCTATCGTTTCTTCTTTGTGTACAATCTGAATAAAGTTCTGAAATTTATTTCTGTTTTGAATTTCTTCGATTCTTCTGGGACTTTGATTTCTCCTCTCAATTTAATTTGAGACTCTGGAGAGTTGCCACCTTATTTACTGTCCTCTGCTCCACGGAGTAATTACGTCAGTGAAGTGAGTCATTCCCAAGTGTTACACTTCGTAGCGTTCATGCTCCTAAGTACCTATACACATCTATGTGACCTTACTGTGGTAAGTAGTGGAAGTCATAAGATGATGTTGTGGTACTCTACGTTAAAATTGTGAGTTTTTCTGATTCCATTACCCTTTCACCCTCCTCGGAACGGTGTCTATGGGGGTTGTTTCGAAGCAGGGGCTGGCCCGATACTAGTCGTTAGACTTTTATTACGGGGGAACCTTGGAAATCGTGGCGATGCGACTGATTACACTCGTTAAGCTGCGTCCTTTCACTTTGTGAAGGTAGTGACTGAACACCACATTGCTCGGGAATCCCGGTCCCTGGGAGCACTTGTGCTTAGTAAGTCAATGGGTTCGAACTAACCCTCTCACGTAGTAACTTTGGTAGTTATTGGCCTGCCTTGTAGTTCTGGTTGTTTCGGCATAATGCTTAGCTGTTATCACTTGAACTTCGGGTAATCTATGAATTACCGTGGGATAAGTGCAAGTCGTGAGATAGGATAAGTTTAAAAATTTGGAAATTTTAACTATAAATTGTATATTTATATACTTATCCTATCTCACACGATAAAGTCCCACCATACTTCCCCACTACTTAGATTACCACCATTCCGGTTTTGTCCTTTTATGGCTCCAAGATCGAGAATGAGTATGTAAGGTGATCACGTGGGTGAGGACTGCGCATGCCACATGCTGTCACGGACTAGTGAGCATGGCTAAGGCAGGAAGGCATGCACAGCACGGGGACAGGGACAAGGTAGGCCTGGAGCAAAGTTTAATTCGTTTCCACTCTTGGTCGAATGAAGAGAGAGAGGTGCAAGTCGTGAGATAGGATAAGTATATAAATATACAATTTATAGTTAAAATTTCCAATTTCTTGCTGTTGAAAATGGAACTCTTCCACAACAATAACCAGACATGTTATTGTTATGAAGACATGAATACCTGTTGTTGTAATCATATTGATATGTTGAGCAGTTGAAGTATACATAGTTTTGTTATTAACTGAATAGATATTGTATGAACCTGGTACAGCTATAATTGTTTTACATATATATATTATTATGGTGGAACCTGAGGAGAGAGCTAGTAATTAAAAAACATTTGACTGGAACAGATTGTGTATATAAGACGAATAGTCAAATTGGGAGTAGTCATAATGGGGTAACTAAGGATACGCTGTTATCATTATACACTCACACTAATTAGGTCTATTTTGTTAGGCTACTGCTGCATAATCTACGACACTCTAAACAACTCACTAAATAATTAACTAAATTCAATGCAATACAAAATCCTTAAAACACACCCACACAGCAAGGAACCTCACTTATCTCATTACAAGCACTAACAGGTGAAATACCCTTAGAACTAAGACGAGAAAAGTTAACCATAAATTTCTGGGCGTCAACTCCATCAAACAACTCATTAATACCAATTTAAGTCCCAAACTCCAAATGACTGCTTCCAAACCCCACTTTTAACATCAATAATGCAACATGTAACAAACCTCATAATCGAACACAATGAAAAAAAGCTAAAACAAAACACCAGCCCATCCAGTTCTCATCACACCTAAACTAAAAGTTCCTAAAATAAACACAAAACTCTCCTCTGAAATAAACAAACAAACATAGAAACAGAAACATGACCAAAAACACAACACTACCTTACATGCTCGAGTACTGGGCAAATTGGTGCCACATTTACACAGATGGTTCCTTTGACCTGGGTACAAAATGCACATATTTATGGTGTAAATATTCCCTCTGGGTTATGGTAGCCTTATTCCTGTGGTTTCCACAGACACATACAGAAAATGAAATGAACATTTTAACACTAAGTCATAGCTATCCCTAGTGGTATGCCTTCTACTAACAGAGTTACCTCCCCCTGACCGTGACGTCATGTGTTCAGAGAGTGAAGTGAAAATTCTTCTATCAGACTTGCTTCAACACTGATCCATCCCTTTATTGGTTAGTGGTGTTGACATTGGTCCTTGTGACAATTGAATTCATTATTTTCTTGTCTATGTTTTTGCGATATATATTTTCCCACCCTGTTTACCCCTTGCTCTTTCTTCAGCCATGGCCAAAAGTAAATGTGTACAATGTCAGAATTCATGTCCGATCTAGACCCTCACTCCGTCTGCTTAGCACTTTTTTACGGGGACGCCCTGCACCCTTGAAGATCGTTGTCTTATGTGTTCTGATGTATCAGAAATTGAGTGGGTTAATATGGACGCAGCCAGGTCTCAAATTAAGAAACGCAAAAGTTCCCCTTCGTCGGAGGCTAGTAAATCTAAGAAATCTACTCCTGGTTCTCCTTCATCGTCGCAGAGATCGGAGCCTAAAACAAGATCTAGATCTAGATGGAAATCAGACTCTTCCCACATGAATAAGGCTGCTATTTCAAAACTATTTTCATCCTTTAAAACGGAGCTACAAGACTCAGGTATCCAGTCAATGAGGGATATGGAATTGAAAAACGAGGCTAAAAAACTGGACTGACTCCTTGTCCTCGGCTTGTGTCTCCCAGCCAGCCACTAATCAACTAGCCACGGCCTACATGGGGATTAGCGGCGATAGGGACCAGCCATCTACTAGCCGTGTGCCAAGCAGTATACCCATAGGACCCTCGGATCATTTTGACACGGGCAAGCCACTGATATTACCCCTGGTACCGGTTTTACCGGACTCTTCCTTAGTTCTTCTTCAGTTATATGCTTTGGAGGTCGCCTTCGCCTGCTGGCATTTCGGCAGACCTATCCCGCCTTGGGATGCGTGGGGTGTCCCTCCTTGGGATTTGTGGGGGGGTTGTGGTGTCCCTCTTTGGGATGCTTGGGCCGGATAAGGGTGTCCCTCCTTGGGACAGGTGGGGCTGCGTTGGGGTGTCCCTCCTTGGGACACATTGGCTGCATCTGGGTGTCCCTCCTTGGGACGCTTGGGCCGGATAGGGGTGTCCCTCCTTGGGACGCGTGGGGCTGCATTGGAGTGTCCCTCCTAGGGACGCATGGGCTGCATCTGGGTGTCCCTCCTTGGGACGCATGGGTTGCATCTGGGTGTCTCTCCTTGGGACGCTTGGGCCGGGTAGGGGTGTCCCTCCTTGGGACACGTGGGGCTGCATTGGAGTGTCCCTCTTTGGGACATATGGGCTGCATCTGGGTGTCCCTCCTTGGGATGCTTGGGGCTGGAACGGAGTGTCCTTCCTTGGGACGCATGGGCTGTGCTTGGGTGTCCCTCCTTGGGACGCATGGGGCTGGATCTTGGTTATCCCTCCTTGGGATGCCTGAGGCTGGACTTGTTGTCCCTCCTTTTGTTGACCCTCATTGGGTCGCATGGTTGTCCCTCTTTGTGATGCATGGGCGTATATATACATTTGCCTAGGTATATATACGTATTTTATTTATTTTTTATTTTTTTTCTATCCTGGGGAGTGGACACGGCCATCCCCCTGCTTTCACCCTGGGGAGTGGACACGGCCACCACCCCTGCTTTCATCCTGGGGAGTGGACACGCCCACCCCCCGCTTTCACCCTAGGGAGTTGACACGGCCACCCCTCCTGCTTTCACCCTGGGGAGTGGACACGGCCACCCCCCTGCTCTTCCCCTGGGGAGTGGACTCGGCCATTCCCCTGTACTGACCCTGCTCTCACCCTACGGAGTGGACACAGCCACTTGCTGCTTCTCATTTTCCCTCTTTGGGAAGCATGGATTTGACCCTCGTTGGGACGCATGATGGTTGGGCGGACCAGGCATTTTCATTTGGTCCTTGGGGTCTGTGTGCAATGACCCCGGTGATTGCCGAGCAACCAATGTGGCGTGGCGTGGGAGCTTGGGTGTTATTGACTCCCTGAGCGGCTGGGCTGGTACTGTGAGGTCGGGAGCTTGGGTGATATAGTCTCCCTGGCCCCCCTCGGGCAAACTGAAGACTGGCTGATTGATATAATTTCTTTTAGATATACTGACATAGTTCACTTTTCAGAAGTAAGTTGGCTAGAGGCCTGTACATTGCATGATGCTCCGTGGCTGTCAATGTACCTAGCCCTGTTTCTTCTCTGAGTGTTTGCCTGGTTGTGTCAAAACGGACAGTAGCTTTGGTGTGGCATGTTGGACAGTTTTTGTAAGAGGTTTTGGAATGCCTAGCCTAAGGCGGGTGACCATGATGTCGACATGCCTGTTTTGTGAGGGAGTGGTCCGCTTCCCTTTCACACTGGGGCGGAGTCCATGATACCATCTGCCTTTTTCTGAGATGTCCAATTGCCTCTGCCACTTGCTAGTAATTGAACCTTGGATCATGCTACGAATTTCGCTTTTTGAGTAGGGATGGTCCAGTGACACGTCCAATTCTAGCGCTTGTCTAGCTAATTTGTCAGCTCTCTCATTTCCGGGGATATCTATGTGAGATGGTATCCAGCACAGCGTGATCTCTTTCTCATTTTCCCTTCTTAGTGTCTGAATGAGAACCAAAATGTCCCAGATGGTGTCAGGTCTACTGCTTGAATGCTTAGTTGCCAGTGACTGCAGTGCACTGAGAGAGTCAGAGAGGATAACCACTCTTTTCTCTCTAAGGTTTAGACTGTAACTTAGTGCATGGTGTATGGCTTCTAGCTCCGCTGTGTAGACTGACTGTCCGTTAGGGAGGCGGACCGAGATAGATTGGTTTGTGGAAGCTGAGTATATGTGGATACCATAGGCAGTTCTATTACCGGACTCAGAAGGCACCTCCATTTATCCTTTTTCTCAGCCGGACTTTATAATGAAGGAGGGTTTACTGACAGTCCAGCCTATAGATATACTTCGGCCGAAGACTTTGTGCCCGGATGGTCACTTAGGGAGAAGGTGGAATTGATCCATGGACTCTATCCAAGCACGGTTCCTCCACAGTCTGGAGAGAGCACATAGGTTAAACACTATCAGAAGTCATCCAGAGATGGCTAAGGATTTACTCTTTCAACAGCCCCTGGATTCGGAGTCTCTGTTCCATGGACAATGAAATTAGGCTATACAGGCCAAGGATGTGCTTACATCACATAACCTGAACCAGAGTCTAGCTTCAGCCTTATTATCTCAAAACAGAAGCAGGCTGCAGTCCAGACCTAGGAGGGATACGGCCATTTATGCCCCCGGACATCTACTTACAGTCGTCAGAAACCTCTACGACGTTCAGCATTTGATAGGGCTGCAGACTCAAGGCCATGCACTCCGTCTTCTGTGTTAGCTACTCAGGGATTCCCTTCCACTAGAGGCAGGGGTAGAGGCACCAGGGCTTTTCGTGGATCCAGAGCGGGAATCAGGAAATATTGACTCAGATCAAACAATCCAGTTTACTCAGCCTTACAATTTGGAAATGTGTCTCAACTTGGAAACAGATTTCAGTTTCATTCAACCAGTGACGCAGTCTCCCGTTGGGGGTTGATTGCTCTTTATGTAGACAACAGGAGACAAGTCACGTCAGACATTTGGATATTATCAATAGTGGAGAGAGGATACATTCTGCCGTGGGACAATCTACCTCCAGTAACTTATCAGTCGGTTGGGAGTCGATTTTTTCTGCAAGGAGATCGTTTAGAGGGAGCACTGATTGCCATTCAACAACTTTTAGACAAGCGAGCCATAGTAGAAATTCTTTCAGCGGACAAGTCCTGCGGGTTCTACTCCCCAGTCTTTCTCATGCCCAAGAAGGACACAGACGAGATGAGGATGATTATAGACTTAAGAGTACTGAACAAGAATTATTTAAGGAAACCACCCAAGTTCAAGATGGAACCCTTGGCCAACTTGAGAACTCTTATTCAACAGGACTCTAAGTTCATCAGTATAGACCTGAAGGACGCTTATTGCCACGTACCTATACATCCTCGTTCTCAGAAGTGTCTTCGTTTTGCTGTAAACGGCCGAAGGTTCCAGTTTCAAGTTCTGCCGTTCGGGATATCTCTAGCTCCCTGGCTATTTACAGTGATCATCAATCCGAGATGTTGGCACTGTTGAAAGCCCTTTCCCATTGGCCCTGGAGCCTACATCGGAAAAGTGTTATGTTAGTGACGGACAACAGTACCGTAGTAGCCTATATAAACAAACAAGGCGGAACAAAGTCACATTGACTACTTCACATCACTCAGGATATATTCAGAGCGGAAGGCACTATGAAGAGCCTTATCAGAGCACATCATATTCCAGGCAAGGGGAATATTTTAGCCGACTCCCTCTCCAGGCAGGACAGAGTAGTGTCAACAGAATGGAGTCTGAACATGGAGGTTTTCGAGCTCATAACGGACAATTGGGAAGCACCATCCATAGGTCTCTTTGCGGCTTCAAGGAACAACCATTTACCAACCTATGTGAGTCCTGTTCTGGATAATGCAGCTTGGGCGGTGGACGCCCTGTCAATATCATGGGAAAATCTCATAGCCTATGCCTTTCCTCCGTTCAAGCTGATACCGGAAGTGCTAGCCAAGATTGCACAGCACTACTGCGTAGTCTATCTGGTAGCTCCAGCATGGTCGACCAGGGCGTGGTTCTCAGATCTTCTCAAGCTAATGACAGACAAACCCCTACAACTTCCTTGTTGGAACAATCTTCTCAGTCAGTCCAGTCCAGTCTCAGTCAGTCCAACAGATTTCACGAGAATGACGAGAAGACTACTAGCACTTTACGTGTGGAGACTATCTGCAGTTCCCTCAAGGAACAAGGGTTAAATGAACAAGCAACTGTGGCTATCTCTGAATCTATCAGACCTTCAACACAGCTCTTTATAATGCCAAGTGGAATGTCTTCGTCCAGTGGAGAAGAGAATGACACCTACCCCAACCCCAGTCACCATACCTATTATAGCAGATTTTCTTCTTTACTTAAGGACAGTTGAGAAGCTGAAACATAACACTATTGAAGGTTACAGATAAGCGATTGCTGCGGTATTGGACTTACAAGGACTATCAGTGGGATGAAATCATTCCTTGCACAAACTTATTAGATCGTTTCAGATCAAGGACATTACATCTCTGATGATATTCCCCAAGTGGGATTTATGTTTGGACTTCACAGAGGTCTTTTTTTAGTCTCAAGACGGCCTTCCTGATGGCGTTTGCTACTGCATCAAGAGTATCAGAACTACATGCAATTGACGTAGTTATCATGAATCAGGGATTGGATCACGTGTTAAGCACGAGAACTACTTGGATTCCCCAGACTATGGAGGGAAGATAGAGATACAGAGTTTTTTACCAGGCAGGTAACGATTATGTATATCTCTATTATAAATACTAACTGAGAAATGGTTCAGTATTAGAGGGAGTTTTCTCTATCTTCATCTTAAGGTTTCTTGGTAATAGACTGGAAGTGACATAATAAGATGGGAAGTGATGTCATACTAACCGCATGTGACGTCATAGTCAAAAAGTGACGTCATAGACTGAGAATGACATCATAAGACCGGAAGTGACATCAAAGGAATGACGTTATAAAACCCGAATGACGGTAACAAACTGGGAGTGACCTCATAGAACGGGAAATGACGTCAGAAGACCGGAAGTGACGTGATAAGACCAGAAGTGGCATCACAAGTTTTGGAAATTAATATTACAAGGTTATGAGATTTATAGGATAGTATTCTATAACTTGTGGATGAGATAGAGACTACTCGTTTATATACATGGAAGTTATCTTCCCTCACATAAGGGACCGTTCATAATTTATGGTGGGGGTGGGGGGTGATGATGATTTTTATGGAGAAGCATGTACAATGTGAATGACTCCCCTAAAGTTTATGTACAAAGTAAGTGACCCCCCTGCATGTCATGTACAAAATCAATGACCCCCCCTCTCCCTTCCAATATTTTTTAAGCATAATTTTAAATATTTTTATGTACAAAATTGATGACCGCCGCTACCTCCCCAGAACAAAATGGGTGACCCCCCCCCCTTAAAATTATGAACGGTCCCTAATTAACCAATCCTATGATTCACCAGTATTTTATACACTACTAAGTCATAGTTATCCTAAGAGGATTATGATGTTTTATTAGTATTTACTAGTGTTATATAAATGGATTATTCTTCCAGGGATAGCCCTCCATCCTTATGAGGGATTCAGGCAACCATAATCCAGAGGGAATGTTTATGCCATAAGTAGGAACAATTACATATATTATTAGTAATTGTTAGTAAACTTACCTCTGGATTATGGGGTATATGTCCCACCCTACCTCCCCGTCTTTTCCTCTAGAAGACATTTTTTCTTTAGAACAATTGTGAGGATTTTCAAACAGCAATGCAATGTGTGTGTGTGTGTGTGTGTGTGTGTGTGTGTGTGTGTGTGTTTAAAACTCTGTTAGTAGAAGGGCATACCACTAGGGATAGCTATGACTTAGTCTTAAAATGTTCATTTCATTTTCTGTATGTGTCTGTGGAAACCACAGGAATAAGGAGGTAATTTTACTAACAATTACTAACAATATATGTAATTGTTCCTATTCAGGCATCCACACAACACAAGTTTTGAGACAAGTACAGACAACCAATAAATTTTCACATCAGAACTGATTGGCATAGTAGCACCACTCAATGACCTGCTTGTCAAACAAGCACAACAAAACTCAATCAGCAGGCTCCAAGCAATAAAAAATAACAACCTACCACTTTTTGCAAACTTCTAAATTAAAAATTCATACAAATTTAATAAATGTCCAGTAAAAACATGTGACAAAACCTAAAAAGAATCAGAACAGAAATGATTTGAGGTTATCAGCATGTGTAAGTTATAACTAATGAGTACTCAAAAGTCCTCCCATGAAACATGATGCTTAGTCCTATTTTGGGGGATAAAAAGTTGAAAAATTGAAATTTTCGGGGAATAGTTAGAGAATAACCCACGAGGTACAAGTGATTACGGGAAATATGTCCCGAATGAAATTAATGTTCACTGTCTCAAGCTTTACCTTGTGGGTTATTCTATTTATTACCCATTCTGCAATTAAACCAAGAAACCAGTATTTGAGAACTCAAAACCACATCTTTAAATATGTAAGTGTTTACAACTAAATCAGCTGATCTGTATTAATGTGCGGATGAAACCAAACTGCTCAAGCTTAATGGAATCACATTCGAACCACAATATAGTACTGTAGAAAATGGTATGAAAAACAACGCAATTAAACAGTTTCAAAATTTGTTTGATGACGATTTTATTAACCACAACGCCTTGTAAAGTTTAAGTTTATTATCAACAAGTCCTATCACATATTCAATATTAAGTCGTAGATTGCAAATGTGTCCATCTAGCCTGCTCGTGTCAGAAAGTGGGTGACTGTTCTTGGATACAAAACAGCAAAAAATATTTTTTAACGTTAACGTGGTATTATTGGGGTTAAAAGTGGGGTTTTGGAAGCAATCATTTGTAGTTTGGGGCTTAAATTGGTGTTAATGAGTTGTTTGATGAATGGGTTGATGCCCAGAAATTTATGTTTAAAAGACAGTCTTTAGAAATCATATTTCACATATTGTTATGAAACACCTATTACAACATGTATGGTTAGCTGTGATATGTCCCTGAATTCCTCATAAATCTAAAAATCTAATGACAAATGATCTTTGTCATCTGTGAGTATAAAGTGTCCAAATGAAATCATGAGAATAAATTAGATGTGGAAACAAAGGATGTGCTTTACATGTGATGGGGGTGGGGTGGGGGTGGGGTAGCCTAGTGGTTAAAGCATTCACTCATAATGCTAATGATCACAGATTAAAGATAGTATGCAGCAGAGAGGGTTCGGGTGGTCCTGGCACAGTCAGGCTAGTAAGGCTCATCATCAGCTCAGGGCCCTCGCCCCCTCTACACGCAGCCCAGACAGTGAATGGGACTTCTCCCAGGAAACACTGCCTTGTCGAACCCACCAAGAACTTTCCGGAGAATATGAAGGCTCCCCAACACTGCAGCCTTCTGCATTACCCACAGTGTCAGAAGGGCTGTGCTCCCGGTGGAGAACCCGGGCACTCTCCTGATCTGCGCCAAGAGATCAGGAGGTACCAAACAAAGGGCACCGAGAACAATGGGGAGCCTGACGACAGTTTACTTGGGATGCAAGCGACACATTTCAAAGGCGAGGTCTGCATATTTATCATGCTGTTCCTGAATCTTGCCAATCACATTGTTGTCAAAAGGGACAGAAAATTCAAATATATAAATAAATTCATTGGCTTTATCAAAAAGAACAAGATCAGGTTTGTTGGCAGGAATTCTTCTGAGGCTGTATATATGGGCCTATTCCACAGAAGTTTGAATGCATCATTTTCCATGACACCCTGGACATGTTCAGGGTCGTACCATGGATGGACCTCGGAGTCAAAGCCACAGACATGGCGGAGACGGTAGTAAAAGCAACGAGCCATGCCATCATGTCGTTTAAGATATGCTGTTTGTGCCAAAGAAGGGCATCCACTGACAAGGTTTTGGACAGTCTCTGTGAATTCATTACAGTGTTGACATTTCATATTGATATTTTCTTCTTATTATTATTATTATTTATTATTCCGCCGATTTTTGTACCAAACATAACTCCTAAACCAATGCTCCGAATCGCTTACAAAAAATCACACAGATGCGCACCAAGGTGTAAATATTCCCCTTAAAAATCTCTAGGCTCTAGGCCCAATAGCAAAGGGGAGATAATTCAAAATTAATTCCAAAATTTCAACATATGACAGTAAATATCTCAAGAACTAATTGTTCCAACACTTCCAAATCTCTTGTACAGATGCACAATCGAATTTCCAACAAGTTTGCTTGGACAGGTCAAGTCAAGTTATATTTGTTTTTAGTTTTTGGCCATGTTTTTCAGCAGTTTTCTGAGTAGTTTGCTCCCAAAATGTGCAAATTCTGCACAAAAAGTATGGTAGATGAAGGCTTGGTGATTCCAGGACACTAATTGTTTTGACCGTAGACCTAAGAACAACTGAGATACAGCCTTTTAAAGAGGGAACTATTTCTTTTCCAGAACTTCTTAAAAGGTACATGACCCCCGCGACTTCGGCTGTATTTGGAAGATCCGCTCGCCTGTCAAAAACGTGTTCTGGCTCCGTTTTGGACGATGATTTCTAGCCCTCAGATACAATAGATAGAACTAAAGCCAAGGAGCCCTCATCGTTGGCTGCAACTATATTAATACTTTTGTTTCTGACTTTGTTGTCCTCCGCCGTGATATTGCAGGAATGACTAACGGGATCGGGTGATCAGGCTCGCTGACTGGGTTGACACGTCATTGTATCCCTACTGGTAGATGGATGTTCATGCTGTTGACCCCTTGGATGTGCCTTTGATGGCCGCCATATTGAGTGCTACTTCTGGGCCAAAGTTCTCTTCAAAAACTTTCAAATACTTCTTCACAGGTTTTTCAAAAGCAAACTTACCAGGATAAAGTCTTGAACAAGCTGGTTTAGATGTTGTCTGTTGTTGCTGTACATTTTCTGTTCTTAGTCATATGTCAAAATTCACGTGGTTTTGGCGGCCATATTGGATTCTAGTTTTACACGTACAGATTCAACCATGGTCATATCATCCAGCTTGATGTGAACTCCATGGACTTGATTAGCTTATGAGGTAAGCTGGTGAGATATGGCAGCTCTTCACTTCATGACGTCATTGCTAATCACTTTCACAAAAGAAAGAATGACAACACTGACTGGTAATCATTCAGTTCAGTTCAGTTCAGTTTATTCAGTAATTCTGGCCTTAAGGCCTACATTACAATTATTGTTATTGACTGGTAATCATGTGTTACTATGAAAACTTACTCACAGCAAGTGTGATGCAACTGAACACTTTGACAGATGAAGTGGAGTGTTGAAACAATTCTACAGTTGGCATACACAGGATTTGTAAACATTCAAGAATATCATTTAATAGTAAATACTGTGTGTTAATGTGGGCATCATATGACAATAAACGCATATCTTATTGTCAAGCTGTCTGGGGACACTGGCCTTTTGTGGTGCTAAATTTCTTTGCATCTTATCTGGAAGGAATAAAAATATTGTTTTTATGCTCTTGCAAATTTAGAATGGATTCAGCTAACATTTCCAACAACTTAACTCTTTTCATACGACTCAAAAATTTCACAGCTGCACATATATCCTAAGGACGTATTATCACATCCAGGCATCTACAACCCTTGCATACAACCAGATTTTTCCAGCTGTAGCCTCTGAATTCGATGGACGAGATATGACATCAGATTTTTTACAGTGTTTCAATACAAGGGACGTGATAACTCGTTTACTCATACTAAACATATCTCACAGTTTTCTAGCCATGTATCCTCATCCTTAAAAAGCAGTTTGTGTACTTTGTGACAGTGTATTTTTTAGGATTTACTTGATTATCTGTCATTCCCTGAATTCCTTGACATTCCGTGACCACATGGCATTAAAATGGCTGGTCGTCGGAAATTGTATCTGACCACACAAAACAGGAATATTTCAAGTTACCGATCCAGGAATTGGGCTTAGGGTTTGACATTTGATTGTTAGCAATTCTTTGTTCTTTGACTGTTTTTGTAGGTGTTACCACTGGTAACACTTGTTTCATTGTTCTTTGGATTTGGATGTCATGACTCTATTATTTGTGATGACATAAATCTACTAAATTGTAGTTGTTCTTGCACAGCGGTGTAGTCAGTGGATTGAAAGAAATTATCACATTTGTCACAATGGTGCGTTAGTTCAATTTTGTTTCTCCTTTTAGAAAAAAATCTGCATTTCCAATGTTTCTGTGCTAAAGATGACCTAATCTTTTGGTCTGAAATATTTGAATGAAAGTGAATAAAGATGTTTTGAAAACAAAATTCAGTTCATATGGATTTTGATGTTATGGTCCATTTCAACTGTTGCAACCATGGAGACGTGATATCCCCGTCCCTCGTATGTAAGTGTCATGTTGCTAAAAATAGACTCGTATTGAAGGGTTGTGACCCTTCAGATTTGATATCACATCCTTTCGAATGGAAAGAGTTAACACAATGGAAAGTTATGTGTAATTGTGACATTGTAAACATTCCCTCTGGATTATGGTAGCCTTTATTCCTGTGGTTACACAAATACATACAGAAAATGAAATGAAAATTTAAACACTAAGTCATAGCTATTCCTAGTGGTATGCATAATCTGTCTACTGAATTATCTCCCCTGATCTTGACGTCACGGCATTGTTGTTTGAAAACCCTTCATAATTTTTCTGTATGGTCTACACTACAGACGTATAGAAGTGAAGTGAACAATTTTTCATCTACAACTCTACTTTCTTCATCAAATCTACAGAAAATTGGTCAGTGGAAATCACATTAGTCATTACGACAATTGCATTCCTTTTGCATATCATTTATTGCTGAAAAAATTTACATGTATAGAATTTTCCTGCCATTTTCCCGATCGGAGCAACATGTAAAAAAATAAATGTGTCCAATGCCAGAAATGCATGGCGGATATTGATCCCCATTCCATGTGTGCTGGTTGTTATAAGGACATCCCCTGTACTCTTTTATATCGTTGCCTTTTGTGTCAAGGGATGTCTGAGGGAGATTTGCTCATTATGGATGAATCCCGATCATTATCCAGGAAACGCAAAAATTCATTGTCTTCGGAATGTTCTAAACCAAAGAAAAGTAATTCAGCTCCTCCCTCTCCCTCCATTAAAACAGAACCTAAATCTCGATCTAGGTCAAAATTAAAATTTTCCTCAAGTCAGCTTGAGTTATCAGCTATATCGAAATTGCTATCTTCCTTTAAATCTGACATCCAGGCGTCAATGGATAAGTTCATGCGAGACATGGAAATGCGTAACGAAATCAAAAGTAACAAGCTACACAAACAATTTGAGGAATGTTACTCCGGCAAGACGGCAGACAATAGCTGCAATGATTTGACAGATGGCAGCGGTTCTGAAGACATGCCTACAGACATCCCCGCTTTTATTGACATGGAAAACCCACCGATCATTCCATTAGTATCTGATCTATTGGACCCGGATGGCTCATCGTTTTATCTCTTTTCTCAGTTTATCATGAGGGATGGGTTGATGTTGTGCAGCCCATGGATACCACAGGGGATGAATTTACTCCAGGATGGTCATTTAAGAAGCTTGAGCTCTTACATGGACTTTATCCTAGTACCCTGCCACCTCCTACTGAGGTTCATGAAGTGGACATCGCTGTGTAGCTGGGATTATCGGGTTGCCTGCCACCGGAGCGGATGCCTAAATTATCCCTACCTCATTCATCGTCTCTTAATACTGCCTTGGATGCTTACAATACGTTACATCGTTACTGAACCTGCCTAGGATTGACCATAGACCGGTGTATGCAATCCACAATCGACTTATTCCAGCCAGCCAGCCTATCCTGGATAATTATTTTAATCAGCTTCAGGATTCCAGGGGATTACGTGATCAGCCACTTCCATGTTTGGCCAAGGACTTTAGGGAATTTGACACGGCAGCTCGTACTTCAATTGACACTCTCTCATATACAAATTGGTTTGCTGCAGGCGCACGCGCTCTCTTTCCTCCCTTGATCCAGGACTACTCGGGTATTAAGAAAGATACCTTAGTATCAATGTCAGCTCAGGAGGTATCTGTCAACGCGTGGATATGCGTCAACTGGGGAATTAGCTCATAATTAAGATGAAGTGTGCGTAGATGAAGACGAAGGCATAGTTAAGTTCAAACTTCTTTAGTTACATGACAAACAAATACACAAGACATACATAAGGTGAGCGGAGTACCTGCTCAACCCTAAGGCGTTTCCAACGAGCGGCATTATCCTGCTCGTGGTCGTCCCAACGGACAGTCCAAATACCGAACTCGTACTCCTTCACTGTCTAGATGTGAGCATACTAAACATATATACAGTTTTGACAACAATGGACAGGCGACGACTCATCAATGGACAGACAGAAAAACAATAGCACTTCCTTGACCAGTTGATGTGATGGCAGACACGGCCAAGGGGGATTACCAGTGAAGGTTATAAATGTCTTATACAATAATTAATGGGCTGACAAGTCAATTTACAATGCGGTAGTGATAAGGATGTACAGTAATGATTAAAAATACAGGTTATATACATATATATATTACATAAAGTCTCACATGTCTTGAGTACATAGTTTTGGACTTTTTAAATATTTAGACGATGGCTGTCCTGAATTAGTCCCTATATCATATCCCTTGCACATTCCTTCCTAGACGTGGTATATCAATCCTTAGCAGATACTATGCAATATCAAGTTGGGATTTTGGGCCGCCTCACAGCCTTTGAGAGAATTCAGAAACTTAATTCCATCAGGAATCTTCTGGAACTGTCTAAGGAGATGCTTTGCCAGCAACCATTAAATTCAGACAGTATCTTTAGTGGACAGTGTCAGGAAGCTATTGAAGCTAGAGATGCAATGGCATCTCAGAATTTAAACCACATTTTGGCTTCGGCGCTGTTAAAACAGAACAAGAGCAGGCCATCCCTAGGTCCAAAAGGGAGCCCTTGTCAACTACATCTCGTGGATCTTCAGTTACAGCAAGCCAATCTCGGCCTTTCCAGAGGTTGGCCTTTGATTGTGCTTCGGATTCCGGGACACACACTCAGTCTAACTCATCACATAAGAGCTCAACCTCAGCTAGAGGTAGAGGTAGGGGCGCCAGGTCTTTTCGGGGCTCAAGACCCAACGCCAGGAAGTTTTGACTCAAGTCACGCAAAACCTTTAACTCATCCTTTCGAACCGGAATTGCCCATCGACTTGAAAATGGAGTTCAATTTTGTGCAACCAGTAACTTAGTCTCCGGTAGGGGGCAGGTTGTCCCAATATGCGGACAATTGGAATCTTATAACCTCAGACAAATGGATGCTTTCTGTCATAGAGAGAGGCTACATTCTTCCATGGGACAATCTACCCCTGTGACTTGTTTTCCGACGGGTCGGCGATATTTCCTCCAGGCCCAACTTTTAGTGGGGGCAAATCTTGCGATAGACTAGCTGTTGGAGAAAAAGGTGATTGTCAAACCTCCTCCATCAGACCGAATCTGCGGCTTTTATTCCCCGGTATTTCTCATCCCCAAGAAGGACACGGACGAGATGCGTATCATCATAGATCTCAAGCTGTTAAACAAGAACTTTCTACGGAAACCTCACAAGTTCAAAATAGAATCCCTGAAAAATCTACCAACTTTAATCCATCAAAACTCAAAGTTCATCTGTATAGATCTCAAGGACGCTTATCTGCACATACCTATACATCATCGTTTCCAGAAATACCTAAGGTTTGCTGTGAATGGTCACAGGTTCCAGTTCCAAGTCTTACTGTTCGGAATCTCACTAGCTCCATGGTTATTTACGATGGTATTAACTCAAGTTATTGCCTTCCTACATCATCATCATATATCAATACACGGATATCTGGACGATTTTCTAGCTAGACATGTGATGACGAATGTACTTATCAGACAGACAAAGTTCATTCTCCACATCTTCACACACCTGGGTCTGATAGTACATCCGGTAAAGTCAGAATTGAGCCCCTCCACTCAGATCAAGTGTTTGGGAGCCATTCTGGACTCAAAGTCATGCCGGATTTACACTCCTCAAGAGCACTGGCTCGAGATCTGTGCAAAAATTTCAACTACTCTGGACCCTCCAGCAGTCTCAATTTGTTCGTGGATGTCCCTCCTGGGCTCCCTCACCTCCATGCAGGATTACACTCTAAGGGGAAGGATATGTTTGAGGATACCTCAGATCTCGCTCAACCAGTTTCGTGCTCGAGACTTAGACTCTCTCATTGTACCTCCGGATCAATTCTAACGAGAGATACTTTGGTGGATGGTAGACAGCAATGTTCTTCCGGGAGTCACTTTTAGCCATCAGCCGCCAGGTGCCCACATGAATCATTTGCAGACTCAGGGTCTGTGGAACACTGAGGAGAGCAGTCTACACATCAATTGCTTGGAAATGTTGGCACTCTTAAAAGCAATTTGTTGTTGGGCTTCCCATTTTCACAGGAAAAGTGTGATGTTGGTATTGGACAATTTGACAGTTGTAGCCTACCTCAACAAGCAGGGAGGCTTTAGACGTAATCGTCGCCGACTTTTCCTCTCCTGTAAGACCAACGTCGACTCAGATATTTCCAAGAACAGTATTTCATCCTGGTTACGGAAAACCATATCATACACCTTTCGTGACCAGGATCTAGACTCAATAAGAAATTCTCACCTCATGAAATCAGGGCTCTCGCTACATCGTTAGCTGCTTAATCAGCAGGTGATTTCCAACCGTCAGTGGAAATCTCCGAATACGTACATCAATTTCTATCTCAGAGACGTTACGGCTTCCATCGAGGGGTGGGGTGGGTGTGTGTGTGGGTGTGTGTGTGTATTTGTTTGTAATTACCAATTGTCAGCAGTAGTTTGGATCAGAGTAGAGATTGGAAGCTGCTGATCTGGACGTGACAGATAACAGACAGAGAGGGATCACTGGTGGAATGACATCACAGATTGCCGAAGAAGATAAGGTAAGGATTTTATGTGTCCTTAAACCTAACATCTGAGCACCATTGAAAGGGTAAGGGAAGCCACTATCTTCTCCCCCTTTATGGTTGTCAAATTAAGCTATATGGACGGAATTTATCAAGAACTGGAAGGGACGCCATATAACCGGAAGTGACGTCATAGAACCGGAAGTGTCGTCATAAACCAAGAATAAGTTGAATTAAGCCCAATATTGTCACCATAAATAAGGAAATAGAAGTAAGGGATTGCTTGGGAACCCTTAAGGATTTCATCCCTCACTACTACTGACCAATATGGAAATAATCTAAGGATATCTCAAATTATGTCATAGTTATTCGTAGTGGATTAAGGTTCATCTAGTGGTATGTACTGGATCATCTTCAAGGGGACCCTCCATCCTTATGTGGGATTCAGGCAACCATAATCCAGAGGGAATATTTACGTTATAATTAGGAACAATTACATGTATTGTTAGTAATTGTTAATAAACCTACCTCTGGATTATGGGATCTATCGCCCTCCCGTTCCTCCCCCTGATTCTATCCTAGAAGATATATGGTGTATCAGTTATTTCAGAAAAATTGTAAAGGGTTTTCAAACAACAATGCCGTGACATCAGGATCAGGGGAGATAATTCAGTAGACAGATTATGCATACCACTGGAAGTAGCTATGACTAAGTGTTTATATTTTCATTTCATTTTCTGTATGTATCTGTGTAACCACAGGAATAAAGGCTACCATAATCCAGATGTAAGTTTACTAACAATTACTAAGAAAACATGTCATTGTTTCTTATGTACATATAAATGGGACCGCCTCCGTGGTGTAGTGGTTAGAGCGTCCGCCCGGAGAGCGGAAGGTCACGGGTTCGATCCCCGACCACGTCATACCAAAAGATGGTAAAATATGGTACTTGTTGGTCCCTGCCTGGCGCTCGGCATTAATGGGTACAACAAGGACTGGTCGGCTCGGAGTCAGTATAATGTGTACAAGCAGCCGCACATACACATACACAAACATGCACGTCGTTATATGAGCGAAATATTCTCAAGCACGACGTTAAACCCAATTTCACCTCACCTCATCACATATAAATGACTTTTCTATTCTTGTGAGAGATACATTTAGTATTCAAATTGACAGGTTGTTTTTGTGTAATCTAATATTAAGATCACCTTCTGTGAGGTTATCAGGATTGTGGGGATATGCAATAATGTGATATATCAATAACAGTTTTGGAAATCAAATGATTGAATTATGTATCCCCATGCCTATATATACCCAGAGTTTATTATTACTGAGATTTAACACGACAAAAAAATAGATTGACCCAGGTATATCTTTGTATGTCATAAGTTTCATGGCATTCCAGAACCTGTGATGTCAGGGATATTTCTGCTCAAATACTTTTTTAGTTTGAACATTAATGAACGTGATTACTGAACCTTACTTATTTTCATATGTGTATCATATCTTGTTTGTTTGTTTCAGATTTTATTATGTGCCATTTATGGAGAGTATAGGTGCAGTGATGGAATCACAAGACACATCTGCAACTGGCTTTCCCTAAGAAGCTGGAGCTCAGAAAATACTTCATCTGTGGAGACGGATTGTCATCACATTAAATCATGGATTATATGATTATTTAGTTGGACTTCATGCTAGAACAATCTTTCCATATTTCATATGTCCTCTCAAATTAAAAGGTTTGTAGAGGAGCGACAGTGTATTGTAACTTAACATGTGCTTTCAGAACTACCTAATTAAACTGTTGGTCCTTTGACAGCAACTGCTTCAATCGGAGCATATATGTACAGTTAGTATGTGGGAACATAATATTTTGGTGTTTTATTAAATTCAGTCTTTGACTTTACCTTTTTAATAATAGCTTCTATTTGCTTCTGCTCCATTGATCACACTGCAGAGGCTGATCACATGACTGGACCTTTCTCTCGTTTTTTTATCAAATAAGGACAGGCTTATTGCAAGCCTCTCAGTGTGCTTTTCATATTGTTCAGCATAATTTTTTAGGTATACTACTAAAACTGTGACAGTGTATTGTGTGACAACTATAGTTTTACACATGAAAGTGACTGCAATGCTCACTCTCTGTAGAACTTTGATGACAGCATGGGGAGGAAAACTACTCAAATGGAAAACGTTTTCGCATTTTAGGATGTTTTTTCGATGACAGGTGCACATTTATCTAGGTGTGATCAATTGCACTATTGGGCTTTTGTGGTGCACAATAGTGCAGTGGTAAAGTGACTGCCTGAAGGCCCGGGTTAGATCCCCTGTGGAGGCATCTAGGTTTGGGTCCCGAGGTAGGCACATTTGCGTCGTATCCTTGGACAAGATAATTAGATCCACGTTGTCTCAGTTCACCCAGCTGTAAAATGGGTACCCATGAGGATGTTCTGGCAATGTGAGCGATTAATTGATGGCGCCTAACAGGCAGCATGGCTGTATGATCCCCGGGGAGTTGAAAAAGTATCAGATAGTCTGATAGTATGATGTCCTATTACTGGGGATAGTAGTGTACGTAGCACCGTGAGCAGGTAATGTGCCTGGATATGAGCGCCATATATAAGCGGACTATTACTATTATTACTGTTTTTATCAACATGAAACAAGCAAAACACATGAATGGACTGTGCAATATGTGACGATCAGACAGAGGTACTCTTTTTGACACAGGTACTCTGGCTAGGTGAGTGACTGGTTTCATATTGCCAAAGCATACTTTATATTGTAATCTAGGCTATGATAAACACTGTCTCCTGATCTAATCAAACTGGTAGTGGGTACTTTGTAACTGGTACATCAGAAAGCACACCAACTGTTTCTCCAATTTGCAGTGATTGGGTTCTTGGCTTAGGTATTTTGGTTTTGGTTTGAGAATTGAATACGGCATTTAGGAAGATGTGATATCATTGGTGGAAATTATAATTTTTTTGTGAATTAACTTGACATGTTATTAAGTAAAATGCTACCATGTAATAAAATTTAAGCATTCAATACTAATGTATAATACTATAATCTAGTAGTTAGCACAGGTCAAGCTAATAGTCTCATACGGTATGTACTGATCACATGGTTTAATTTTTTTTTTTAGGTACACCCAGAGGAATATATGGGGACGGGGTAGCTTTTCAATCTACATTAAGAATCTTTATGTGTGGAAAGGATATGGCAAATATTTACAAACTGGGCCCAATTCCTCTTCAAAAGGCAGCAAGGGTATATTTTCAGTACAATGTTTCATAACTTATTTCAAATCTTTTTTGTGAAATGGGACAGACAGTAGACTTGAATTGAGGGGTCACTAATTTTGATCAATTATTCAGAGGCAATTTAGTGTAATGTTGCTAAAATCTTGTGGGGAAAAGTAATGAATAGTCAAAGTATGTATGGTCAAAATGTTGTTTTAAGGCTTGAACATATGTTAACAAAAAGTGAGATGTCACTCTGTATATGGAGAGTCATATGGAGATACTCTCTTAGACATGAAATGACAACTGATGACATATAAAATATAATTCAATTTGTTTTTGAAGCAAAATCAAATTAAAGGAGAGAACAATTCAGCATTATAAGAGGTTCAATCATATCAAAAGATTTCCCATATGAAACAGCACATGATTAGAAAACCCTCTTAGGGCAGACTGACAACAACAAAATCATATATCATGGGCTCTCACATATAGCAACACATCTCGCCAAGATAACAGCCATTTCACTCATTGTGGAATTGTTCATACAATCAATATCATCATTTATAACCATATTAATTCATTTTACTTTTTGTGATGACTGTTTGTGAAACCCACACCCATCCAAAGAACAAACAGTTTGTCAGGTTACGGAATTCCTCATATTTCATCACATTATATATCCCCTGTCACACCCTTTGTCACATTATGTTTCTGGAGCCTAAATGGGTTCTTTTTGATATTTAGTGTATACATTTGTTCTGTAATTTTGCTTTTCACGAATTTCTTTCTTATTCATACCTTAGCATTTCTGAGGCAGCAAGTTGACCCTCCGCGGGGAAGCAATATTCCAGCTATATGGCGGCAGTCTGTAAATAATCGAGTCTGGACCAGACAATCCAGTGATCAACAGCATGGGCATCGATCTGCGCAATTGGGAACCGATGACATGTGTCAACCAAGCCAGCGAGCCTGGCCACCCGATCCTGTTAGTCGCCTCTTACAGCAAGCATGGGTTACTGAAGGTTCATTCTAACCCGGACCTTCACGGGATGTTGTTCAAGGGAAACTAAATGCCATGTTTTGGGTATCATCCTTCTCTCCTTTAATTTGTTGAACATGTATTCAACTTAAATTGGGTTTACTTGGAACCACTAAAGATGCAGGTATGCATACATCATAATCGAATTAGTATGTTAAAAAAATCATTATTCATTTAAAGAACATAACCAAGGAACTGTTTCTTATATATTAGACAAACTTTGTATTCTCGCATGTATTTTACTGGACCTTTGAATGCTCACTCTTATGTAATTGTGACTCTGCCACCTACTCCTTTCTGTTGCCAACTCGTTTTGTACTGACTGGTTAGAAATAAAATCTATCTTACGAAAAAGAAGGATCATGAGTTCCCCATTCAATTTTAGTTTGAAGCATTTTGAATTTATGGATTGACGTGTGTAAGACATGTGTTTGTAGAAAATGCAGATTGATTTTGGAGGTACATATTATTCAAGCAGCAATTTAAACAGATTAAATGATTACAGTACTAAGTATTGTTAATATCACCAACAACTCAAGGGTGGCACCCAGTTGAAAAAAGTATGGTATGACCATGGCCAACCCTTGACCTCAAAATGCTTATTTTTCATCAAAAGGGCTTGTGTTTTATAAATTGTGTCATAAAGTAATGTAAAATGCAATTTATTGGCAATTTCATAGGCAAGGCCACACTGATTTTGGTAAAACTCCATGTGACCATCATGGCCAGACTCATGGGAAAATTTAGACATCTGTGTTGACCTATGATTTCATTGGTCAGGTTTAATATTGTAGAATGGACTTCGATCTGTCCACCTTGGCATAATCTCAACCTAAACAATGGGACAATAAGAATGGTAGGTGCCCATCAGATGCCATTATTGGAAAATAGTTCTAGTTTTATTGTTATAAAGTATTTCAGCAGTGTAACTTTTTTCTGATTTTCTGATGCATGGATGGCATGATGACTGATCCAATTTGATTTTATTTCTGTGGTATTTACCTCGATATTTAATCATGTCATGTATCAATGTGATATCAAAAACACGCATTTGATTTATTTGAATCTGTATACAAAATCAACCCCATTGTTAGAAAAATCTGAAAATGTACGTAGGTAAATGGGTATATACAGTTTTTAATTAATGTACACAGCAAATGATATTATGCATTTGTTTTATACAAACAATGAAGTTTTGTTCGCATCCTCAAAACAGTGTCGACCCCCAAGTCTTTTAGGCAATTAAATACAGCCACTATACAGCGATTACTGTAATCCATGTTTGGTGGTATAAACCTACACCTGTTTATTTGCACTCATTCACTTGATGGTAAGTTAATGAATTTAGGTATAATTCGTGGTATCACCATCAGATTACCCCACAAAGGTTCCCATTTAGCATTTCTCGTGTGTGAAGGAAATACTCAACATTATTAATAGTAGTGGTAGAAACCTGCCACACCCTTAACCATGTTATCTTCCATAGAAATTGAGTAGCCTCCTTGAAGTCGAGAGGCAACCCCCACGCTAATGATGTCCCCTTTCACATCCTTGCATGTGTGAAACTAGGTCATAATAGCGTCTATATAGTGTGGACCGCTGCCATGTTGAAAAAAAACTCAAGTCGTCCGTTTGTGTAACTTTATTGGCACCTGCGTGCGTAAATGTAAACTTATGGAGTGAAATACACAACAACAATATACAACTTCTATACACAATATTTAATATCCCCCTGCATGCAGAATGGACATTGGTCGGACAGCCACCCCAAGCCACCCTTACAATCTATATACAGCTGTACAGTTACGCTTTACAATCTTTCTACCATGTGGTGGTGGTCTGCTGTGTCTGCTGCTGCTGCTGCTGCTTGAGATCTTCTCCTGAATGTTTTGTATGAATATCACGAGTCAAATCATCGACCCAGACATATTGCTTAGAACACGCTGGACTGGAATACATATTCACGCATCAACGATCAGTTCTCGAATAAAGACACTCTAGATATTCTTTACTTTAAAAGTGTGGCGATCCTCCAATGACCATAGACTAGACTGATAACCCCATCGTCCAATAAATATCTCTTGTCATCAAAAGGGCTGAGACCCAGTTTGTTGAGCTGGATGTTGTAGAGGTCATGGTTGTAACTTGTGATATGAGTCATTTGTGACGTCTATTTGTCTCTTAAACAGACATTGTTTATAATTTTCATGTCTGGTTTCCTTTTGAATGACATTTTTCTTGACGCCCTTGGCGGTCTTCTTTTCAACCAGCTGACCTTTCTCTTTGTAGATAAGCAAGTACACTTTTGACTTGAGCCCTACAAATTCTTGAATTGGGATACGGTGGGTCTCGTCCTTCATTTTCCCGAGGACCTTCTTATTGTCTAAATTGAAGAGAGTGCGATCAGAGGGGTAGTCTGAGGTGTCGAATACGTGTTGGTTTCTGAGCATGTCAGCATAAATGTCTTCAGTTTGGATAGAATAACAGAGGGAATCTCTGTCTGTAAACAGGAGCTGACTTCTTGGGCAATAATTTGATTTGATGTAGTTGCAATGGAAATTATACATCAAAATCTTGGAGACATCCGGAATGGTGAGATACAACCTCTGCTTGAGCATGTAGACAGCCACCAAGTCTTGATTGAAATTTCGAAAAGCATAGAAGGAAGGTTTGGCAATCAATTTCCTGGCCCTTTTCTACCCTTGTACTATACTCAGCAGCAAAAGACACGTCAGTACGAAAACAAAAATAGATAGGCACTGTAATCAAATTATTTCAGAAATTGACATAATAAGCGGATCCCCCAAAAAACTTTGTGTACAATATCTTGACAAATCAATGAATAACTCTAATAATAATAATTTCAAGACATTACATGAACATTTGCAGTCCGGTCAGACTCTTTACTTCAGTATCTAGTGTGACCACCACGAGCGGCAATAACTGCAGCACAGCATCTATGCATGGAGTGCACCAATTGATTGATGAAGGCCATTGGCACCTGGAACCACACTCTGAGAAAAGCCTGGCGCAATAAATTGGCTGTGTTCGGCCTTGGTATGCCATTATTCAGTCTCCTCTGAATTTCATCCCAAAGATGTTCAAAATGTCATGCTGGAAAATGTTGTTCCGGTGACATGCGAAATGTGGTATGACGTGGAGTCTGAGAGCTTGGTTGATGTAGAGCACCGTTGTGATGCCGCCTCCTCTCCCTGGACCAAGGTTCTGGAACACCACAGGACCCACTCTCTGGTTCAGGCCTATTCTACCCCATACCATGATGCTTGAACCTCCCCATGAGTCTCTTTCCATAACACATTGGTCTGAGTAAGGCTGGCCACGTCGTCGCCATATTCTTGTTCTGTCATCTGCAGTTGATACGCAGTACTGACTCTCATCTGTGAACAGAACAGTTCTCCATTGCCTGTATTGCCAGTTTTGGTGTTATCGGGCAAACTGTAGATGTTGACGCCGATGACAAGGGGTGAGGATAGGTTCACGGTAAGCTCTACAGCAATGGAGGTTCCTGCTGTTAAGACGTTGGCGTACTGTATCAGTACTGATTGGCCTTCTGTGTGTTCCCAATGTCAGGCGTGCTGTTTCGTATGCCTGCATGAAGGGATTCTGTACATGCTGTCGCTCAACATGGCGGTCTTGCTGTCTTGTGGTAACCCTTGGTCTGCCGGTACAGGGGCGATCATTTGTGGTGTTGATGGCCTGGAAACGTTGCTGCAGCCTGTAGATGGTCCGAACGTTGACGTGGAAGTGACTGGCAACGGCTAGTGTGGCCAGCTTCAAGTCTTCCTAGCGCCTGGTTCCTCTGAGCTGTCATGAGTCTCGGCATCCTGCTGACGTTGTAATGTAAATGTTTCAACCAGGTTTGGGGGTGCATTTTATGGGGCTGATACTTGTGAAAAGCACGTGCAGCATGAGTTACATAAAAAACATGGAGAACACTGTACCATCTCCGAGGTCAGGGTGCATTTTTGAGACCATTTCCTGGGTTCAATTCTGAGTTTGGGAAGGAATGTCTTTGCTCAGGTAAAGTTTGAAATGTTGTAAAAATATACAATCAAAACATTAAATGGGTTTACAGTTATACATTTATGCGAAGAAAAATTCCGAAATGACGTGTTTTTGCTGCTTAGTATAGTTTCACATCCACTCGTCTACGGAAATTTTCCATAGTCTTGCCGAAAACAGCATTATTCATGAGCTTGTAGAAGTCTTTCTCAAACTAATTCTTGGCTTGCTTCTTCCTGTCAGTCGTGAACTCGATGTACTGCTTCAACCAAGGTCGCTGGACAAACTGGAGCAGTCGATGAATTTTGGTCAGCTTCATGCCCAGGGACAAATAGGATTTTAGGTTTCTGTAGTAGACCACATACTTGGACTTTGGTCGTAGATTAGGGATGAGCTTCTCCATAGAAGTCCCTTTCATACTAAGACTTTCTAGAAGTTTCTCAGCATAGGGAGACAACATGTTCTCTGTCACTTTCAGTTTCTCAGGTGCTAGGGGGTACTCGTTATGGAGGTCATGAAGCTCCTTGGGATAGTCCAGGTCCACCTCCAAGATATATCCCTCTAGGGCATCGTCTGGTATTTGAGATATGTCGGGTAATTCATCCTGCGAGAGCAAGTTAAGTCAAAGACGGGGAGAGCTTGATACATGGCCCATCTATAAAGGTTCTTGGCATCCAGGTAAACAATATGGTATTTGGGATTTTAGTTGGGTACACCACGCTTTGGCGTGTCGATGGCTGATCATGGAGATGCCACCTCTCAGACCTTGTTCGATAAACAGATGCATGTCAATATCAGTCAGCAATTCCAATCGGACTTCCGTCATTTTAAGAGCAGCTTGCCAGGCAAGACCAGGACTGGTGTAGAAATGGGCTGGGTCCAACTAATAAGATTCGAAGCAGACAGTACAAACATTTTCAAAGACATCGGCTAGGGCTAGGACATCAGTGAGGGTGTACAGGTCATGGTATTGACCCAAGTCCTGAATCTGAAAGGTTTCCCAGATTGTACGAGTGTGGGAATAATCCTCTGTGGAGATATGGTCTCCAGACAGAGAACTGTAGAAGGCCTCTTTTGGGGGTAAACTGGTCTCAATAAACCTGTCTGGTGAATCAGAGTATTCGTAGGGGTAGACTTGTTTTCTCAGGAGCAGGGGCAAGTTATCAAAGCCGAAGTGAAGCCTCATATGATGGAATTTTGAAGAACCTTCCAGAGCTAGATTGCTGACTAGCTTTTTCAAACTCGAACTCATAAACTGGAAACTATCAATGAAGTCCATACACCCTAGAGAAAAAGAAATGTATTTCTCCATGTTGTTTGGAATGCAGTTGATCAATTTGCCTTGCACCTTAATTACCTATAGCCTGCATAATGAGAAAGCTGTCATAACCTCTCAAGTTATGAAAGACTACTGGGATACGCCCCGTAAAACTTATAGTTGATGTTGCATTCATTATGGGTTGTCCCTCAGAACGTACGGTCACATGACAGGGGCCCGTGCGTTTGACAGTAGGGGAGGTGATTCAAGAGCAGTTTCTCTTTTGAAACAGTGCAGGCAGTAAGGACATGGATATACCTTCCCCCTGAAGTGGACTCGACCACAGAATAGAGCGCTAAATGTTTTATCCAACAGTAGTAGGTTTTCTTGTCATTCGAGATCATCAACAGGTCTACATGTCTATCCAGTGGTTGTTTAGTCACATAGAGAGGGAACACCTCTTTCTTCTCGTAGCCAAAGACATTGATGGATATTTGGTTTTGTGTCTCAAACTTGAGAATATCGGTAAACTTGACTGGAAAGACTATTACAGAGAAATCCTGGTCTGCAACATGTTTCCTGTATTTGGGTTTTTTAGGGCTTGGTGTAATGCAACATGAAACATTTTTGGTCCCTGTTCTTTACATTGATGATGGCGTGTTTGGTTCTAAGTGTGATAGGTAAGGGGATGTAACTTGACCCTTTCAGGGGACGATAACGAGCTGTATGAATAGTCAATTCTTCAACTTTGTCTACAGTTACTTCCCTGACGTTGATATTCTATATAAGAAGTGAATATTTTCTTGATGGATTCCCTTAGGTTACCATGAATGTCTTTAGATTTCAGGGAAATCTGACACTTCCTACGGAAAAATAGTTATACTGTGTCTGTGGTTTCCTCTCGTCTCGGGTCATTTTTACTTTGATAATCAGATACCATTTTAGAGCGCCTCTCTTCTTGATGTTGTTTTTAAGAACATTCACAATCTCCTCATAACGACTCCTCAAACACTGCATGGGGTCGTGTTTCTCGATTTCTTCCCCGAGGATGGTATGGACGCTGACCGTACCGCCGAAGGCCTGTAGATCACAAGGCTGATCGTTTCTGTCATTACCACCACCCACTTGCTGCATTGGGACATGGGTCATTTTCATGTGTCGTTGTCAGTTGTCCTTTCTGGTGAATCTCAGTTTACTGTAGTCACAGTAAAATTCTTCCTGTCAAAGAGTGGTTCGCTTGTGTTGCAGCAGACACGACCTGTGAGAAAATTCTTGATCACAGTCATTGCAGTTGTAAGACGTACGAGATTTCTTAGCTTGGGACGCCATACTCCTGAAATATGAATATAAATATTGAAATACATTTAAGAAATACAGATCGCTCTACCACCATGTATAGTGTAATAAAGCATACTTTCGCCCTGAACAATTATAGTTAAAGCGAACTGGATATCTTTTCTAAGATGCCAAATTTAATACTTTCTAAGGATAATTATGATTAATTTGAGGAAGAAAACAAACGACATTGCCCGTAACCTAAATTACGAATCCTCGCACAGGGCTAACTGGCGCGCTGTTCTATTGATTTGTCTGCCCCCTACGTTAAGACGAACCTTACCAGAAAAAACAAATGATAACTGTTTGATGACGGTTTACGTTCGGATTAAATATCGGAGCACCTTTAGAATACAGCACCACAACTTCTCGTGAGGAAGATCTCTGCCGTAGGTCACGTGTCATTAAGACAAGCAACCAGTTTGTGTGAACCCGTCGGACGCGAACCCGCGACCTTCGGATTGTTAGCTCGACAGCTAACCGACTGAGCTACGTCCACACTGTTGCACAATGTGCAAATTTATCGAGTCATTCCTGTGACGTCATGGAAATGAACGGAAAGAGTCGAATAGGTCACGGACAATTACGAATGCTACGGGTAGACTTGGGGTCTCGTGATTTGATTCTACGGACAATTGCCGAATGGATCTGGTGCTAGTTGGCACGATCGTCCCATTCCGTAATCTACAAATTAACGTGTGGCGTGGAATGAGCCGATATGCCTCAAACTGAAAAGGGTTGTTGACGTCAGGCGTCAGACGTAGATTTCACTGTGCATGCATGAATGACGCGATTTTATATAAATCGGTGATTTTGTGACAGAAAAGTGATGTAGAGAACACTAAGGATAATGTGGATCGCACTAAGGAACGAAGGAGACATGAGTATGTGTAGTGACGGCACGAGGGTGAGTTAGCCTTCGAATCATTACTTTACAAAATTTATGTTGCGTGTGAAAGAGGCTTGAGTGCAAATCCCAGGCCAATTTCCATTAGCCCAAAATTTCTACATTAACCCATTTCATAATGTACTTTCGACGTTTTCGGTTTCCCGTTTTTGTGTGAAAAAAAAGTATTAAAATGCAAAAAGGAAAAACAACAAATGGTACCCACGTATTACACCGGACATGTACCTACTCTATTGGATTAGGTCCCTAACCCTAACCCTAACCCTATACCCTAACCCTAACCCTAACCCTAACCCTAACCCCTTGAAATAATCCTAATAAATAGAATGCATTGACCGAACCACCGGACATGTACCTACTATATTGCATTAGGCCCTAAGCCCTAAGCCCTAAGCCCTAAGCCCTAGTCCTAAACCTAGTCCTAGTCCTAGCCCTAGCCCTAGCCCTAGCCCTAGCCCTAACCCTAGCCCTAATCCCTTGAATTTATCCTAATAAATAGAATGCATTGACCGAACCGGCACAAACACGACTGACGTGTCTAGTGTAATGCATAATTACCGCTTCGAAAAATATAATACTAATAAAACACTTTTCTATGTAATGGTGCAAATTACTGAATGACAAAAATATATATGTAAATTTAAAAAATTACAAAATACAAAATACACAAAAAATAACACCTCAGCAGCCCGTAATACAAATAAATATGAGCGTATTAGTGAAAAAAGAAAAATATTTCAAACTGGTGCTTGCAAAATATTGCGCATCCGCCGGTATACAACTACTGGAAACTCTCAACATCGTTGGGCTTATGCAATGACAGCTCGTAGAGATGAAACACCAGTGAGCTAAGCTTATACGCACTCGCTGAGCCAGACAACAGTGTTGCCATGCAGGCGTCATAGGGCATTGTTTCGAGAACGTGCTTTCGAACAAAATCACATTACATTACGTAAAAGGGTATTATGACGTATTTTTAAAGTTTGTGGTGCTGTATTCTAAAGGTAGGCCTAAATATCTTCTTTAAATTATGTTAATTACATCTGTCATTAACGTAAACCATATGGGGCAATATGAACGTCGCATTTCTACTACCAGGGAGACTATATAACCCTGTTGTAGAGTATCCCTGCTACTACCAACGTAAGTTAGATCAGTACATCCAGATGAAGCTGAGTACTCAAGCGACATTCCACGATTGCATTGTGGGAATGTAAACATTGCGAACGTTACCGTTTCGCTGAAAACTTGTGAGTCGAATCAGAGACCATATAATATTATATGGTCTCTGGTCGAATTGAGACATTTTAACTGTGGTAAAACATAAACGTAATGTTTCCACCAGTGATGTTATCTTCGTGAAGCAACTGCAAACCAAAAAACGGGATGCAACGGAGTAGTTTACTTACGTAGGAGGCTGTACGAGGCGATGGCAACTGACATGCATCGTGACGTCGCTTACATTGTGACGTAATGCAAAAGTGTTCGATTACGAGGGGGCAGATTAGAATGGCGCAGTGACGCCAATACATTGTCACGTAATGCAAAAAGTGCACATTATCGTCTGATAAAGTACTGTCGGCGCCTTTGACCTTTCACCGAAGCATCTTAGAATGTCTTATATATACTGCCGAAATATACCATCATATCATTATAAAAATCTATATATAATTCTAAGATGCTTCGGTGAAAGATCAAAGGCGCCGACAGTACTTTTTCAGAGGGAGATGAGTTATTTATAACAAGGCCAGAAAAAAAAGGGATGGCCTAAAAGTCGGGCCGGGCCGGGCCAAGGCGGGCCAACTATATTATTGGCTAATAAACTCATTAACGAAAACCATGCCTACAAGTAATTAATGCAACATACACTCATGATAATAATGATCAATCGGAAGCCACAAACGCGTACCATAATAACTTTATTACGAGTAAATCGGCTAAAACTCAAGAAGACGAGCAGCCTGTGAACTGTCTGACCGAGGTTACGTCTAAAAGTGGAATCGTTAAACGAAACAGGATTAAAAACGTATGAATACTTCAGTCAATTCCGATACACATTTCCGTTGGCCCGAAAGTGTTTTTACATCTTTATCCAATCACATACCACCCCATAAATTCACTATTTATCGTATTTAAAGCATGCCCACCATTAAATGATACGATCTCTTCCCCACACTCTCAACATTATCTCGGCCACAATTGTTCGGTCCGGCTTGGCTCGAGCCGTCAAAAGCAACTTATACGTAACACACGTACCTTGAAATGTGTTTAAATCCATAGATTGGTATTATATCTACCTAAATATCGCTTTGTAATGTTATAAAATGCAACATGTTAAGAAAACTGCTCCGTTAAAGTGAAGCCCTTGTCTCTCATTTTTCAACAAAGCCTCAATCAAAAGTGTTTAGTCTCTGTTCAGCCCGACTTGGCCCGTGCTGTCAAAAGCAACTTAAACCTCACACATGTATCTTGAAATGTGTTTATATCCATAGATTAGTATTATATCCACCTACATATCACTTCACAGAGTCTCAAAGCGTAGTATTTGAAGCAAAAACGTTGCTGAAAGTGAAGCTATCTTTTCTATATATTCTCAACAAAGACAGTGTACCACAAGCGTTTGGTCCGCCTTGGCCCGGGCTCTCAAAAACAACTTAAACCCAACACATGTATTCTGATTTGTGTTTAAATCCATAGATTAGTACTATATCTACCTAAATATCAATGTGTGATGTTATAAAATGCAACATGTAAAGAAAACTGCTCCGTTAAAGCAGGGAGACTCTATAAGTTGTAGAGTATCCCTGGTTAAAGTGAAGCCCTTGTCTCTCATTTTTCAACATAGCCTCAATCAAAAGTGTTTAGTCTCTGTTCAGCCCGACTTGGCCCGTGCTATCAGTAACAACTTAAACCTCACACATGTATCTTGAAATGTGTTTATGTCCATAGATTAGTATTATATCTACCTAAATGTCACTTCAAAGAGTCTCAAAGCGTAGTATTTGAAGCGAAAACGTTGCTGAAAGTGAAGCTATCTTTTCTATATATTCTCGACAAAGACAGTGTATCACAAGCGTTCGGTCCGCCTTGGCCCGGGCTCTCAAAAACAACTTAAACCCCACACATGTCATGTATTCTGATTTGTGTTTAAATCCATAGATTAGTATTATATCTACCTAAATATCAATGTGTGATGTTACAAAATGACACATGTAAAGATAACTGGTTCGTTAAAGTGAAGCCCTTTTCTCTCTCCATTTACAACATAGCCTCAATCAAAAGTGTTGAGTCTCTTTCAGCCCGACTTGGCCCCTGCTGTCAAAAACAACCTAAACCTCACACATGTATCTTGAAATGTGTTTAAATCCATAGATTAGTATTATATTCACCTACATATCACTTCACAGAGTCTTAAAGCGTAGTATTTGAAGCAAACACCTTGCTCAAAGTGAAGCTCTCTTTTCTATATATTCTCAACAAAGACAGTGTATCACAAGCTGTCGATCCGGCTTGGCCCGGGCTGTCAAACGCACCTTAAACCTCACACATGTGTCTTGAAATGTGTTTAAATCCATAGATTGGTATTATATCTACCTAAATATCACTTTGTAATGTTATCAAATGCAACATGTAAAGAGAACTGGTTCGTTAAAGTGAAGCCCTTTTCTCTCTCCATTCTCAACATAGCCTCAATCAAAAGTGTTTAGTCTCTTTTCAGCCCGACTTGGCCCGTGCTGTCAAAAACAACCTTAACCTCACACATGTATCTTGAAATGTGTTTATTTTCTATACATTCTCAACAAAGACACAGTATCACACGCTTTCGGTCCGCCTTGGCCCGGGCTATCAAACGCAACTTCTCCCACTGCTCTCTCTAATACTTGTATTGTCTGTATGTGTGTTCAGGGAAACATGATTTATTATCTGAAACGCTTGAAGTTTACAATATCCCGAAACGGCATCTCCGAACCTTTGCGTGGCAAAGCTCTCACAGTGACAACAAATTTCTCCTGAGCCTGAGCTGGACAACACAGTATTATTTCCTTGGATGTGTTTTCATACTTTCGTATGTTCAAATTACATAACCATAACATCTCATACGGCAATTCCGTAACATGTCTCATTTTAGCTGATACCTTCTGATATTTATTAAGTTACTGATATATTTGGTTTAAACATTTTTTTATTTCACCAAGGCAGAAACCTGGATAGGCGAACAAGCCTAGTGGCTTATATTAACGCCGCTCCAGTACATTGTTCAAAATTAATAGCTGGATACACAAATGAGATAATTTGACAACAAAAGAATAATACCATAACAGATATATGATTGAGTAACAAATATGTTCGTTGAGGTGTTGGTTATGCCTAGCAACGAAATGGGCTGCCGCAGAAAATCACGTTATATAAAATTTGTCTTACACTGAATATATATGTTGAGGGGATAATTAATCACTGGAAGCGGTTACTTTTAGAAATAAACTGGTGTAATGAGTTAAGAATGTCACGGTTAGTTGAGTTATTCAATGCGCTGTTACCGTATAAAGTAGTTTTAACATCATGTTCTTGAATATAAAAATACACAGTTGTTCTTAAATTTTGATAGTTCCGACATGTAAAAAGGTAGTGAATAACGTCTTCGTCAAAATAGCCACATGAGCACCTGGGTGTGTGTGATATATGCCGATTATATATGTCTGCGTTTAGATCACTACAGCCGAGTTTGAGGCGACAATGAATGATTTGACAAAATCTAGTTCCAAAATTCAAATCAAGGTAATTGTGAGTTTCTGTTGTGTTTATCATGGTTTTAAATTGATTCAGGGAAATAGCGTTAACAGCTCCATCAGGCAATGATTCCACGTCATAATCGCGCTCGGCAAAAATGATTGAGAATATCTTGGCGTTCTACAATTAATAGTTTGAATAGAAGTACTATTTGTAAGATTATAGTTGCTTTGTTCGAGTACTCTACCTGGAACAAGATCATTCAGATAATCAGGAGTCAGACGATGATACATTTTATTGAAAGTTATGAGTTTAGAACGATGTCGTTTTTCTTTCAGTGTGCTATAATTAGTTTCCCTGTATATTTTATCGTGACTGGTGCCACGAACCGCACCGCTTATACTAGTAGTTCTTAAGGCGTCTAGATGTAAATTTTCCAGTAAAATCGCCTGTTCAATCGTACAATTATCCCATATATGACAACAGTAATCAAAAAGTGGTAGGATAAAGGAGTTCTATGAAGTATTAAGCGTTTTCCGAGATAAACGATATTTCAAACTTATCTGACAATTGATCATTGGACTAATTTTCTTTATCATGTCACCTATATGAACTTTCCAAGAACAATCGCTTTGAGGTGTTATACCTAAGTGTTGATGGTTATCCACTTCTTTAATAATTTCACCATTCATATATATTCTGATATATTTAAATCATGTCATGAATAGCTTCAGCCGACTATCTATATCTGTGGCATGTTCTCATTTCGCCTACATCCCAATTCGCCTATAGTCTTAAAACAACCTTTCATTGTCTGTTGACTGCTGATTACGCAATGGTTAACTAGTGGCACCCCTATGATCTAAAAGTGGTCTATTCTAATTGGAGTAGTTGAAGGACAAAAAGAATTTATTTCTGTTTTTTTTGTGTTATGTATTTATTCTGTTATTTGTCATTTTCCGATCACAATGATATTCACATCATATCACATTATTGTTAAGGAAGTTAACTTGTGCAGATGTCCATTTAAGAGATAAATATATTGTGTTGGAAAATTAGAGGTTTATAACGAAATTATAATAGCTCTAAATTTGAATTAAAAACGAACGCGTAGCGTGAGGTTTCAAATACAAAAATAGAGCTTATATAATTTTATCTCCATTCTACCATAGCCGTGTTATTAAGACTAAAAAAATAATACATACTGTATTGGAAAATCAGAGGTATATCACGTGATTACATACCTCTGAATGACCTTGATTAACCAATCACAATCCAGTATTTACTTCAACTTGGTAAGGTGACCAGCCGCGTCGAGGACCTAAAGGGGTGATCTTCAGAACAAATGCATTATGTTACCTACGAATACATAAAAATACCAAAATAGTTCAACCGTTTTTGTATTCAACTGGTATGATGTTGGTATTTGTAGGCAATTCAGAAAACCCATACACAACATAACACGAGTGGAAGCATATATAATTATATATGATTATATACATATATAATTAAACAAATGTCTCAAGTTAGCATTTCCAATTTTGTCAGTGATTACATGCCCATCTGTGAAAAAAGTGATGAAGAAACGGTAGAGCAATCAATGACACGGAAGGCGGAAGGCCTCTGACAGGTAATTAAGGGCAACAATGGAGTGTGTTAATTGAATCACAACACCCAGCTGATTGCAATTAGACAAGGGGCAATTAAGCAAGATAGATACAGGTGTATTAATTTCATTAGCCGTGGCAGTGATAGACTGAACACTGGGCTTCACTTTAAGCAACGCGTTTGCTTCAAATACAACGCTTTGAGACTCTATAAAGAGGTATTAGGTAGATATAATACCAATCTATGGATTTAAACACAAATCAGAATACATGTGTGGGGTTTAAGTTGTTTTTGAGAGCCCGGGCCAAGGCGGACCGAACGCTTGTGATACACTGTCTTTGTCGAGAATATGTAGAAAAGATAGCTTCACTTTCAGCATCGTTTTGCTTCAGATACTACGCTTTGAGACTCTGTGAAGTGATATGTAGGTAGATATAATACTAATCTATGGATATAAACACATTTCAAGATACATGTGTGAGGTTTAAGGTGTTTTTGACAGCACGGGCCAAGTCGGGCTGAACAGAGACTAAACACTTTTGATTGAGGCTATGTTGAAAAATGATAGACAAGGGCTTCACTTTAACGGAGCAGTTTTCTTTACATGTTGCATTTTGTAACATCACACATTGATATTTAGGTAGATATAATAGTAATCTATGGATTTAAACACAAATCAGAATATACGTGTGGGGTTTAAGTTGTTTTTGAGAGCCCGGGCCAAGGCGGACCAAACGCTTGTGATACACTGTCTTTGTTGAGAATATGTAGAAAAGCTGGCTTCACTTTCAGCAAGGTGTTTGCTTCAAATACTACGCTTTGAGACTCTGTGAAGCGATATGTAGGTGGATATAATACTAATCTATGGATATAAACACATTTCAAGATACATGTGTGAGGTTTAAGTTGTTTTTGACAGCACGGGCCAAGACGGGCGGAACAGAGACTAAACACTTTTGATTGAGGCTACGTTGTGAATGGAGAGAGGAAAGGGCTTAGTGTAAACATATTTTATTCAAAATAAATTGAACTAGTGTGGCAGTAACAGATTTTGTATATTTTAACATGTTGTAAATTGATTAGAATTCATGTAAATAAATGCTTTAAATTTCATTGCACAGCTTTAGTCATTTCATTTTATCATGATACTTAGCCTGCCTTAACTAACTATCACTCACAGCCAGTTCACAGAGCATGCTTACCGCATGTTCACCACACAGCACAATGACGTAAGCCCTTCCCCACCTACGTTCTTTTGTCTTTATAGCCAGCTTGGGCAATCAGCTAAGCTTTACACTTTTACACATTACAAGGTTTGTGGTCACTCCACATTCAATCGTCAGATGAGCAACATTCCATGTGGATTTTCTTAACATATATTTGGATCACATTCTAAGGTAATTTGGATATTTTGTCTATCTATTGTTCATGTATATCATTTGTAGATATAACTTGTAGTTGTATCAGTGTGTGTTAGTCTTAAATTAGTACTGTGAAGTTGGTGATAAATACTCTACATTCATTATAATGTAATATTAGTAACATGATTATCAAAAGGCAAGGTTAACCACGTGAGCATGTGATGAATGGATGAACACAAGTATAGCTTTGTAATCATAAATGGGTGAATGAAAATAAGCATGAATGAATGAATGAATGAGGTCTTATTTTGCATTGTTTTATATCTTGCTCAGCTACATCCACATTTGTGTTTGATTACTGAATTATTGCTGAGAATGCTTTTGTATATGTTCATTATTAGCATGTCTGTACATATATACTGAGTCAAAAAAAAAACTTCACAAAATGTAATTTGAAAAATAATGAATAATTTTTCTCTGATGATACATCTATGTATCCGAAATGGGATCCCTATCTTTCGACTCTAGAAAACGTTAGCAAAACCCACTCAAACCCATCCATTCGTCGTGCAAATGACGTTAGTGCCAAATCAGGTTTTGCACGTGCAGTCGATCACGTGATCTTCGCATCGAAGTTGTCTTCATATGCACGTGTTTGCATTGGCCTCAAGAATTGAAAAAACACTTTAAGACCACAGTTCTAACGGTACTTGAAATGCCACGATTGTCAAATGTGCAACGTGAACGTGCCGTTGGCATGTTGCAAGCGGGAAGATCAGTTATTGACGTCGCAAGAGCAATGGGATGCAGCCGTCGTACTGTGTATGACTTGCGAGGTCGTCTTCAACAAACTGGCACCACTTCTGATCGCCGAAGGTCGGGTCGTCTACGTGTGACGTCACGAGCAGAAGACCGTCAAATTCGTCCTACGTCACCTACGTGACAGATTTCTGCCGGCTACACGAACCAGGGCTGAGATGTTTAGAGGTCGACTGTCCTCACAGACCATTCGAAATCGGTTGCGGGCTGCCAATCTCCATTCTCGACGTCCATATCGTGGGCCAATATTGACGCCGTTTCATCAACGTCAGCGCCTGCTGTGGGCCCAACGTCACCTCCGATGGACCCAGAGAGACTGGAATCGAGTCGTCTTTAGCGATGAATCAAGGTTTACCCTCAGATTCGCGGACGGCAGGCATAGAGTCTGGAGACGACGTCGTGAACGGTATGCCCAATGTTGTGTACAGGAAGTCGACAGATTCGGGGGCGGAAGTTGCATGGTGTGGGGTGCTTTCTGTGGGAACAGCCGTTCCCGACTTCTGGTCATCCGTGGAAACCTCACAGCTGCTGCTTACCGCGACCAGGTGCTCACCCCTGAACTCGTTCCTTTCATGGCGGCTCATGGCCCAGGTCTACAGTTCCAGCATGATAATGCTCGGCCGCATACCGCGATGTTGACACGCGATTTCCTTCAAAACGCTGGAATCAACGTCATGGACTGGCCATCGAGTTCCCCTAACCTTAATCCAATAGAGCACGTTTGGGATGCACTTGGGAGAAGGCTTCGTGGTCTTAGGAACCAACCTCAGAATTTGCAGGAACTTGGCGCTGCCTTGCAAGAGCAATGGCGCAGAATCCCCAACCACGTGTTCACAAGCATCAGGCAGTCGATGAGGAGACGGTGTTTGGCAGTGGTGACACGATATTGAAGTGAGAAATTTCGCATTTTCATTCTTGTGACTTGACATTCTGTATACCCATGTTTTGGAACGGCGGTGTAGCCTAATTGAACTGATTATGGCACTGTCAGTGTATCGAGTACATCACACAGATCTCAGCAATGAAATAATAACAATTTAACCATCTTACCATCTCTTGTTCTTTTATAGTGCCCTGAAGAAAGAATGTGAAGTTTCTTTTTTGACTCAGTATATTATTGTTATTTTCTCTACAGGCGAACATTTAATACAGATACAGCAGCGTCCCCAGGTGTGAAATAAACCTAGGCCCACACACCTGGTAGGTTTATATATTGTATATATGTCATGTATATCAAATGAAATACATTTTGTACACAGTAATTGTTTACTGAAGCAACTATTTTGTAATGTTATAGGGTTGAGTTGAGTTGAGCTTTACGTCACATCGGCATTTTTCCAGCCATATAGTGACGAGAACAAGTTTGCATTAGTAAACATTGTAAGTACACACTCGGAGTGAGTTTTATTTCAAAGACATTTATTTATTACATTGTCATTCAAAAGCAGAAAAAGTCATAGCATCAAATTTAAAGGCAGGCGGTTTGTTACGTTTCATAGTTACAATTTATGGTTGTTACATTTCACAGTTACAATTTATGATACAGATGAACTTCCCTCAGGTAGTTCAGTATCAGATGGGCGCTCACGCGTGAGAACAGATCTTTTAGGTTTGTTGCATCATAATGTGAGTCCCTTGCAGGCGATAAGTCCACGCATTCAAGCAGAATATGCTTGACGGTGATCACCTCATTGCAAGAGACACACATGGGGGGTCCATCCCCATCCGTTTTCAGCAGATAGTCATGTGTAAATCGACTGTGGCCAATACGACATCGTCGTAGAATTACCTCATCGCGTCTTGACTGACAACCCAAGTAGGTATAACCAATTGTTGGCTTCAATTCATGGAGTTTGTTTCTTCCTACTTGAGTGTCCCACCTTTTTTTGCATCAGGTCCCGAGTATAGCTTTTGATAGTGGGTTTGAAGTCACTGTACGGGATTAGCAGTGGAGATAAGGGCTTTTCAAGAGCTGCTTTTGCTGCAGCATCGGCCTTTGTGTTACCTGCTATGCCGACGTGACCCGGCAACCAGCAGAGGACGATGTCATATTGGCCAGTAGAAAGGTCGTTGTACAGTTCTAATATGTCCAGGATGATTGGGTGACTTGAAGTCACGTTTAGAAGTGCTTGAAGGCAGGATAATGAATCTGTAAATACGATGAAGTTTTTGGACTGATTTTGCTGTTGAATGTAGGTCAAAGCTGAGAAGATAGCTTTGGCTTCAGCGGTGAAAATGGAACTGTTGTCGGGGATCCTAGAGGAGACAGTCTTGGCTCCGATGACTGTAGCGCTGGCAACTTGGCCATCGTCCTTGGATCCGTCTGTGAAAATGGATCTGTGAGTGTTATACTTCGTACGTAACTGGTTGTATTCCTGTTGGAACACCAAGGGATTTGTTTCAGACTTTTTTGAGTTTGGTGAGGGTAAGTTCGACCTGTGGTTTCACCATTTGCCATGGTGGTGAGGACAGAAGTCGGTATGGTGCAATGATGTCGAGATCAATTTTAGCTGCAGATATGTGTGGTTTGATCCTGATTCCAAGTGGTGGAACCAGGCTTGGCAGTTTAGGAAATAAGTTTTCATAGAGCGGGTTGAAAACACAATTGTATGCTGGATTGGGCTCATTTGAACGTAATTTAGTGATATGCTGCAGTGAGAGTTTAATGCGGCGTTGTTCAAGGGAAGGTTCATTGGCTTCTGCATATAGACTGTCTACCGGAGAGGTCCTAAAAGCTCCCAGGCAGAGCCTCAGTCCTTGGTGGTGGATAGAGTCTAATTTTTCTAAATTGCTTTTGCAGGCTCCACCGTAGACAATGGAGCCATAATCTAGTTTACTGCGAACTAATGATCTGTACAAGTGAAGTAGGGTGGTCTGATCCCCTCCCCACTCTGTATTTGAAACCACTTTTAGCAAGTCTAGAGCCTTCAAGCACTTGGTTTTCAAATATTTTATGTGTGGTAAGAATGTCAGGTGGCGGTCGAATATGAGTCCAAGGAATTTGGCCTCTTCTACTACCTTGATGGGAGTACCATCTAAAGTTAGGTCTGGATCCTTGTGTGGTTTGTATTTACGACAAAAATGAATACAATTTGTTTTGGATTTTGAAAACTTAAAACCATTTTCATTGGCCCATTTTGGATTTTGTTAAGGCAGAGTTGTAGCTGCCTTTCTATTGCGTGCATGTTCTTACCACGACATGAAATATTGAAGTCATCCACGAAAAGGGACCCATCAACGCAACTGTTCAGAACGTTAGTGAGGCTGTTAATTTTGATGCTAAAAGTGTGACAGACAGGATGCTGCCTTGGGGACGCCCTGATCTTGGTGGAAATAGTCGGACAGTGTGGAACCCACCCGAACTTGAAAATGTCTGTTATTTAAAACCGAGATATGAATTGAGGTAATCTACCCCTCAATCCAAACTCGTGTAAATCTTTTAGGATACCATGTTTCCATGTTGTATCATATGCTTTTCTAAGTCGAAAAAGATAGATACTGCATGTTGTTTGTTGACAATGGAGTTTTGATGAATGATTCTAGACGCACCAGATGGTCAATGGTACTTCGGTTTTTTCGGAAACCACATTGGAGGTCACTGAGGAGGTTATTGGTCTCCAGGTACCAGATTAATCGATTGTTGACCATGCGCTCCATGGTTTTGCAAACGCAGCTAGTTAGTGATATAGGACGGTAGTTTGAGGGATCAGTATGATCGCGGCCAGGTTTTGGTATAGGGATGATAATGGCATTGTGCCACGAAGGGGGAAAGTGTCCGGATGTCCAGATGTCATCAAATATATTTAGGAGTGTTTCCAAGCCTGAGTCAGGGAGGTGTTTCAGAAGCTGATAATGGATTTCATCAGCTCCTGCCGCAGTGTCGTGAGCCTGTCCTAGGGCAGTACTTAATTCATGGAGGGAGAACATTTCGTTGTAATCCTCCCCATTATCAGAGTTAAAATTGACTGGTTTCTTTTCTTGTTGGGTTTGATATTTCTGGAACCGAGGGTTATAATTTGATGAGGAGGAGTGGTTTGCCAAAGTTTCACCGAGTTTGTTTGCAATCTCAGATTTATTTGTTAGAAGGGAGTCACCATCTTTCAGGTGGTGAACTCCTGATTTTGACCCTTTGCCCTTGATCTTTTGAATCATGTTCCACACCTTGGACATGGGTGTGCGGGAGTTGATTTTGGACACATATTTCCTCCATGAGCGGCGTTTAGTTTGTTTGAAGGTACGTTTTGCCCTGGCATTTGTCATTTTAACAGCATTCAGGTTGTGCACTGTAGGATGTTGTCGGAAATATTTTTCCGCCTTCTTCCTATTTTTCCTAGCTTGTTTGCAGTTTGTATCAAACCATGGTTTGCATATGTGCGGGTTTGCAGAGGACTTAGGAATACTTTTGTCTCCGATGGCATTTAGGACGTCTGAAAATAGTTCCATGGGGTCAGGAACATTCCTGAAGTTGTCCGGCTTAAGTTTTTCTGAACATAGGGTTTGGAATAAAGGCCAATTGGCCTTAGTAAAATTCCATCTTGTTGATGGTGGTTCATCCGTGGGGTTGATAGGAGTAAGAATTGTTGGGAAGTGGTCGCTTCCACAAAGGTCGTCATGGACCGACCATTCGAACTCATTTAAAAGATTAGAATCTGTAAGTGATAGATCGAGAGCAGAGTATGTTCCGGTGGCAGGGTGGAGGTAGGTGTTTGATCCATCGTTGAAGATGCAGACATCATTATTTGAGAGAAACTCTTCAAGTATCTTTCCCTTACTATTTGTATCAGTACTCCCCCATAGGGGGTTATGGCCGTTGAAGTCGCCCATGATTATGCAGGGCTTCGGGAGTTGATCATATAAGTTCTGAAGATCTGATAGGCGAACAGTTGAGGTGGGAGGGAGATAGAGGGAACATAGTGTAAACCCTATGTTCAGAGTCATGCGGACAGCAACAGTTTGTAGGTTGGTTTTAAGTGGGACAGGGCTATGAAGGATGCCCTGCCTCACCAGGATAGAAGTGCCTCCTGTAGCCTTTACACCGGGGGAAGAAAAGGAATGGTAGGAACTGTACCGACGGATGTCAAATTTATCGGTCCTTTTTAGGTAGGTTTCTTGGAGACAAAACGCAGATGGTTTGAAGTCTTGAATCAATAACTGTAATTCATTATAATTATTCTTAAGTCCTCTGCAATTCCATTGGATCATGTTTTGTGGATTCACGGTGCTTCCACTGGTGACATGTCACGTGAGCGTGAGGAAGCGTTTGATGAACTCTTATTGGTGTCAGGTGGAGTTGGAGTTACCTCCATATCCAGAGGGCCAAAGGAGTTATGGACCTCATTGGGGACCTCTGAAGGAGAGGTGGCCTTTGGTTTTGTGTTTGGTAGTTCAAGTTGTTTTAGTCTCTCTAGCCTCTTTCTTTCCCTTTTTCTGCGCGTAGATTCTGTTTCTGGTTTTGGCATTTGTTCTGGTGTTTGTGATTCAGAAGTTTTGACTTTTGGCGTTGGAGATGGAGTGGCTGAGATAGGCTGAGTTGTGTTGAGTTCAGTTGGCTGAGAAGACGTGACCCATGTCAGGTCGGTCTGACACGAGATGGTTGCAGTAGTGATAGTAGGATGGGAGACAGCGGCAGAGTAGGTGATGGTTGAAGGGGCTGCAGTTAGACTTGCAACCCTCTTCTTTGCTTCGTGAAAGGAGATATTTTCTTTGTGTTTAATCTTCAGTATCTCGGATTCGCGTTTCCATACTGGGCAGAACTTGGAAGAGGCCATATGGTTACCACCGCAGCTTGTGCACTTCACTTCCTTAGTACAGTCGTTGCCCTCATGCTTGTCACCACAGCGGTAACAGACAGCAGAGGAACGACAGGACTTGGATCCATGTCCAAACTTTTGGCAGTTGTAGCACCGGAGTGGATTGGGGACATACACCTCCACACCAATGCTACAATAACCAGCTCTAATCGAGTCAGGAATGTTTGCTCGCGCGAACGTGAAGAGATAGGTGTTCGTTGGTTGAACAGCACCATTCTTTTTGAAGGTAAATCGTTTGACGGCTGTGACGGATTGCTGAGAGAGTTCCTTGACAATTTGTTCTTCGGTCATGTCAGACAGGCATCGAGCTCTGTCCCGTACAATGCCTCTACACGAATTAAGGGTTTTGTGTGCTGAGACAGCGACCTTGATATTTACAAATTCTTGTATTTTGAGAAGATTTAAAGATTGTTGTTTCCGGGTACATTCTATCAGGAGAGAGCCAGATCGGAGCTTTGTGACATTGGCAACCTCTCCGCAGATACCAGCGATACCTTTGGAGATTGCAAAAGGTTCAATTGCAAAGGTTGCTTGTCACAAGCCTCAATAATCAGGAAGCGTGGCCAGTAGTCAGGTCGGGGGTACTCTCGTCAGACGAGGAATTGTCGGTATCCATGTGTCGTCGTTTTGAACCGGGGTATTGGGAAGCCATGTCGTGGGTAATGTGGTTCAGCATCCCTCTCCCCACCCACCGTGGAGTGTCAACAAGGACGATCTTATATTGCAGCGGATCTCCAAGCTGCAAAGACCAGGGATAAAGGGATGTTATACTCCAGCGAATTTGACATGAAATGCTGTAGCTGCCTACCAGATTAAAGGTCAGGATGGTTCTGTCCATGACAATCAATTGGAGACGTACAGAAATCGGAGGTCAGCATCACCAGATTGGCCCATGAGCCACCGCCTTCTGTGCATGGGTCTGCGAGGCTAATTTGTTCCGTAGGATATTTGTTAGCATTTTGAACATGGCCAAAAGTGTTATGTAATACTACGTTTTGTATAGACATTCCATGCACAGGGCAAGGCGTGACCAGCCGATTGGTAGAATCGGGCCTATTCTACCACCCGTCTAGGCAAAGTTAGGGTCGAAGTGGTGTGTTGGATTAGTGAACACTATTGCCGGTTCCGTCATCCTCAACCACCAGACTCCCTTCCTCTGCCGACACAGGGATGCAACCCACGGCAAACGGGTTGCCCAATTTGATCGCCTCTTACGACCAGCAATGGGGTGCTGTGGACCTATTCGACCCCGGGTCCACACGGGGGCGAAGAGCCATTGGCGTTACCCAGCACCCACCACGAGGAGGTTGTAGCATATGTACGAATTATATGTGTATATCTGTGTTTAGGATATGTGTATATTGCTGCATTTATTATATTGTACACCTGATTGTTTCAGGGTTGTTGTTTTCACCTATAAACATCTCCAATAAAACATCGGCCATTGAAGAACAACAAAAGTAGCGTCTGTTGTCTGTGCGTGACTGACGCAGTCCTGCTACACTAGGATAGGTAAACAAGCCGTAATGGCTTATTTGAATACCTCTCCATTTCATTGATAAATGAATAAAACAAATATTAAATAATATGCAGCATGATAGGAAAGCAACCAACCTGCGTATTAAACATTATTAATCATTTATCAAACCTATGCGATCTTATTATAAAAGTATGGACAGATTGTAGTATAAAAGAATTTACAAGTACATTTTTGTTTGGATTACCATTTAGGACAGAATTTAAATTATATCCATGTTCGTAAAAATACATGCGATGTCTGATGTTAGAATAATTAGGACAAGTAAAGAAGTAATGTAAAGTATCCTCATTGGGGTGACCACAGGAACAGAATGGATCAACTGAAATGTGCCGTTCAAACGTGCGCTTTCAAATTACTGCACCCAAGTCTGAGGCGTGAGTGGATAATTTGGCAGAAACGTGTACCAAAGTTTTTATCAAATATATTAAAATTGGGTTGTTTTGATGATTGGAATGCATTTTTGAATTGGCCTATGGTTTCAATATCGTACATATTCTCAGGCAAATCATTCCATTGTCGTATTGTATCAGGTAAAAACGAGTTGCTGTACAAATCACTACGACATCTTATAGTTTGAATGTTATTACTGTTTCTTAATCAATGGTCACTTAACTGTGATACTTTTTCGGGCAGTAGATCAGTTAAATAAACTGGTGACATATGATGAACCATTTTGTAAAATAATGATAGCTTGCTAATTTGTCTACGGTCAACTAGGGGCATAGAGTTAGTTTCCTTATATATTAAATCATGACTTGTTCCTCTAACTGCCCCGCAAATCGTCCACAGTGCGTCTAAATGTAGATTTTTGACAAGTTTTTCTTGTTCTTAAGTGCAGTTATCCAAAAGGTGCGAACAGTAATCGAACGTTGGTAATATATATGACTTGTACATTTGCTCTAATGATTTTCTAGATAATCTATATTTAAAACTACGTAGACAATTTACCAATAGACGAACCTTTTTAACTAATTAACCAATGTGGGAGTTCCATTTACAGTCTGATTGCAAGGTTACTCCTAGGTGTTTATGGTAGCCGACTTCAGTAATGTCTACTCCATGCATTTTAAGCTTAGGAATTGGAAATTGATTACCGTAATTTCTGCGAGTGAATAAAACAGCTTCAGTCTTACCAGGATTAAAGCTAACCTGCCATATTTCAGCCCAGTGAGAGATCCTATTAAGGTCATTATTTAAGGAAGCGGCAGTAACAACATGATTATCAACAATAACATATACCGAAGTATCATCGGCAAAAAGACGAATGTTACTACTGATACCCTCAATGATATCATTTATGTAAACTAAAAACAGTAATGGCCCAAGGACAGATCCTTGTGGCACCCGAGCAGTGACTTTCTTTAGATCTGAATTGTAATTGTCTATAGCTACTCTCTGTAATCTGTTGTCAAGATAACTGGAAAACCAATCAAGTAACTTACCCTTAATACCATAAGCTTCTAATTTCGCTATGATTCCCTTATGCCAAACCTTGTCAAAAGCCTTGCTTATGTCACAGAAAACTGCCCTGACTTCTTTGCCATTGTCTGATGCATGTAGTATAAAATCATACAAGTATGTCAGTCGGTATACAGTTCCATCCCCAGGCATGAATCCTGACTGCAAATTCGTTAATACGTTATTATCTGAAAAAAAGTTACACACGTTTAAAAATACATTTCTCAAATACCTTTGATAAACAGTTGGTAAGAGCAACTGGTTTATAGTTTTTACATTCATTAAAACTACCCTTTTTATGAATAGGAGTGACAATAGCTTCCTTCCATATTGTTGGGAATTCACAATATTCTAGGGATAAATTGAATATATTAGTAAGAGGAGTACAAAGGGATGGCATGATCATTTTGATAAATCTGTTACCTATTTTGTCTGGTCCACTGGCTTTGGAAATATCAGCTGATAATAGGATCTCTCTTACTTCTTGTGTAGTCAATACAATAGACGCAAGTGGAGTCTTTACTTTACATTCAAGTGTAGGAGTGTCCTTATCAGGATAGTCAACTTGTGCATGGTTAGCAAAATATGCATTAAATATATTTGCTTTATCTTTACTATCATTGATCAGATTATCGTTATGAATAATCGAAGGTAATTTCTTATAATCTCCATTTTTGGATTTTATATACTTGTTCACTAAAGCCCACCAAAATTTAGAATTACTCCCCTGATTGATCTTATCATCTAAATCAGAAGTATATTTCAATTTGGCTGCTCTCGCGGCTGCTGTTACTTTGTTCCGTAAAAGCCTAACTTTTTGCCAGCCTTTATCATAATTTCGAGTCTTTGCTTTCTTATGCTGTCTATTTCTTTTCCTGATAAGTATTCTTATAGCACTATTCATCCATGGATTGTCCCGAGGTCTTATAGTTACCACATTGTTTGGGACATAAATATCACATATATTTCTCAAGACATCAACAACTTCATGTGTTAGTATATCAATATCATTACATCTAAAGATGGAACCCCAGTCAACGTTGTTAAGGCCTCGATTCATTCCCTCAGTATTAGCTAAATCATAATAAAACACTTTCCTTTTAAATTTTAAAGGCGTTGAATCAGAGCCCCCAACAGAGACAAAAACTGGACAATGATCACTGCAAAAAGGATCAAACACACCCGAAGTGCGAATACAATTAGGGTTTGAAACAAAGATTAAATCAATTAACGTACTAGTCGTTTGGGTGATCCTTGTTGGTTCTGTGATAAGTTGCTGTAAGTCATATGTATCGAGAAGATTGTCAATCATGTTATTAGTCTGGTTATGTATATTGATGTTAAAGTCACCAGCAATAATAGTATCTATGCCCATGTCAATGCCATTACCAATTGATTGGAGGACTAATTCCCAATAAAGATCACTTTTATCTGCTCTGTAAAAATTTCCAATCAAATAGCTCTTGTTTTTACACATAACTTTAACCCAGATCGCTTCTAAACCTAAGGGAGACAACTTATCAGCATGTGTAACGTGCAGGTTCTCTCTCACATAGATAGCAACACCTCCACCTTTTGATGGTCTATCCTTCCTAAAAGGGGCGTGGTAACCGGGGATAAGAATATTATTGTTGTCAATTGTGACATTCAACCATGTTTGTGTTAAACATATAACATCATAGTCACTTAATTCTGGGTGGATTAAATAAACTTTTTCTCTTAAGCTACGCACATTCAGATGAACTATTTTTAAGTCAGGATAAGCAAGTGGGCCTGGATTTGGTTTTAACATATTTTATTCTATTCAAGAAGAAAGAAAAGGATTGGCAAACAAGCCAAAATGGCTTATATTAATGCTGCTCCATAATACATGTGAAGGTTCACATTTGTGCATAATACATATTTATAGTGGTTATAACAAATTATCCCTGAATAATAACAATCATGGATATCAACAAGTTATCTTGGTTTTGTTTCGTGGCCAGTTGATACAAATATAAAAAATAAGAGAAGCTACAAAACTTTATGAATCAAAACGTTTTGATGTAATAATGAATTGATGGACTGACCGTAGAATATCCATATTCGTCTGATGAGATACTGAGTTATTGCCATTTAGCACATCCCGCAGGGAGAAACCTTTCACATAGAAATACGATTCGTATCGAATGGTATTATATTTAGGACACATGAAAAAATAGTGGAATACATCCCCATAATCTTGTGAGCAGGAACAAGAAGCATTATCAGAAATGAAACGATTATACTTATCACTGTTTAAGTCACTGCATCCCAATCTAAGGCGGAATTGTATTATTTGACAAAATCGACTACCAAAATTTAGATCGAACATTGTGTTGGTATTAACTTGTGGTGTGATTGAATTCTTAAACTGTCCAACAGAGGAAGCGTTTGTAGCATTTGTAGGTAGGTCATTCCACAGTTTAATTGTATCGGGCAAAAACGATTTGGCATAATTAGTAGATTTGCATCTTATAGCCTGATAATTTTCATTATTCCTAAGATTGTAGTTACTGTTATCAGAAACATTCCCTGGAGCAAGATCACAAAGATAGTCAGGAACCATATGGTTTACCATTTTGTAAAATAATGTTAATTTAGAAGTTTCTCTCCGTTTCGATAAGGAAGTCAGGTTTGTCATGTCATGTAACTGACAAGGGCTGTTCGTTTGTACAATTATCCCAGAGATGACAGCAATAGTCAAATAGAGGTAAGATAAAGGATTTATACATTGTTTCGAGAGTTTTGCGTGATAGTCTATATTTAAAACTACGAAGGCAATTAATCATAGGGCTAATTTTCCTTATAATTTCATTAATGTGGGAATGCCAGAGGAGGTTTTCCTGAAAAATAATGCCTAGGTGTTTATGAATCTGCACTTCATTTATAGGTGTACCATTCATCGAGAGGGGAGGTTTCGTAGAAGGTTTCGTTTTGTGTGAAAACTGGATAGTTTCAGTTTTGTTTGGATTACATTTTACTTGCCAGGTTTCCGCCCATTTAGATATTCTGTCTAAATCTGAGTTAAGAATAAATGCACTCGTATGGGGATCGTCGATTATTACATAGAGTGGTGTGTCGTCTGCGAAAAGGCGTATATTACTTTCGATTCCATCAACTATGTCGTTTATGTATATTAAGAATAAAAGAGGTCCAAGGACTGATCCTTGGGGCACTCCGGCTATTATCGGTTTTAATTCTGATTTGTAACCTTGGATAAATGTCATTTCTTTCGGTTGAAGGATGAATAAGAAGGAAATTACTTTCTCCTAGTGGTGTGGAGCTTTGATGTAAGTAGAGTAGTCTGAGCCAGTAGGTGGCGCTAAACAGGGGTATTTAAGGATATTAAGATTTGAATTGTTCATTCTCGCTCTAGTGCAAGCACGGCCATAACGTCATATTTAATATGGACACGGACGCCAAACTGGATGCAATACTTCAGCAATTAGAGTCGAACAAAGCTCAATTTGAACTGTCGCTCAATGACCGCATCGGAGCATTGAGAGAAGAATTTCAGCAGACTACCAAAGAGGTCAAGAAACTGCCTGCTGAAAAAGACTATGCTTGGAGTCGGGAGGGTAACAAAATTCAGCATTTGGCACAGTGTGGTGCGATGGGAACGCTTGTCGTCCCCGAGTGGCATTCTGCTTGCTTCTGTCCTTTATTAAGTTCAAATTCAATGTTTATTCCACAAGTTAAAGGTTGTATATATTTGCCTACTTCCAGAGAGTCTTATACAGCGAGTAGGATTCCAGGAGGAATGTTTGGAGAAACTGATCTGCACTTTAACATGCTTGCTCTTCTTGTTGATTTCCGCTGATTGAGGTTTTCATTGTTACAGATGTGTTCCTGTGTACATATAAGAATGAACTTGATCAACTTCCTGTTCCTGTACGCCAGTTGGGTAGCAGTCTGCCAGATTTATTGTCGGAATCGAGAGCCGAGTCCACTGTAAGGAAGGGATTGGCTCATAAAATTTGATATCCATTCCGCTTATCACCACATCGATATTTTCCACCCTCATACAGATTATCTCGGATTCGCATGGTTTGATCAAACAGGAGTCGTTCACTACTATAATTTCCTTGTACTCCCTTTTGGGTTAACATCGGCTCCATATGTGTTCACCAAAGTCACAAGACAGTTGGTTAAGAAATGGAGGTATGAGGGATACAGAATAGTAACTTTCTTAGATGATGGTATTCTCTCAGGTTCTACCCAGGACGAAGCTCACATGTCAGGTGCAGCTGTTAAACAGGACTTACTTAGGTCAGGTTTCGTTCCCAAGGTTGAAAAGTCTCTTTGGTTGCCGTCGCAGTCAAAAGAGTGGTTAGGTTTCAGGATTGACACAATATCTATGACCATGAGCGTTCCAGACAGGAAAAGAAAAGTGAGAATGCTAAGGATGGTTACATTAAAGATAGTATTGATAACAGAATGAAAGTTTCTCTTTCTCTTGGACTTTGACTTTCTTTGTAGCTCTCGGCCGTGCAGCGCACAGCGTGTCCCACTGTAAAATGTGTTGTTATGTTGCGTAACGGTTGGTATAGGAGAAATGTCATTTCTTTCGGTTGAAGGATGAATAAGAAGGAAATTACTTTCTCCTAGTGGTGTGGAGCTTTGATGTAAGTAGAGTAGTCTGAGCCAGTAGGTGGCGCTAAACAGGGGTATTTAAGGATATTAAGATTTGAATTGTTCATTCTCGCTCTAGTGCAAGCACGGCCATTACGTCATATTATATGCAAAACATATTTGTGTTCAGTATTTGTGTTGTATGTTTCAGGTTTGTGGCAGTGGGACGAAGATCTGTTGTAATCCAGGTGTGTTGCTGTTGCTAGGTTACATAGCCAGTGCGATACTAATGTAAACTGCTGTATGTGCAGTCATACGATGATGTATATTGCTGTGGGCTGAAGAGCCGTTATAATACTAATGTAAGCTGCTGTATGTGCAGTCATACGATGATGTATATTGCCGTGGGCTGAAGAGCCGTTATAATACTAATATAAGCTGCTGTATGTGCAGTCATACGATGATGTATATTGCTGTGGGCTGAAGAGCCGTTATAATACTAATGTAAGCTGCTATATGTGCAGTCATACGATGATGTATATTGCTGTGGGCTGAAGAGCCGTGATAATACTATTGTAAGGTGTCATACGCTCAGTCGGTATTTATTGTTTTGACTGTAAAGATGTTGTAGTAAACAGAGAGGTTGTGTTTTAATATTGTATGTACACGCATGTTATTGTCAGTACAACGTACTTATTGTGGGTTCCTAGCGATCGGATTAAGTGATGCACCTTTAAAATATACTTGTTTAGTATATTATTTTAGTTACTTGTGTACTGTATTTAAGGTGCAGGATATATATACTAGATCACATGTATACTGTAAACCCTCCGGTAGTTGCTGTTTGCATTCGTTGAGGGAACACGGTTCCAGAGTATTTTCTCCAAGAGAGTTGTTTTCCTCTGGTTTTACGTGGCGGGCAGCAGCAAGATATTGTGATCAGATGTATGTGATGAATGTATGTTGCAGTCTCATGAATAAATCTCGGCCGTGCAGCGCACAGCGTGTCCCACTGTAAAATGTGTTGTTATGTTGCGTAACGGTTGGTATAGGAGAACTACTCTTTGCATTCTATTTTGCAAATAACTTCCAAACCATTTCAGTAACTTCCCATCTACCCCACATGATTTTAGTTTATGGATAATCCCTTTGTGCCAAACTTTTTCAAATGCCTTGCTTATATCGCAGAATACAGCGCTTACTTCTTTTCCGTTGTCTATAGCTTTAGCAATAAAATTATACAAATGCGTGAGTTGGTAAGCTGTTGAATCTCCTGGCATGAATCCAGATTGTAAATTTAAGAGGCAATTGTTATCTCTCATGAAGTTAAAGACATATTTAAATATACAATTTTCAAAGACCTTGGATAAACAAGATGTTAAGGCAACGGGTCTATAGTTCGAACAGTCGTTAATATTACCTTTCTTGTGGATTGGTATAACTGATGATTCTTTCCATATGCCATATGGAAAACTGATGTTTGAAGTGACTTGTTAAAGAGGTTAGTTAATGCTAGTGACAAGGAGGGGGATACCAAACGTAGGAAGCGGTTTCCAATGCCATCTGGTCCACTCGCTTTGGTTATGTTTAACGATGATAGAACATCTTCAACAACCTGCTTTGTAAGATATAAATTCCTCATATATTTACTATTATTGTTTAAGGTCATATTTGGAAGATCCTTATTAGGGTCAGCGATTGTTGCCTGGTCAATAAAGTAATTATTTAAAACGTTTGCTATTGATTCTGGTTCTTGATAGACTTCGTTATTGTGGGTAATAGGAGGAAAGGAGGTACTATCAGATTTTCTGTTCATATAGTTTTTAACTAAACGCCACCATAGTTTAGTGCTATGATTATTGTTTATTTGAGTGTCTAATTTTGTTGTATAATCTTTCTTGGCTTTTCTAACTGCAGAAGTCACTTGATTTCTTAATGATCTAAAAGTAGCCCAGTCATTTTCACCATTTTTTTGTTTCGCTATTTTATGTTGTCGATTTCGTTTCCGCATGAGTTTGCGAATGTTATTATTCATTCAGGGAGTATCTTTACATCTTATTGTAACAATTTTGTTTCGTATATTGGAATCGCAGATATGAGATAAGGTTTTCACAAATGCACCTGTGCTCACATTTGTGACATTCAACCATGTTTCTGTAAACATATAACATCATAGTCACTTAATTCTGCGTGGATTAAATCAACTTTTTCTCTTAAGCTACGCACATTCAGATGAATTATTTTTAAGTCAGGATAAGCAAGTGGGCCTGGATTTGGGTCCACATCACCACAGCATAAAAGAATTAATAACATAATCAGCTGCACTTGCGGATTGTATAAACATAACGTCATTATGGCATATGAAGTTTTTTAAATTTTGCATAGGAATGTAACTGTGAAATCATTTAAAAAAAACCTATTGTCTGTCGGTATGTCGAGATATGAACTGGCATCGTCAAATGTAAATATAAACAGATCAATTTGAGGACAGACGGGGTTATTTGTCAAAGGATGTGAAATACGCTCAGGTTGCTGCTTCCATTTCATCAAGATAACAAGTTTTACCTTTACAAGCTCAATGTGTGTATATTCAAAACACAAGAAACAAATATACAACGCAAATTCAACATCAAATAATTTTCAATAAGTCATAATGGAAAATATTAAAATACTGATTAGGGGCTTGAAATACTGGGGGTTGAAATAGAGAAAAGGGCTGGTTTAAACATATTTATTTCATGAAAAAACAAAGAGAGAATTTTCATGAACTGGATTGGTCAACAAGCTCGAAAGAACTTTTATGAAGACCGCTCCAATATACATAGATATATGAAACAGTATCATGACAAGAAAAGATGATGGATTTAAACACAAATCAGAATACATGTGCGGGGTTTAAGTTGTTTTTGAGAGCCCGGGCCAAGGCGGACCGAAAGCTTGTGATACACTGTCTTTGTTGAGAATATGTAGAAAAGATAGCTTCACTTTCAGCATCGTTTTGCTTCAAATACTACGCTTTGAGACTCTGTGTAGTGATATGTAGGTAGATATAATACTAATCTATGGATTTAAACACAAATCAGAATACATGCGAACAGATACTAAACACTTTTGATTGAGGATTTTGTTTTCCGAGGACCCTTTTTCCTAAAATCTTTGGGAATGGAGAGAGCAAAGGGCTTCAAAATCAATTTTACTTTACTTTATGAAGTGGTATTTATGTAGATTATTCCATTTTGTGTTTCATGTGTATTAGTAAATATAAGCATATGCACACGCGCTGGTATTGTTTACAATGAAAACACATAAGAATTTTTGTGTTTGTGAATGCATACCTTGTTTGATCCTTTATAACATATTACAAAAGGTTGTGACTTTTAATATACATAATCATGTCATATTTGCCTATTGACACTCGCCAACATCCACTTCTCTTTAACATAAACATCCTGTGCTGATTCAGCATGAGACAATAAAGGTTAATTAGGGAACCCCAATATCTTAATTAAGGAAAGAAAAGCAGTCAAAACACTGTCACTTCCTGCCCAGGACCCCAGGATGTCACACGCTAAGAGAAGTAAGCAACCTTCCCACATAGACATATCAAGGAAAACACATAACAACAAGACGGTGTCTTTTCTACGGGAATCTCGGTATGTAGTCATTGTTGTTGTGTGTTTGTTCATCGTTAACTATACATTTTCAACCAAACTATGCTTTGTGAAGGCAGGAAGTGTATCTACCCAAATGTGCAGATTTCGTTTTAATATTCTGCAATCCAATTTTAGTATTACCCGGTGGCCCGGCCCGGCCCGACTTTTCTTGGCCCCAGTGTTAGGCCATCCCAAAAGCAGCTCTTGACAAGCCCTTATCTCCACTGCTGATCCCGTACAGCGATTTCAAACCCACTATCAAAAGCTATACTCGGGACCTCATGCAAAAACGATGGGACACTCAAGTAGGAAGAAATAAACTGTAACTGAAACTGAGAAGAAACGACATGGAAACCACCATTTCCAGTTGGTTTCCATGTAGTTTCCAAAAGTTTCATTGTGGTTTCCATCAAAACTGAAACTGAATTTTGCACCATTTCCGGCTGGTTTCCAGTGCGATTCATTACCCACTCCTCCAAGCCGGATCCAGCTGGTTTCCGTGTTTTCGTTTATTGTAGGTTTCAACCTGGTTTCCGTGTTTTCGTTTATTGTAGGTTTCAACCTGGTTTCCGTGTTTTCGTTTATTGTAGGTTTCAACCTGGTTTCCGTTTATTGTAGGTTTCAACCTGGTTTCCATGCTTCCGTTTATTGTAGGTTTCAACCTGGTTTCCATGTTTTAGTTTGTTGTAGGTTTCAACCTGCAGCTGGTTTCCATGTTTAGGTTTGTTGTAGGTTTCAACCTGGTTCACATGTTTTAGTTTGTTGGAGGTTTCAACCTAGTTTCCAAGTTATAACCTAGTTTCCATTAAAACGAAACTACATTTTGCACCAGTATCTGAATGGCATCCATGTCGGGACTTTACCCACTCGTCCATAGAAGCTCCTGCTGGTGCTTAGTTTATTTATTCCAACCTAGTTCCCAGCTTATAACCTGGTTTCGATGAAACTGAATCTGTTAAGCCGGCCCCTTACCCGCTCCTCCAGGAAAGAGGTTGTGTTTCATGCAACACACATACCAAATCAGATATTTTATACAATTGCACAATGGTTAAACCGTCAGGATGACAAATAACAGAATAAAACACAAAGTCATGATAGGTTTATTTACATTCAACAATTTGCTGATAAACAAATGATATTTGGAATGTTCACATTAATAAAAACTGAATTTTCAAAATGCATAAATAATTAAAAGCAATAAGGGAATAAATAGCAGTGAGTATGGAATGTTTTCCTAAACTCATCAATGTAGATGAAACCATATTATTTGGTTTTCCAATATGAGAAATGTTAACTCTTTCCCCAAGAGAGGAAGAACTTTCTGCTTCTTCTTCTCCGGCCAGTCAATCATTGTCAGGACCTTCTTCCTGCTTTCCAGCTTCTGAAAGTTGGAAAACAATAAACAATCGCTAGCTGGAGAAAGGAAAACTGTCCAATGTTTCTTAAGCTTGAGGAAAAATAAACTGTAACCACTGTCCAATAAGCACGAAGTTCAATAAATCAAAACAGATCATTTGACCTGAAAAGTGACAAAAATTTGCAATCGCAGAAGAACTTAATGAAATTTGTAATAGTAGAGAGACAAGCGAGAAAAGGACTTATTTCCTTAGCTTGGGTTGGACATTTGATGACTGACAAAAAAAGATTTCTTTCACTAAAAAACAGCCGTGACTTATAGAAAACATTGAATTAATAACATCTCTTAGGAATGCACACTAAATTCATTCTATCATTGCCTATTTTCCCGAGAAATTATCATGTGAAAGCTATAACTGATTTTCTGAATGTTACATACTATGCTTTGATATTATATGTATAGAACTACGAATTATCCATTATTTTGAAAATAATGTGAAAAGAAATTTTTGGGTTTAAAAAATAATGTGGGGTCATTCTGGCAGACAAGAAATTGAATGGGGTCATAGGCGGACCTCCATAACTAACATCTCATATTGCTATTGACAATGTGTTTGCAGCTACTATTTAGTGGGGTGGTATTAATAAATTGTTAATTGATGTGTGCAAGGTGAAATATGTACATTGGCGCTATGTACTCAGTACTAATAGTACTAATACTATTTAAAACTCTTTTAGCTGCATATTTCTAATTATACATTGCACGTATTAAACAGTGTTTATTTTGAAAGTTCTTTGGAATATCAGTGTACATTTTCAAGAAATTACATTAACTTGATTTTTTTTCAAATAAGGTTTTCCTTAAATTTTAACCTGTGTAAGATTAGAATTGAGAACGATTAGAATTTACTTACACATCTGAATCTTTTGTTGTTCTTTGCGGACAAAGGCCTCTGCTTCCCCACTTATTTGTCTTCTAGGTGAACGAACCCTCTTGTTCGTCCAAAACCGCCAAACTGCTTCTGAAAGGAGATGTGTATAAGTGGAAAATATTTCCAGTTGGAAGTTACAAAAATAGTGGTTGTGTAAGTTTTATGTATTTTTTTGATTCATAGGATTTACATTATTGGGATAATTTTATGTACATCATTTACTGAAGGGTTTGGATTACACATACCTGTTGCAGGTCAAGATCAGTTAATCATCTTCAGTTTTCCAACACTGCCCCAATGGAATGCTGGAAATGTAGAAATTAAGGGGAAAATCAGGAACTTTCGAAGTGATATTGTACTCTTGATAACAATAAGGCATGAAAATAGAAGAATAAATATCAATTTGCAAGGTGTAGATATGCTAAAATCAAAAGAAGCAAAATTAACAAGTTCATATAATTTAAGGTTGGCAATGTACATCAATGTATCCCCAACATATCCTATTAAACGTTCTATATATCCAACTTTTTGTACAAACTTCTTCTGTGGATCTAACAAAATCAACATCTCTTCATTCAGAGTTAAATATCTTGACATTCTAAGTGTATAATTGTTTACATCAGATGATTAACTTAAATTACCTCATACATCAGTAATATATATCCTATACTGACTTGAAAACCTTCTAAAAAACAGTTTCCAAATTTGTGTTGACAATTTATCCACTCAACAGCATTATAGTATCATGATAAATATCGTCTTAAAAGTTGGCTGAAAAATATTGTCGATTTTTTTTTGGTTATAGGCTGTCTTGTAACTCTAATAACTAGACAAAGAATTTTGAAACTTCACTCTAACCATGCACCGAATCTGGTCAGAGAATTCCTATAATTGCAAAATGACTCACTATCCCCCACTGTATTGTTTTCAGTGGTACAAATATCAAAAGCAAATTTCAATAACAAACTTTAAAATAGAACTTCCAATCATTGGATTTCTTGCAATAATATTCGAATACTTCTAAATACGTTTGGAAGTTATCTTCAGTCGTGACATTGCTGGATATATTTGTGGTTCATATTGTTCTTGCAAAGATAATATTTCACACATTACGATAATGAACCATTTTAGTCGTATGTGACCTGATCCAAATCACAATCGAGATCTTGAGTTGACTAAGTAAAGGAAGCCATATCTCTTGCCAACATTTCGACACGCAATTGCTTATCGAGTTCTATTAAGTCTAAAATTGTAATTTCATATTTATTGTCCTAGCTGCTTATGTACATTAAACGTTAAACATAACATGAGCTATTGCTTAATTCAAGAAATTTACACTGTAACTGACATGGTCGTGGAATGTTCCCTTTCTCCCTCCGCGATCGACGACTGCTCCTGTCTTCAAGTTTTCACGGACCCGAGCCTCCAAAGCTTCTAGTGTAACTCGCATTGCCATTTTCTTGATTCAGATAACATGGACAAGCGAAGGAATAATTCATTGTGCTGGGTTCCTTGTTGTGTTAATAACGGGAGACACTTTGGCCCACTTTCAAATCTTGTGATCAAGTGACAAAATGGCGGCAATTGTGTGTAGGGGCATTGTGGGTAATATCAAATACCTAATCCCTTTTCGATTGGCAGGTATGAAAACATTATCTGACCCAATTTGGTTGTGATTTCAAGACATAAAAGACGAAAATGACCACTTCAGTACATAAAACCATTGCTTTTATAAAATGTCACGAGTTCGCGCGTGCCCACGGATTACCGACTCATTACTTCTACAGCAATTTAATTTTGATAATAGGTGCCCGTTAAGACGAGAAAACCCCAAGGAAGCCGACACACAGACCCCGACATACAAATGACATGACATTGATTGTTTGTCAAGTACTTGAACTCACTGTCAAAGCATACTAACTTTAAATGCTTTTAATGGTGAACATTACTCACAACCTCTATTCATAGTACAATTCTCTGATATTCTAGTTATTGAGAAATCCGTAATGTATGTACCGGATTGACAATTGTTTGAATTACATTATACTAAACTTCCTAAATGCTGTACTCTTTCACATTCTAAAGCAAACATAATTAAACCGATTTTTCCCTCAAATTTCCCTTTTGGACTTTTAAGATTTTTCATTACTACAGTGAAAATTGTTACTCATCGTAGAATATCATCCATCTATTTAGATTTTCAAAATTCCCCATCATATCAAATGCCAGGATGGTCAACTTCATGCCAAATACTTGCAAATTTTAAGTTACTCAGTTCACAACAGTGCACAGGAAACCAACATGAAACTACATATTCTGGTTTTATGTTGGTTTCCATTTAATGAAAATTCAATTGCAAATTCCAGGAATGGAAACAAACAAGAAACCTCTAACCTTAGTTTCTTGTTGGTTTCCATTTACAGAAATGCGTGTGACGTCATCATGTCGGGTGGACGTGTCTCTCTCGGCTCTCGGCGTGCCTTCTGATTTTGGTTTAAACATATTTTATTCCATTCAAGAAGAAAGAAAAGGATTGGCAAACAAGCCTAAGTGGCTTATATTAATGCCGCTCCATAATACATATGAAGGTTCACATTTGTGCAAAATACATATTTATAGTGGTTATAACAAGTTATCTCTGAATAATAACAATCATGGATATCAACAATTTATCTTGGTTCAGTTTCGTGGACAGTTGATACAAATAAAAAATATAAGAGAAGCTACAAAACTTTATGAATCAAAACGTTTTGATGTAATAATGAATTGATGGACTGACCGTAGAATATCCATATTCGTCTGATGAGATACCGAGTTATTGCCATTTAGCACATCCCGCAGGGAAAACCCTTTCACATAGAAATACGATTCGTATCGAGTGGTATTATATCTAGGACACATGAAAAAATAGTGGAATACATCCTCATGATCTTGTGAGCAGGAACAAGAAGCATTATCAGAAATGAAACGATTATACTTATCACTGTTTAAGTCACTGCATCCCAATCTAAGGCGACAGTGTATTATTTGACAAAATCGGCTACCAAAATTTAGATCGAACATTGTGTTGGTATTAACTTGTGGTGTGATTGAATTCTTAAACTGTCCAACAGAGGAAGCGTTTGTCGCATTTGTAGGTAGGTCATTCCACAGTTTAATTGTATCGGGCAAAAACGATTTGGCGTAATTAGCAGATTTACATCTTATAGACTGATAATTTTCATTATTCCTAAGATTGTAGTTACTGTTATCAGACACATTCGCTGGAGCAAGATCACAAAGATAGTCAGGAACCATATGGTTTACCATTTTGTAAAATAATGTTAATTTAAAAGTTTCTCTCCGTTTCGATAAGGAAGTCATGTTTGTCTCATGATACAGTTTCGCATGGCTTGTACCTCTAACTGCACCGCATATTGTGCGTAAGGCATCTAAGTGAAGGTTTTCTAGTGACAAGGACTGTTCGTTTGTACAATTGTCCCAGAGATGACAGCAATAGTCAAACAGAGGTAAGATAAAGGATTTATACATTGTTTCGAGAGTTTTGCGTGATAGTCTATATTTAAAACTACGAAGGCAGTTAATCATAGGGCTAATTTTCCTTATCATTTCATTAATGTGGCAATGCCAGAGGAGGTTTTCCTGAAAAATAATGCCTAGGTGTTTATGAGTCTGCACTTCATTTATAGGTGTACCATTCATCGAGAGGGAGGTTTCGTAGAAGGTTTGGTTTTGTGTGAAAACTGGATAGTTTCAGTTTTGTTTGGATTAAATTTTACTTGCCAGGTTTCCGCCCATTTAGATATTCTGTCTAAATCTGAGTTAAGAATAAATGCACTCGTATGGGGATCGTCGATTATTACATAGAGTGATGTGTCGTCTGCGAAAAGGCGTATATTACTTTCGATTCCATCAACTATGTCGTTTATGTATATTAAGAATAAAAGAGGTCCAAGGACTGATCCTTGGGGCACCCCGGCTATTATCGGTTTTAATTCTGATTTGTAACCTTGGATAACTACTCTTTGCATTCTATTTTGCAAATAACTTCCAAACCATTTCAGTAACTTCCCATCTATCCCACATGATTTTAGTTTATGGATAATCCCTTTGTGCCAAACTTTATCAAATGCCTTGCTTATATCGCAGAATACAGCTCTTACTTCTTTTCCGTTGTCTATAGCTTTAGCAATAAAGTTATACAAATGCGTGAGTTGGTAAGCTGTTGAATCTCCTGGCATGAATCCAGATTGTAAATTTGAAAGGCAATTGTTATCTCTCATGAAGTTAAAGACATATTTAAATATACATTTTTCAAAGACCTTGGATAAACAAGATGTTAAGGCAACGGGTCTATAGTTCGAACAATCGTTAATATTACCTTTCTTGTGGATTGGTATAACTGATGATTCTTTCCATATGTCTGGGAAAACTGATGTTTGTAGTGACTTGTTAAAGAGTTTAGTTAATGCTAGTGACAAGGAGGGGGATACCAAACGTAGGAAGCGGTTTCCTATACCATCTGGTCCACTCGCTTTGGTAATGTTTAACGATGATAGAACATCTTCAACATCCTGCTTTGTAAGATATAAATTCCTCATATATTTACTATTATTGTTTAAGGTCATATTTGGAAGATCCTTATTTGGGTCAGCGATTGTTGCCTGGTCAATAAAGTAATTATTTAAAACGTTTGCTATTGATTCTGGTTCTTGATAGACTTCGTTATTGTGGGTAATAGGAGGAAAGGAGATACTTTCAGATTTTCTGTTCATATAGTTTTTAACTAAACGCCACCATAGTTTAGTGCTATGATTATTGTTTATTTGAGTGTCTAATTTTGTTGCATAATCTTTCTTGGCTTTTCTAACTGCAGAAGTCACTTGATTTCTTAATGATCTAAAAGTAGCCCAGTCATTTTCACCATTTTTGTTTCGCTATTTTATGTTGTCGATTTCGTTTACGCATGAGTTTGCGAATGTTATTATTCATCCAGGGAGTATCTTTACATCTTATTCTAACAATTTTGTTTGGTATATTGGAATCGCAGATATGAGATAAGGTTTTCACAAATGTACCTGTGCTCACATTTATGTCAAGTGATGACAGTACGTTTTCCCAATCAGTATTGTCAACGTGGAAGCAGATATCGTCTTTGTTTACCAATGTGTAATCGTAAACTTTTCTCAGATATATTTTTGTTGACTTCATACATTCTTTTAAAGTTACGGATACTGGACAATGATCGCTACAAAAAGGTTCTAAAACATTTGACTCTTTTACCATATCGAGACGAGAAACAAATATCAAATCAATAAGGGTTCTACTGTTTTGGGTGACTCTGGTTGGTGAGTTTATAAGTTGGTGCAAACCGTAAGCCACCATAAGATTGTTTATTTTAGCGTCTAATTTGTTGTAAATATCAATGTTAAAATCTCCAACAATGATTGTATCTAAATCCAAATCCATTGCATCTCCAATCGATTGATTTAACAGGTCCCAATACTGTTCACTTTTGTCTGCTCTGTAGAATACACCTACCAGATACTTTCTGCTTTTGTAGCGGAGCTCTATCCATAATGCTTCCAGACCAATCTTATCTAAGGTTTCTACTCGTTTGGCGATGAATGTGTTCTTAACGTAGACAGCGACCCCACCACCCCGTGTAAGTCTATCTTTTCTAAAGGGACACTGAAAGCCTGGAATAGAAGTATTATTATCTAATATACCTTTATGGAGCCAGGTTTCTGTCAAACAGATAACGTCATATTCGTTCAGTTCTAGACCTATGAGTTCAATTTTATCTTTAACACTACAGGCATTTAAATGGATAATTTTTAGATCAGTATAACACGTTGGTCCTGGGTTGGGGTGGATATCACCACAAAGTAATAGCAATAAGGTTAGGAATAGAGATATTCTAGCATCGTAAAGGCACGTCATCATTACTACAAACTTTCGAAGGTTTAATAGATTTGTTTTTTCAGAAGAGATTTTTAGAGAGAACAAACCCACCGATTGCCTGTATTGAGAAATGTTAACTGGCATTATCGGTCGTTATGAGATCAAATGAATGGCGACAATGGTGGGGATACAAACTAAAACTGGTATAAACTGACCACGAAACATGAATTAAGTCACGTCTGCAAATATGGTAACAATCAATTACATTCTGAATGCAAAATATAACATTTAGAAACATACATGCACTATGTGAACTCAGATCATTTGTCATGAAGGGGAAAGTCACGAACAGTAATTGTTGTAAAGAACAGTAAAAAGTAAGAAGGTAGATTATAACCATGATCTGCCGGTTAGAAAGGGGTAAAAAGGACATTCATGGAGTTTACAAGAAAACGACTCTTAAATTTAGAAACACCAACTGTGAAAAGAAATTGTAAACCCGTTTACGAGATGTAAACCTGCATGCTAAAACACATGCAATCAAAAAAATGACATATATATTTGTCGTATAATGTTGATTAACTTCAATAACGTGAAAGTGAATGGGAAAAACACACACAAGAGACCAACAGAGAATGCCCAATACAATCAAGCTAACATAATGAAAAAGAAACTTACACGTGAATCACGTCGCGCCATGTCAATATCGCATGCTTTTCTCGTGCATATCTGTTTTCATGCCATTTCATATCATGTCGAGCATGATTAAAGCATGCATCAAGCAGGATTAACTGTGTCTACAAGTTGGTAAGCGTTATGGCTGATTTGTAATACCGAGATGCATTGCATGATATTGTGATGTAACTCGGTTTGCACAGTTTAAACACTTTAGGAATATATCGGGAATATATCTACAACAGGATATTAAGAAATGTGATGGGATTGCAACGTTGAATGAAGTAAATTTAACCACAGCATAATCAATGAACTCTTCTCCAGGGCGGTATGCCGTTTTCATGCTAGTTCAAACCGTGACATACATGATTAAGTCGGGAAACAAGATGTACTCATTTGCAAAACATCACTGAGATGACTCGTAATTACAGAAACACATAATGTTTGTAATCTCCGTTATGTAGTAACATTATTAAGGTAATAAGTCATTCAGAGTGAGTGCATACTAAAACACATACAATCAAAGAAGACGTATATATTTGTCGTATAATGTTGGTTAACTTCAGTAACATGAAAGTGAAAGGGAAAAACACACACAAAAGACCAACAGAGAATGCCCAATACAATCAAGCTAATATAATGAAAAAGAAACTTACACGTGAATCACGTCGCGCCATGTCAATATCGCATGCTTTTCTCGTGCATATCTGTTTTCATGCCATTTCATTTCATGTCGAGCATGATTAAAGCGTGCATCAAGCAGGATTAACAGTTTCTACAAGTTTATAAGCGTTATGGATGATTTGAATACCGAGATGCATTGCATAATATTGTGATGTAACTCGGTTTGCATAGTTAAACACATTAAGAAAATATCTACAGAGGATATTAAGAAATATGATGGGATTGCAACGTTGAATGAAGTAAAATTTAACCACAGAATCATTAATGCACTCTTCTCCAGGGCGGTATGCCGTTTTTATGCTAATTCAAACCGTGACATACATGATTAAGTCGGGAAACAAGATTTACTCATTTGCAAAACATCACTGAGATGACTCGTAATTACAGAAACACATAATGTTTGTAATCTCCGTTATGTAGTAACATTATTAAGGTAATAAGTCATTCAGAGTGAGTGCATACTAAAACACATACAATCAAAGAAGACGTATATATTTGTCGTATAATGTTGGTTAACTTCAGTAACATGAAAGTGAAAGGGAAAAACACACACAAAAGACCAACAGAGAATGCCCAATACAATCAAGCTAATATAATGAAAAAGAAACTTACACGTGAAACACGTCGCGCCATGTCAATATCGCATGCTTGTCTCGTGCATATCTGTTTTCATGCCATTTCATATCATGTCGAGCATGATTAAAGCATGCATCAAGCAGGATTAACTGTTTCTACGTGTTTATTAGCGTTATGGCTGATTTGTAATACCGAGATGCATTGCATAATATTGTGAAGTAATTCGGTTTGCATAGTTTAAGAACATTAGGAAAATATCTACAAAGATATATACAGAAATATGATAGGATTGCGATGTCGAATGAAGTAAAATTTAACCACAGCATCATCAATGCACGCTTCTCCCGGGCGGTATGCCTTTTCAAGCTAGTTCAAACATAATAATAATAACAATAATAATAACAGGTGACTCGTACATAAAGATAAACATAATGTTTGTGTTGTCCGTTATGTAGTGACATTAGTAAGGTAATAAGACATTCAGAATGAGTATGGTTTTACGCCGCTTTCAGCGCTATTCCAGCAAAATATGACGGCTAGGGCTTCACATATTGTGCCCATGTGGGAAAACGAACCTGGGTCCTCGGCGTGACGCTTAAACCGCTAGGCTACCTTCACCGCCCCCAAGTCATTGGGAAGTGTGTAAGGGTTTTGAATAGGATTGCAGCAGCACATCGGGATGTGTCATTGACAAGTTAACGGGATATATGATGTTTACATGCTATTTCCGTACATTAATGTTCAAGGTTTAATCTGGTAACAATCAATACACTTGTTTTCTGTTTCCTTAAAAACAAATATATAAATACGTTATAGTGATACCAGTAAAGTATATTTTGACTGAATGTATTTGTTAATTATTAGTCATTTCCTTTGTAGAATAACCTGGAGAAATATTCAGACATCTGCACAGTCGTGATTCAACGTTACGCGTTTCGTTTGAGGCGAGAACAACGTCTATTTTTGACTAAGGTTGATCACCATTTTCAACCTCGTGGCCTCGCAGACCTCCTGGAAGTGGGTATTGTTAGCAACTTTCTTAACAGTGCCACCCAAGAGTTTAATAAGAATAACACCCCCTGTAACCCAGGTTCCCTCGACTTTCTTCTCCTTGACAAGTTCACGAGCTTGTCGAGCAATGGTAGCTCTAGGGCCAGTGAGATCTTCGTTTATAAAGATCCTAGGGGCTCCTGGTTTACGGGCATACTTAAGTTTAGAACGTGATGCCAGAATGGTGCGCTTGGAGGTGTTACTGACAAATCTCACAAGAATGGGACGGGGAGGGTCCTGGGGCGTAGCTGGGCGTCGGGGGACGCGGTGGCTGACGTCAATATCAGCTGGAGTCAAATCTACACCGATAGATTTGGCCACTTGTAACACAAGACTGTCAGTGTTGTCGTTCTCAGTTTCAGGTACACCCGAAATACGGATGTTGTTCCTACGTGAATATTGTTCACTGCGGTCGAGCTTTTGAGTGAGTGTTTCTATAACTTTATCTTGCTCTGTGATAGTGTTTGTCAACACGGACACTTTCTCCTCCAAGGCTTTATTTTGAGCAACTAACTCTTCCATTTCTTGACGGAACATGGGTCGGATAACCTCACCAACAGCCGCGGATATAGCGAGAAGGACGTCTTTATTTTGAAAAGCCTTCAACATTTCGCTGACTAAGTGAACAGATTCAGGTTCAGCGTCACCAGCATGGAGCAGTTCACTTTCCTCACTCATATTGTCATAACTATCACAAACGTTAAGCTCAGAGTTATTTTGACACTTGCGTTTTAGATCAAACTCAGAGTCAGAGTCTGGTGAAGTAAACACTTGTTCACGATTTCGTTTACTAGAAGATGGTGTACTTGTACAGACGTTTTCCATAGGTTTCAGTTCAAAGTTTATTTGATATACGCAAAATAACATCAAGTACTCACTTTGGTAATTCAACAGATCCGAGTGAAATCCTCATAAAGCCAGTGAGTCACATCCAGAGCACGTTTCACTGATTGTCGACGCGTCATGCGCAACCATGGCGTGGGCCACGATTTTCACGATCGTATTCACTTTCTGACAATCTGACAGATATCGTCAAAAGTAAAAGTCATCTTCTCACAAAAGTCAGCGTTACAGGCTATTATACAATGCTACACATGATTTTTGGTGTTATGAAAGTGGATGCTGTGTATTAATCCATGAAAGCCTTTAGTTTGTTAGTTCAGTGAGAGAGGCCTCAGAACACGTCCGATCTCCATCATGACGTCACTAAACATGACGTCACTTCTGATTTTTCACCGTAGCGACCTTACAGAAGGTTCTCATTGGACAAATGTTGATGCTAAAGGTATGAAATAACATTTTCACGTTAACAGAACGAAGTATCTCCCTGAAATACATCATGATCTGAGAGTTCTACATGCCGACAGTAGTGGGCAACATTCACATGCGATCCGCCATTTTGAACTCACGGGAGTAACGTGTTGTGTATGTAACCTCTGTCATACTATTTTGCAATTATCAAACGCCTGAAACACTTAATGGATACAACACTGACCTCCACTAAACGAAATCGTTCAGACGTGTCCACTTCACGGGATGGCCTAAAAGTCGGGCCGTGCCGGGCCAAGGCGGGCCAAATATATAATTGGCTAATAAACCCATTAACGATCACCATGCCTACTATTAATTAATGCAACATACACGCATGGTAATAATGATCAATCAGAAGCCATAAACGCGTACCATAATAACTTTATTACGAGTAAATCGGCTAAAACTCAGGAAGACGAGAAGCCTGTGAACTGGCTGACCGAGGTTACGTCTAAAAGTCGAATCGTTAAACGAAACAGGATTTAAAACGTATAAATACTTCAGTCAATTCCGATACACATTTCCATCGGTTTATTACATCTATATCCAATCACATACTACCCCATAAATTCATTATTCATCGTATTTAAAGCATGCCCACCTTTATATGATACGATCTCTCCCCCACACTCTCAACATTATCTCGGCCACAATTGTTCGGTCCGGCTTGACTCGAGCCGTCAAAAGCAACTTAAACGTAACACACGTATCTTGAATTGTGTTTAAATCCATAGAATGGTATTATATCTACTAAATATCGCTTTGTAATGTTATAAAATGCAACATGTAAAGAAAACGGCTCCGTTAAAGTGAAGCCCTTGTCTCTCATTTTTCAGCATAGCCTCAATCTCTGTTCAGCCCGAATTGGCCCGTGCTGTCAAAAACACCTTAAACCTCACACAAGTATCTTGAAATGTATTTATATCCATAGATAAGTATTATATCTACCTACATATCACTTCACAGAGTCTCAAAGCGTAGTATTTGAAGCAAAAGCGTTGGTCAAAGTGAAGCTATCTTTTCTACTTATCCTCAACAAAGACACTGTATCACAATCATTCGGTCTGCCGTGGCCCGGGCTCTTACAAACAACGTAAACCCCACATATGTATCTTGAAATGTGTTTAAATCCATAGATCAGTATTATATCTACCTAACTATCAATGTGTAATGTTATCAAATGCCACATGTAAAGAAAACAGGCTCGTTAAAGTGAAGCCATTTTCTCTCTCCATTCTCAACATAGCCTCAATCAAAAGTGTTTAGTCGCTGTTCAGCCCGACTTGGCCCGTGCTGTCAAAAACAAACTAAACATCACACATGTATCTTGAAATGTGTTTATATCCATAGATTAGTATTATATCTACCTACATATTACTTCACAGAGGCCCAAAGCGTAGTATTTGAAGCAAAAACGTTGGTCAAACTGAAACTATCTTTTCTATATATTCTCAACAAAGACACTGTATCACAAGCATTCGGCCCGCTTTGGCCCGGGCTCTCAAAACCAACGTAAACCCCACATATGTATCTTGAAATGTATTTAAATCCATAGATCAGTATTATATCTACCTAACTATCAATGTGTGATGTTACAAAATGCCACATGTAAAGATAACTGGTTGGTTAAAGTGAAGCCCTTTTCTCTCTCCATTCTCAACATAGCCTCAATCAAAAGTGTTTAGTCTCTGTTCAGCCCGACTTGGCCCGGGCTCTCAAAAACACCTTAAATCTCACACATGTATTTTTAAATGTGTTTATATCCATAGATTAGTATCATATCTACCTAAATATCTCTTCACTGAGTCTCAAAGCGTAGTAATTGAAGCAAACACCTTGCTCAAAGTGAAGCTGTCTTTTCTATACATTCTCAACAAAGACACAGTATCACAAGCTTTCGGTCCGGCTTGGCCCGGGCGCTCAAACGCACCTTATACCTCACACATGTATCTTGAAATGTGTTTAAATCCATAGATTGGTATTATATCTACCTAAATATCACTTTGTAATGTTATCAAATGCAACATGTAAAGATAAGTGGTTCGTTAAAGTTAGCCCTTTTCTCTCTCCATTCACAAGATAGCCTCAATCAAAAGTGTTTAGTCTCTGTTCAGCCCGACTTGGCCCGTGCTGTCAAAAACACATTAAAACCTCACACATGTATCTTTAAATGGGTTTATATCCATAGATTTGTATTATATCTACCTACATATTACTTCACACAGTCTCAAAGCGTTGTATTTGAGGCAAACACCTTGCTCAAAGTGAAGCTATCTTTTCTACATATTCTCAACAAACAGTATCACAAGCGTTCTGTACGCCTTGGCCCGGTCTCTCAAAAACAACTTAAACCCCACACATGTATTCTGATTTGTGTTTAAATCCATAGATCAGTATTATATCTACCTAACTATCAATGTGTGATGTTACAAAATGCCACATGTAAAGATAACTGGTTGGTTAAAGTGAAGCCCTTTTCTCTCTCCATTTTCAACATAGCCTCAATCAAAAGTGTTTAGTCGCTGTTCAGCCCGACTTGGCCCGTGCTGTCAAAAACAAACTAAACATCACACATGTATCTTGAAATGTGTTTATATCCATAGATTAGTATTATATCTACCTACATATTACTTCACTGAGGCCCAAAGCGTAGTATTTGAAGCAAGCACCTTGCTCAGAGTGAAGCCCTATTTTCTATACATTCTCAACAAAGACACAGTATCACAAGCTTTCGGTTCGGCTTGGCCAGGGCTCTCAAACGCACCTTATACCTCACAGATGTATCTTGAAATGTGTTTAAATCCATAGATTGGTATTATATCTACCTAAATATCTCTTCACTGAGTCTCAAAGCGTAGTAATTGAAGCAAACACCTTGCTCAAAGTGAAGCTGTCTTTTCTATACATTCTCAACAAAGACACAGTATCACAAGCTTTCGGTCCGGCTTGGCCCGGGTGCTCAAACGCACCTTATACCTCACACATGTATCTTGAAATGTGTTTAAATCCATAGATTGGTATTATATCTACCTAAATATCACTTTGTAATGTTATCAAATGCAACATGTAAAGATAAGTGGTTCGTTAAAGTTAGCCCTTTTCTCTCTCCATTCACAAGATAGCCTCAATCAAAAGTGTTTAGTCTCTGTTCAGCCCGACTTGGCCCGTGCTGTCAAAAACACATTAAAACCTCACACATGTATCTTTAAATGGGTTTATATCCATAGATTTGTATTATATCTACCTACATATCTCTTCACACAGTCTCAAAGCGTTGTATTTGAAGCAAAAACGTCACTGAAAGTGAAGCCCTATTTTCTACACATTCTCAACAAAGACACATATCGCAAGCTTTCGGTCCGGCTTGGCCCGGGTGCTCAAACGTACCTTATACCTCACAGATGTATCTTGAAATGGGTTTAAATCCATAGATTGGTATTATATCTACCTAAATATCACTTTGTAATGTTATCAAATGCAACATGTAAAGATAAGTGGTTCGTTAAAGTTAGCCCTTTTGTCTCTCCATTCACAATATAGTCTCAATCAAAAGTGTTTAGTCTCTGTTCAGCCCGACTTGGCCCGTGCTGTCAAAAACAACTTAAAACCTCACACATGTATCTTCTAATGTGCTTATATCTATAGATTAGTTTTATATCTACCTACATATCACTTCACATTCTGTGCACAATCCGACATTCTTGAACTGTTTATTGCCTTAAAGTTCTCCATGTCCCACAAGAGATCGGGAATGTCAGCCACCTTGGCTCCGGACAGTGACCTTGTCACGATCCCTTCTTTCTGCGGATAACGTCCAACATACTTCAGTAACGAGTCGCCAACAAGTAATGCAGACATTTTCAGATCAGATGATTTGAATATAGGCTGCTGCTGCCCAGCTTGGCCAGTTGTATATGGATGCATTTGGAGAAATCTAGGCGAGACACTGTGGATTTAATGAAAACATACTTCTCCCACTGCTCTCTCTAATACTTCTATTGTCTGTATGCGTGTTCAGGAAAACAGGATTATCTGAAACGCTTTAAAGTTTACAACATCAGGAAACGGCATCTCAGAGTAACCTTTGGCAAAGCTCTCACAGTGAAAACAATGTTCTCCCGAGCCTGAGCTGGGCAAGACAGTGTCATTGCCGTGGATGTGTTTTCATACTTTCGTATGTTCAAATTATATAACCATAACATCTCATACGGCAAGTCATTTTAGCTGATACCTTCTGATATTTATTAAATTACTGATATGTTTAAATCGTGTCATGAATAGCTTCAGCCGGCTATCTATATCTGTACTAGTATGAATTGATGTTTATACTGTGGAAACTGTACGGAGAACATCCTGTATTCTGAAACCTCTAAAAAAACCCACCTCTTTCAAGCATTTCATGTCATATAATTGGGTATAATATCTTCTGATATTTATTAAGTTAAGTATATGTGTAAATCATATCACGAATAGCTTCAGCCTGCAAAAGGTATCGGAACTAGTATTCATTAATGTTTATACTCTGGAACATGTACGGAGAACATCCCATACGCAGCATAACACGAGTGGAAGCATAAATAATTATATATATAATATATAGAACAAATGTCTCATTTGAGCATTTCTAATTTAGTCAGTGATTACATGCCCATCTGTGATAAACGTTATGAAAAAACGGTGGAGTAATCAATAACACTGAAGGCCCCTGAACGGTAATTAAGGGCAACAATGGAGTATGTTAATTTAATCACAACAGCAAGCTGATTGCAATTAGACAAGGGGCAATTAAGCAAGCTGGACACATGTGTGATTAACAGGTGTATTAATTTCATTAGCCCGCACAGAGCCAGATTGAACACTGGGCTTCACTTTAAGCAACGTGTTAGATTCAAATACATGAACAAAGCTTTGTTCCTCAATAAAGACGTATTTAGGTAGATATAATACTAATCTATGGAATTAAACACAAATCAGGACATATGTGTGGGGTTAAGGTTGTTTTTGAGAGACCGGGCCAAGCCGGACCGAAAGCATGTTATACTATGTGGTTGTTGAGAATGTATAGAAATTAGGGCTTCACTTTAAGCAACGTGTTTGTTTCAAATACTACGCTTTGAGACTCTATAAAGACTTACTTAGGTAGATATGACACTATTCTAGAGATATAGACAGAAATCAGGATACATGTGTGTGGTTAAAGGTGTTTTTGACAACACGGGCCAAGTCGGGCTGAACAGCGACTACTCACTTTTGATTGAGGCTATGTTGTGTTTGGGGAGAGAAAAGGGCTTCACTTTACCGAACCAGTTATCTTTACATGTGGCATTTTGTAACATCACACAATGATATTTAGGTAGATATAATACTAATCTATGGAATTAAAAACAAATCAGGACATATGTGTGGGGATAAGGTTGTTTGTGAGAGCTCGGGCCAAGCCGGACCGAAAGCATGTTTTTCTATGTGATTGTTGAGAATGTATAGAAATTAGGGCTTCACTTTAAGCAACGTGTTTGCTTCAGATACTACGCTTTGAGACTCTATAAAGACTTATTTAGGTAGATATGACTCTATTCTAGAGATATAGACAGACATCAGGATACATGTGTGAGGTTAAAGGTGTTTTTGACAGCACGGGCCAAGTCGGGCTGAACAGCGACTAAACACTTTTGATTGAGGCTATGTTGTGTTTGGGGAGAGAAAAGGGCTTCACTTTACCGAACCAGTTATCTTTACATGTGGCATTTTGTAACATCACACAGTAATATTTAGGTAGATATTTTACTAATCTATGGAATTAAACACAAATCAGGACATATGTGTGGGGTTAAGGTTGTTTTTGAGAGACCGGGCCAAGACGGACCGAAAGCATGTTATACTATGTGGTTGTTGAGAATGTATAGAAATTAGGGCTTCACTTTAAGCAACGTGTTTGTTTCAAATACTACGCTTTGAGACTCTATAAAGACGTACTTAGGTAGATATAACTCTATTCTAGAGATATAGACAGACATCAGGATACATGTGTGAGGTTAAAGGTGTTTTTGACAGCACGGGCCAAGTCGGGCTGAACAATGACTACTCACTTTTGATTGAGGCTATGTTGTGAATGGAGAGAGAAAAGGGCTTCACTTTAACGGAGCAGGTTTCTTTACATGTGGCATTTTGTAACATCACACAGTGATATTTAGGTAGATATAATACTAATCTATGGAATTAAACACAAATCAGGACACATGTGTGAGGTTTAAGGTGTTTTTGAGAGTCCGGGCCAACCGGACCGAACGCTGTGATACTGTGTCTTTGGTGAGATTATGTAGAAAAGAGAGCTTCACTTTCAGCAACGTGTTTGCTTCACATACTACGCTTTGAGACTCTGTGAAGTGATATTTAGGTAGATCTAACACCAATCTATGGATATAAACACATTTCAAAATACATGTGTGAGGTTTAAGCTGTTTCTGACAGCCCGGACCAAGTCGGGCCGAACGGCGACTAAACACTTTTGATTGAGGCTATGTTGTGTTTGGGGAGAGAAAAGGGCTTCACTTTACCGAACCAGTTATCTTTACATGTGGCATTTTGTAACATCATACAGTGATACTGAGGTAGATATAATACTAATCTATGGAATCAGAATACATGTTTGGGGTTTAAGTTGTTTTTGGGAGACCGGGCCAAGGCGTACAGAACGCTTGTGATACTGTTTGTTGAGAATATGTAGAAAAGAGAGCTTCACTTTCAGCAACGTTTTTGCTTCAAATACTGCGCTTTGAGACTCTGTAAAGTGGTATGTAGGTACATAGATTACTAATCTATGGATATAAACACATTTCAAGATACACGTGTGAGGTTTAGGTTGTTTTTGACACCACGGGCCAAGTCGGGCTGAACAGAGTCTTAACACTTTTGATTGCGGATTTTGTTTTCCGAGGACTTTTTCCCCCTAAATTGTTGGGAATGGAGAGAGAAAGGGGCTTCACTTTTACTTTACTGTATGAAGTGGTATTTAGGTTGATATAATACCATTTTGTGTTTCATGTGTATTAGTAAATATAAGCATATGCATACGCGCTGGCTATCTGATTTGGACTGGTATTGTTTACAATGAAAACACATAAGAATTTTTGTGTTTGTGAATGTATACTTTGTTTGATCCTTAATAACATATAACAAAATGTTGTGATTTCAAATATTTCTTTTAATATACATAATCATGTCATATTTGCCCATTGACACTCACCGACATCCACGTCTCTTTAACATAAACATCCTGTGCTCATTCAGCATGAGACAATAAAGGTTAATTAGGGAACCCCAATATCTTAATTAAGGAAAGAAAAGCAGTCAAAACACTGTCACTTCCTGCCCAGGACCCCCGGATGTCACACGCTAAGAGAAGTAAGCAACCCTTCCCTCATAGACATATCAAGGAAAACACATAACAACAAGACGGTGTCTTTTCCACAGGAATCTCGGTATGTAGTCATTGTTGTTGGGTTTTTTTCACCATTAACTATATATTTTCAATCAAACTATGCATTTGTGAAGGCAGGAAAAGTATCGACCCAAATGTGCAGGTTTCGTTTTAATATTCTGCAATCCATTTTTAGTATTACCCGGTGGCCCGGCCCGGCCCGGCTTTTCTTGGCCCGACTTTTAGGCCATCCCCCCACTTCACCCGTGACTGACACTTTAAACAAGAGACAGTGTAACTTAAGTTCTGGCAGTCTGTGTCTTGATACATCTAGTGACCTATCTAATTCCATGATGAGTGACCAGGGAACTGCCGATGTAGTATTTGTTACCGATGAACCTTGTGCTAGCTCGTTTATCAACCAATTCTTGGCTGCTCTACAAGATAAGACAGTTCTGTCTGTGATAGGAGCTGCTGTTGGTGAGGCTATCAAACCAATTCAGACAAGAGATGAACGCTATTGTCCAGAAGAACAATGAATTAGAGAATGAAATTACTCTTCTAAAAGACTGCATCACGGAAAAGGACAAAGTTATAAACACCCTTACTGAAAGTCTAGATAGACTTGAACAACACTCCAGAGGTAACAATATCCGTGTGGTGGGTATACCTGAGAAGGAGGGTGAAAACACAAACGAGCTTATTATTGGTGTGGCAAAGGCAATTGGAATTGATATGACATCCTCTGATATTGATGTCAGCCATAGAGTCCCTCGCTTCCCTCCTAAACCTCAGGCTTAAGCAAGACCTATTATCATACGTTTCTTATCTAACACCACCAAACAAAGTCTGATTACTAACAGGAAGAACCTGAAAGACCAGCGGGTGTGGCCAGGCAGTAAGCTCTTCATCAATGAAGATCTAACCAGGAAGAGGGCTGCACTAGCACGACAGGCGAGGGATCTTGTCAAGGAGAAGAGGGTGGAATCCTCATGGGTGACAGGGGGTGTCGTCATTGTCAAGATGAAAGATGGCACACATAAGAAGGTGTCTACAGCCGCACATTATCAGGAAATATGTGAAGCTACACGTCTCATCTCTGTGATCAGGCTAAGCCAGCAAACCATCAACAGTTAATGAAGTATTCTAGTGCGTCATACTTTCCTATCTGCCTGCCATATTTATATAAACGAACTTTATTGGGGTGCGCTTCTTGGCAAATATTAGTTGATAATGCCTCATGTTTCCTGGGCGTGGATTGTGTCCCATAAACAACTAAAAATCTATACTGAAATAATCCATCATTTCAAGACATTCAACTGATGGCGGGATATTACCACATTATATATTGTGAGTATTATTGAGCCTGCATGTTTACAGTGTAGTGAAAAACCCAGTGTTACGATAAACACAACACTCCGATGCTGAAAACCTACTAGAAGCACAGCCGATATGTCCACTTAACACATATGCAAATGAACCTTAAAGTAATAGATAAAAAATCCCTGAAATGCAAGTGTGTATATTAGCATCAAACAGCTTAACAACTTTCCCTGCTCGTCGGACAACTTCGCAGACTATTCAAATGATGCAATATTCAACTCCCCATGCAACATCTGAAATAACCATAATTGACATATTAATAAAATAACATACCTATAACTTTCAGTCAATAACATTATCCAGGTACACCAGGTATCCACAATCAGCGTAAGCTGAGCAAGCATAGCTCATGCCACACGACCCGCACGGGCTCTTCATTCAGAACATGCATACATAGCAGCTGTTCACAATTATAGACAATTGGAAAAGTGAAAGCAACAATCTCATTGTATCTGTTTTACTGTCCCTAAATACACTTGACACGCCATTACATTACATGTCATGGTCTTTGTATGTTTGTTTTTGTCTGTTTGTTGGTATTTTCGTCTTGGTCAGGTTTACTTTGTATTTATTTATCTCCAATATATTGTACAGTTGTCAGTACTTGTCCCGGGGGATTATCATAAACTCTTAGGGTACTTATTGAAGTGTAAATAACGTTCCAATACGTCGACTTATTTATATATTTCTTCATATGGGTAAGGTCGTGCCAAAGTCATTGATATGACTACTCTCCCACGTTCTCCATAGTTTGGAGTTTTGATTGTATTTAGTTGGGGTTTGTTTTGTTTTTTTGTTTTTTTTCTTATCGTTTCTTTACCAACCGACGTGTACTACGTCCATTTACTTCACGCATGTACAGATGTCTAAACAGTAGTTATAATTGACATATTAATAAAATTACATACCTGTAATTTTCAATCAATAACATTATCCAGGTACACCAGGTATCCACACTCAGCGTAAGCTGAGCAAGCATAGTTCATGCCACACGACCCGCACGGGCTCTTCATTCAGAACATGCATACATAGCAGCTGTTTAAAATAGACAATAGGAAAAGTGAAAGCAACTATCTCATTGTATCTGTTTTACTGTCCCTAAATACACTTGACATGCCATTACATTAAATGTCATGGTCTTTGTATGTTTGTTTTTGTCTGTTTGTGGGTATTTTCGTCTTGGTCAGGTTTACTTTGTATTTATTTATCTCCAATATATTGTACAGTTATCAGTACTTGTCTCGGGGGATTATCGTAAAGTCTTATGATACTTATTGAATTGTAAATAACATTCCAATACGTCGACTTATTAATATATTTCTTCATATGGGTAAGGTCGTGCCAAAGTCATTGATATGACTACTCACCCACGTTCTCCATTTTTTTGAGTTTTGATTGTATTTATTTTTTATCGTTTCTTTACCAACCGACGTGTACTACGTCCATCTATTTCACGCATGTTCAGATGTCTAAACAGAAGTTATCCTTGCATGTTGGTACCACAACCTCATTTTCTATTTACTATTCTCATACTTCAAATGTTCCACATAATGTTTTACCTCACTACACGAAGCATATTCCTCAAGCAGCACGTCCCACTGCCTCCAACTTCATATTGTTCGTAAGACAGATCGATTGACATAACTCAGTATAGGATGGTAGTAGGGTTGTTCGCTGCTATTACCTCTAGTAGAAATAGTCGCCGTTTTGATAGATTTACTTGTTTTTGCATAGTCCTATGTATATGTTTAGGTGCTCGTTACTTTGTAATGATTTCTTTATTATTGATATACTGTGGAGACGTACATCCAAACCCGGGTCCTGATCTTAGTATTATCCATTTAAACATACGTAGCTTGAGAGATAAAGTTGATCTACTTGCTGCCGAATACAGTCACTATGACGTCATTTGTTTATCTGAGACTTGGTTAAGTCATGACGTAACGAATGATTCTATAGCTATATCCGGGTATCATCCGCCACTTCGTAAAGATAGACCGACAAGGGGTGGAGGGGTCGCGATTTATGTAAAGGATAACCTGTTCTATAAACATGCAGCAGATCTTGATATTCCCGGCTTAGAAGCTATTTGGGTCGAGGTGATAACCAACAATAATAAACTTCTAATTGGCACATTCTATAGAGCTGACTTAAGCAATCGTTATTGGGATCTGATTGATGATTCCTTTGCAATGGCTATAAACAGAAATGTTAGATTCGTCATACTAGGTGATTTCAATGCCAATATGCTTGATATGAGTAATAATAAGATAAATAATCTTCAACTCATGTATGACCTAGTTCAGCTGATCACTGACCCTACACGGGTGACGCAAAACACTAGCACCTTGTTAGATATTATACTTACTTCAGCCTCAGGTATTGTAAATGATTCTGGTGTTCTCAGTCCAATCTGCAGCGATCATTGCCCAGTTTATGTTTCATTAAAATTTGGGAAACACTCCAAGGATGCATTTAAGAGAACAATTTATGACTATAACCGTGCAGACTACGATGGGTTAAGTGATAGTATATCATCAACCGATTGGGACACTCTGTTTAGTGATGATATTAATATCTCTGTTGAAACTTTTACATCAATAAATATATTCCAAATAAAGAAGTAGTTATAAGACCTCGAGACTGTATATGGATGAACGGATATCTGCGGAAATTAATGAGGAAAAGAAACCGCCTACATAAAGTTGCTAAACGAAAAAATGATACCTATCATTGGGAATGTTTTAAAGTCGCTAGAAACAAAGTCATTTCGGAAGTTAGAAAAGCTAAACGCGCATATGATTTAAAACTTGATGATATCATTAACACCGATAGAGGAACTAAATCATGGTGGCGATTAGTAAATAAGCATATTAAGAAAAATAGAAATTCAGGTAAACAGTTTTCACCTATCATATACAACGGTACTGTTCTAGAAGATGCAGATGACATTGCTAATGCGTTTAATGAATACTTCACAGAACAAGCCCAAGTTGACGAACCTAATATCGACTCACCTCCTCCCACTCACAGCGAAAACAAATTAGATATAATTTCTCTAACGGAAAATGAAGTGTATGATATCCTGCTGTGTTTAGACACAAAGAAAGCTAAGGGTCCTGATAATATCAGCAATAAATTATTAAAAGTTTTAGCTCGGCCTCTCCATAGACCCGTTACGAAGCTTTTGAATCTATCCCTAAAACATTCTCAATTTCCCGACATTTGGAAATTTTCGGCAGTTGTCCCTCTTCACAAAAAGGAAGTGTGCATGATTGTAATAATTATAGTCCAGTTGCTCTATCTTGTTGTTTGGGTAAAGTATTTGAAAAGTGTATATCCAAGCACGTTTATAATTTCTTATATTTAAGAATTGAATGTCAGTTTGTGTGTTTGCACTGAAAAATGAACGATGTCAAAGCGGTGTTCAAACTCGTGTGAACGAGCGAGTTTACGAGCGAGTTCACGCGAGAGTTTGAATACCGCTTTGACATCGTTCATTTTTCAGTGCAAACACACAAACTGACATTCAATTCTTATAATTTCGCACTTTGAAGTTTACACATACGTTTTCCACCCACTTGTAGATGATCATTGTTTAGTGTGTTTTAATACCTGTAAAATGTTGTAATGCCATTCGGTTCAAGAACGTACGTATTGCAGCGATGTTTGTATACACAGCGATTTCTTTTTACACATGTATCCCAACCCTTGAAGAAATAGTTCTCAAAGTATTCGATCTTTAAAATATAACAACAAATTCGTTATGAGGTTTGAAACTGCTTCAATAAGTATAATCAATAACAGTATCAAACAGAAACAAATATCAGAAGCAATAACAATACCATTTTAACAAACTGGCATTGTACCTTTTCACTTGTAAATACCTTGTTTGACCGCGTAATAATACACTGACCGACTTCGAAGTTGTGCGGCGTGGCGAATAGGAAACAGATCTTGTTGTATTCTATTTATTTGTGATTGTTTATTGTGAAATTTATTGAGCAGTTGTTAAACAGACCTCGGGGCAGAAAACCGCCGGATGAACCCGCAAACTGCGAGACATTAAACTCCTGTGAAAAGGAACAATGTTCAGCAATCCGTTTGGTAGTGACATTGCCAAACTTGGGGTGACTTGAAACAGGTTCGTTCGCGAAATTGGTATCACCAATTATTGGGGGTCCTTGAAACCGAAGCGAAAAACGTTCACACACGTATGAACGGTGTTTACACAAGTATGAACGATTAGAGGGGTTCAAGAGTAATGAACCTTGAAATTTAGATCACATGACCGCTCTCTCAACCAACCAACGTTCGGGAATCTGTGTAAACTTGAAAGCACGAAATTATAAACGATTTAACCAACGGAATAGTAAGTAACGTTAAACTCTTTGCTGATGATACTTCCCTATACTTAGTAATTGAAGATCCGTTTCGGACACAGACATTGCTTAATAATGACCTTGAACGTATTTCAGACTGGGCTTCCAAGAGGTTAATTTCAACCCTGAAAAGACAGAAGCTATGTTATTCTCCAATAAGACTAATGCAAGTCCGAAACTTCAATTAACACTTAATAATACTGCGATTTCTGAAGTTTGTGAACATAAACATCTTGGTCTGATTATACAAGATGATGGAAAATGGCAGAATCATATTAATTATATACTAGCCAAAGCAAGTCCACTAATAAATTGTCTGAGAAGTTTGAAACACAGGCTAAACAGAATATCACTTGAAACTATGTATAAATCATATATTTTGCCTATATTTGACTACTGTGATACCATCTGGGATAACTGTACCAAGGAGCAGGCTCATCTGATAGAGAAGCTACATTTAGATGCCCTTAGGACTATTCTGGTGCAGTGAGAGGCACAAGTCACTATAAACTTTATGCTGAAACGGGATATTGTTCTTTAGTCGAAAGACGCAACTATCATAAATTATGTATGTTCTACAAAATGGTAAATGGGTTAACACCACAATATCTCTCAATATGGGTACCACCAAATGTTTCTAATCAAAGCCTCTATAATTTGCGAAACTCCGATAATCTCCAATGTAATGCAGGGCGTGTATCTTACTTTAATAATTCTTTTCTCCCAGCTACTGTTAAGGCATGGAATTCGCTTGACATCAATATTAGAAATGTAGAATCATTATCAAAATTTAAGAAATGTATATCTTGTGACATGACATTATCCCCAACATTTAAGAATTATATATCGTATGGTCCCAGTCGAGGTCAAATTCTTCTCTGTTGTTTGCGCCTGGGCTGCAGTGATCTTAATTCTCACTTGTTTGACAGAATCTAGTTGGAAACTCAGTTACTCAGTTTCAGTGAATGGAAACCAACTGGATTCCCAAATTACTCAGTATACGGATGGTTCTCAGGTTTAAGGAAACCAAGTCATTTTTGTAGTGAGGGGTCTCGTCAAAAACTTGAACAGTTTCCACATTACCAGCGTTCGGTACGATTTTGCCAGGGATACGAGGATGCAAAAAACAGCTTGAATACCTCAATTTTTGCAAAATTCAGGTTTGTATCTATAGACCACAATGTTTCCTACCTAAATATCAATTTATGACCATTTCGGGTAGAATTTGCAAGAAACAGACAGCTCAGAATACAGGGGTCTCGCCAATAATTTGAACAGTTTCTACATAACCTGCGTTCGGTACGATTTTGCCCGGGATACGAGGATGCAAAAACCAGCTTGAATACCTTAATTTGTTGTCGAATTCGGGTTTGTATATATAGATCGCAATATTTTCTACCTAAATGTCACTTTATGACCATTTCGGGTAGTATTTGCAAGAACCAGACAGCCCGGAATACAGGGTTCTCGCCAATAATTTGAACAGTTTCTACATTACCAGCGTCTCTACGTTTTGGCCCAGGATACGAGGATGTCAAAACCAGCTTAAATACCTAAATTTTTGCAAAAATCGTGTTTGTATCTAAAGACCGCAATGTTTTCTAACTAGATATCAATTCATGACCATTTCGGGTAGTATTTGCAAGAACCAGACAGCTCGGAATACAGGGGTCTCGCCAATACTTTGAACAGTTTCTACATTACCAGCGTTCGGTACGATTTTGCCCGGGATACGAGGATGCCAAAACCAGCTTGAATACCTCAATGTTTGTAAAAGTCGTGTTTGTATCTATAGACCACAATGTTTTCTACCTAAATGTCACTTTATGACCATTTCGGGTAGAATTTGCAAGAACCAGACAGCTCGGAATACAGGGTTCTCGCCAATAATTTGAACAGTTTCTACATAACCTGCGTTCTGTACGTTTTGGCATGAGATACGAGGATGTCAAAATCAGCTTGAATACCTTAATTTCTGCAAAAATCGTGTTTACGTATCTGTAGACCACAAATTTTTCTACATAAATACTAATTTATGACCCTTTCGGGTAGTATTTGCAAGAACCAGACAGCTCGGAATACAGGGGTCTCGCCAATAATTCGAACAGTTTCCACATTACCAGCGTTCGGTGCAGTTTTGCTCGGGATACGAGGATGCAAAAAACAGCTTGAATACATCAATGTTTGTAAAAGTCGGGTTTGTATCTATAGACCGCAATGTTTTCTACCTACATATCACTTTATGACCATTTCGGGTAGAATTTGAAGGAACGAGACAGCTCGGAATACAGGGGTCTCATCAATGAATTGAACAGTTTCTACATTACCAGCGTTCGGTACGATTTGGCCCGGGATACGAGGATGCAAAAATCAGCTTGAATACCTCAATTTTTGTCAAATTCGGGGTTTTATCTATAGACCGCAATGTTTTCTACCTAAATATCACTTTATGACCATTTCGGGTAGAATTTGCAAGAACCAGACAGCTCGGAATACAGGTTCTCGCCAATACTTTGAACAGTTTCTACATTGCCAGTGTTTGGTACGAATTTGCCCGGATACGAGGATGCCAAAACCAGCTTGAATACCTCAATTTTTTCAAAAATCGTGATTACGTATCTGTAGACCGCAAAGTTTTCTACATAAAGAGTAATTTATGACCATTTTGGATAGTATTTGCAAGAACCAGACAGCTCAGAATACAGGTTCTCGCCAATAATTTGAACAGTTTCCACATTACCAGCGTTTCTAATGTATAGGATAGCGTTAAGCAGATTGAGATGTTCTTCACATGATTTATCTATCGAAAGTGGAAGATTTAAAAATGTCAAAAAAGAAAATAAAACTTGCAAACCATGTGATCTTAACCAAATAGAAGATGAATATCATTTTCTTTTAATTTGCCCTGCTTATAATTCCATCAGAAAGTTGTATATTAAGAAATATTATTGTGCCCATCCAAACTTTTATAAATTTTCAGCATTGTTGAATAACAAAACCCACACTATACTTCAAAACTTGTCCATGTTTGTTTACTATGCCATGTTGTTAAGGACAGAATATATCTCAGAACACAATGTAACCTAAAGTTGATTATTTTCCCTTCTTCATGTATATTATCCGTGCGTGTAAATATTGATTTATAAATGCATTGTACTACAGGCCTGTGGCCTTTCAGTACCGGAAATAAACATATTGGAACTTGAACAGTTTCCACATTACCAGCATTCGGTGCGATTTGGCCCGGGATACGACGATGTGAAAACCAGCTTGAATACCTCAATTTTTGTCAAATTCGGGTTTGTATCTATAGACTGCAATGTTTTCTACCTAAATATTACTTTATGACTATTTCGGGTAGTGTTTGCAAGAACCAGACAGCTCAGAATACAGGGGTCTCTCCAATAATTTGAACAGTTTCCACATTACCAGCGTTCGGTGCAGTTTTGCTCGGGATACGAGGATGCAAAAAACAGCTTGAATACATCAATGTTTGTAAAAGTCGGGTTTGTATCTATAGACCGCAATGTTTTCTACCTAAATATCACTTTATGACCATTTCGGGTAGAATTTGCAAGAACCAGACAGCTCGGAATACAGGGGTCTCATCAATGAATTGAACAGTTTCTACATTACCAGCGTTCGGTACGATTTGGCCCGGGATACGAGGATGCAAAAATCAGCTTGAATACCTCAATTTTTGTCAAATTCGGGTTTTTATCTATAGACCGCAATGTTTTCTACCTAAATATCACTTTATGACCATTTCGGGTAGAATTTGCAAGAACCAGACAGCTCGGAATACAGGTTCTCGCCAATAATTTGAACAGTTTCTACATTACCAGCGTTTCTAATGTATAGGATAGCGTTAAGCAGATTGAGATGTTCTTCACATGATTTATCTATCGAAAGTGGAAGATTTAAAAATGTCAAAAAAGAAAATAAAACTTGCAAACTATGTGATCTTAACCAAATAGAAGATGAATATCATTTTCTTTTTATTTGCCCTGCTTATAATTCCATCAGAAAGTTGTATATTAAGAAATATTATTGTGCCCATCCAAACCTTTATTAATTCTCAGCATTGTTGAATAACAAAACCCATACTATACTTCAAAACTAGTCCATGTTTGTTTACTATGCCATGTTGTTAAGGACAGAATATATCTCAGAACACAATGTAACCTGAAGTTGATTATTTTCCCTTCTTCATGTATATTATCCGTGCGTGTAAATATTGATTTAAAATGCATCGTACTACAGGCCTGTGGCCTTTCAGTACCGGAAATAAATATATTGGAACTTGAACAGTTTCCACATTACCAGCATTCGGTGCGATTTGGCCCGGGATACGAGGATGCAAAAACCAGCTTGAATACCTCAATTTTTGTAAAAGTCGGGTTTGTATCTATAGACCGCAATGTTTTCTACCTAAATATCACTTTATGACCATTTCGGGTAGTATTTGCAAGAACCAGACAGCTCGGAATACAGGGTTCTCGCCAATAATTTGAACAGTGTCTACATTACCAGCGTTCGGTACGTTTTTGCCGGGATACGAGGATGCAGAAAACAGCTTGAATACCTCAATTTTGTAAAATCGTCCTTACGTATCTGTAGACCGCAAAGTTTTCTACATAAATATCAATTTAATTTCGGGTATTTTGCAAGAACCAGACAGCTCAGAACAGGGTCTCGCCAATAATTTGAACAGTTTCCACATTACCAGCGTTTCTACGTTTTTGCCAGGGATATGAGGATGTAAAAAACAGTTTGAATACCTCAATTTTTGTAAAAATCGTGTTTGTATCTATAGACCACAATGTTTTCTACCTACATATCACTTTATGACTATTTCGGGTAGTATTTGTAGGAACCAGACAGCTCAGAATACAGGGTTCTCGCCAATAATTTGAACAGTTTCTACATAACCTGCGTTCTGTACGTTTTTGCCTGAGATACGAGGATGCCAAAACCAGCTTGAATACCTCAATTTTTGTAAAAGTCGTGTTTGTATCTATAGACCACAATGTTTCTACCTAAATATCACTTTATGACCATTTCGGGTAGAATTTGCAAGAACCAGACAGCTCGGAATACAGGTTCTCGCCAATACTTTGAACAGTTTCTACATTGCCAGTGTTTGGTACGAATTTGCCCGGATACGAGGATGCCAAAACCAGCTTGAATACCTCAATTTTTTCAAAAATCGTGATTACGTATCTGTAGACCGCAAAGTTTTCTACATAAAGAGTAATTTATGACCATTTTGGATAGTATTTGCAAGAACCAGACAGCTCAGAATACAGGTTCTCGCCAATAATTTGAACAGTTTCCACATTACCAGCGTTTCTAATGTATAGGATAGCGTTAAGCAGATTGAGATGTTCTTCACATGATTTATCTATCGAAAGTGGAAGATTTAAAATGTCAAAAAGGAAAATAAAACTTGCAAACCATGTGATCTTAACCAAATAGAAGATGAATATCATTTTCTTTTTAATTTGCCCTGCTTATAATTCCATCAGAAAGTTGTATATTAAGAAATATTATTGTGCCCATCCAAACTTTTATAAATTTTCAGCATTGTTGAATAACAAAACCCATACTATACTTCAAAACTTGTCCATGTTTGTTTACTATGCCATGTTGTTAAGGACAGAATATATCTCAGAACACAATGTAACCTAAAGTTGATTATTTTCCCTTCTTCATGTATATTATCCGTGCGTGTAAATATTGATTTATAAATGCATTGTACTACAGGCCTGTGGCCTTTCAGTACCGGAAATAAACATATTGGAACTTGAACAGTTTCCACATTACCAGCATTCGGTGCGATTTGGCCCGGGATACGACGATGTGAAAAACCAGCTTGAATACCTCAATTTTTGTCAAATTCGGGTTTGTATCTATAGACTGCAATGTTTTCTACCTAAATATTACTTTATGACTATTTCGGGTAGTGTTTGCAAGAACCAGACAGCTCAGAATACAGGGGTCTCTCCAATAATTTGAACAGTTTCCACATTACCAGCGTTCGGTGCAGTTTTGCTCGGGATACGAGGATGCAAAAAACAGCTTGAATACATCAATGTTTGTAAAAGTCGGGTTTGTATCTATAGACCGCAATGTTTTCTACCTAAATATCACTTTATGACCATTTCGGGTAGAATTTGCAAGAACCAGACAGCTCGGAATACAGGGGTCTCATCAATGAATTGAACAGTTTCTACATTACCAGCGTTCGGTACGATTTGGCCCGGGATACGAGGATGCAAAAATCAGCTTGAATACCTCAATTTTTGTCAAATTCGTTTTTTTATCTATAGACCGCAATGTTTTCTACCTAAATATCACTTTATTACCATTTCGGGAAGTATTTGTAAGAACCAGACAGCTCGGAATACAGGGTTCTCGCCAATAATTTGACCAGTGTCTAAATTACCAGCGTTCGGTACGTTTTGCCCGGGATTAGAGGATGCAAAAAACAGCTTGAATACCTCATTTTTTCAAAAATCGTTTTTACGTATCTGTAGACCGCAAAGTTTTCTACATAAATAGTAATTTATGACCATTTTGGGTAGTATTTGCAAGAACCAGACAGCTCAGAATACAGGGGTCTCGCCAATAATTTGAACAGTTTCCACATTACCAGCGTTCGGTGCAATTTTGCCCGGGATACGAGGATGCAAAATCCAGCTTGAATACCTCAATGTTTGTAAAAGTCGGGTTTGTATCTGAAGACTGCAAAGTTTTCTACATAAATAGTAATTTATGACCATTTCGGGTAGTATTTGCAAGAACCAGACAGCTCGGAATACAGGGGTCTCGCCAATAATTTGAACAGTTTCCACATTACCAGTGTTCGGTGCAATTTTGCCCGGGATACGAGGATGCAAAATCCAGCTTGAATACCTCAATGTTTGTAAAAGTCGGGTTTGTATCTATAGACCGCAATGTTTTCTACCTAAATATCACTTTATGACCATTTCGGTCAGAATTTGCATGAACCAGACAGCTCGGAATACAGGTCCTCGCCAATAATTTGAACAGTTTCCACATTACCAGCGTTTCTACGTTTTTGCCAGGGATATGAGGATGTAAAACAGTTTGAATACCTCAATTTTGTGTAAAAATCGTGTTTGTATCTATAGACCACAATGTTTTCTACCTAAATATCACTTTATGACTATTTCGGGTAGTATTTGTAGGAACCAGACAGCTCAGAATACAGGGTTCTCGCCAATAATTTGAACAGTTTCTACATAACCTGCGTTCTGTACGTTTTTGCCTGAGATACGAGGATGTCAAAATCAGCTTGAATACCTTAATTTCTGCAACAATCGTGATTACGTATCTGTAGACCGCAAAGTTTTCTACATAAATACTAATTTATGACCCTTTCGGGTAGTATTTACAAAAACCACACAGCTCGGAATACAGGGGTCTCATCAATAATTTGAACAGTTTCCACATTACCAGCGTTCGGTGCACGATTTTGCCCGGGATACGAGGATGCCAAAACCAGCTTGAATACCTCAATTTTTGTAAAAGTCGTGTTTGTATCTATAGACCACAATGTTTCTACCTAAATATCACTTTATGACCATTTCGGGTAGAATTTGCAAGAACCAGACAGCTCGGAATACAGGTTCTCGCCAATACTTTGAACAGTTTCTACATTGCCAGTGTTTGGTACGAATTTGCCCGGGATACGAGGATGCCAAAACCAGCTTGAATACCTCAATTTTTTCAAAAATCGTGATTACGTATCTGTAGACCGCAAAGTTTTCTACATAAAGAGTAATTTATGACCATTTTGGATAGTATTTGCAAGAACCAGACAGCTCAGAATACAGGTTCTCGCCAATAATTTGAACAGTTTCCACATTACCAGCGTTTCTAATGTATAGGATAGCGTTAAGCAGATTGAGATGTTCTTCACATGATTTATCTATCGAAAGTGGAAGATTTAAAAATGTCAAAAAAGAAAATAAAACTTGCAAACCATGTGATCTTAACCAAATAGAAGATGAATATCATTTTCTTTTAATTTGCCCTGCTTATAATTCCATCAGAAAGTTGTATATTAAGAAATATTATTGTGCCCATCCAAACTTTTATAAATTCTCAGCATTGTTGAATAACAAAACCCATACTATACTTCAAAACTTGTCCATGTTTGTTTACTATGCCATGTTGTTAAGGACAGAATATATCTCAGAACACAATGTAACCTAAAGTTGATTATTTTCCCTTCTTCATGTATATTATCCGTGCGTGTAAATATTGATTTATAAATACATCGTACTACAGGCCTGTGGCCTTTCAGTACCGGAAATAAATATATTGAACTTGAACAGTTTCCACATTACCAGCATTCGGTGCGATTTGGCCCGGGATACGAGGATGCAAAACCAGCTTGAATACCTCAATTTTTGTCAAATTCGGGTTTGTATCTATAGACCGCAATGTTTTCTACCTAAATATCACTTTATGACCATTTCGGGTAGTATTTGCAAGAACCAGACAGCTCGGAATACAGGGGTCTCGCCAATAATTTGAACAGTTTCTACATTACCAGCGTTCGGTACGTTTTTGCCGGGATACGAGGATGCAAAAACAGCTTGAATACCTCAATTTTTTGTAAAAATCGTTTTTACGTATCTGTAGACCGCAAAGTTTTCTACATAAATAGTAATTTATGACCATTTCGGGTAGTATTTGCAAGAACCAGACAGCTCGGAATACAGGGGTCTCGCCAATAATTTGAACAGTTTCCACATTACCAGCGTTCGGTGCAATTTTGCCCGGGATACGAGGATGCAAAATCCAGCTTGAATACCTCAATGTTTGTAAAAGTCGGGTTTGTATCTATAGACCGCAATGTTTTCTACCTAAATATCACTTTATGACCATTTCGGTAGTATTTGCATGAACCAGACAGCTCGGAATACAGGTCCTCGCCAATAATTTGAACAGTTTCCACATTACCAGCGTTTCTACGTTTTTGCCAGGGATATGAGGATGTAAAAACAGTTTGAATACCCTCAATTTTGTAAAAATCGTGTTTGTATCTATAGACCACAATGTTTTCTACCTAAATATCACTTTATGACTATTTCGGGTAGTATTTGTAGGAACCAGACAGCTCAGAATACAGGGTTCTCGCCAATAATTTGAACAGTTTCTACATAACCAGCGTTCTGGTACGTTTTTGCCTGAGATACGAGGATGTCAAAATCAGCTTGAATACCTTAATTTCTGCAAAAATCGTGATTACGTATCTGTAGACCGCAAAGTGTTTCTACCTAAATATCAATTTATGACCATTTCGGGTAGTATTTACAAAAACCAGACAGCTCGGAATACAGGGTCTCATCAATAATTTGAACAGTTTCCACATTACCAGCGTTCGGTGCGATTTTGCCCGGGATACGAGGATGCAAAAACCAGCTTGAATACCTCAATTTTTGTAAAAGTCGTGTTTGTATCTATAGACCACAATGTTTTCTACCTAAATATCACTTTATGACCATTTCGGGTAGTATTTGCAAGAACCAGACAGCTCGGAATACAGGGTCTCGCCAATAATTTGAACAGTTTCTACATTGCCAGCGTTTGGTACGAATTTGCCCCGGGATACGAGGATGCCAAAACCAGCTTGAATACCTCAATTTTTCAAAAATCGTGATTACGTATCTGTAGACCGCAAAGTTTTCTACCTAAAGATCAATTTATGACCATTTTGGGTAGTATTTGCAAGAACCAGACAGCTCAGAATACAGGTTCTCGCCAATAATTTGAACAGTTTCTACATTACCAGCGTTTCTAATGTATAGGATAGCGTTAAGCAGATTCAGATGTTCTTCACATGATTTATCTATCGAAAGTGGAAGATTTAAAAATGTCAAAACCTAAATATCACTTGCAAACCATTTCTTAACCAAATAGAAGATGAATATCAGCTCGGAATAATTTGCCCTGCTTATAATTCCATCAGAAAGTTGTATATTAAGAAATATTATTGTGCCCATCCAAACTTTTATAAATTCTCAGCATTGTTGAATAACCAGACCCATACTATACTCTAAAAATTTGTCCATGTTTGTTTACTATGCCATGTTTATAAGGACCCTGAATATATCTCAGAACACAATGTAGCTTGAATACAGGGTCTCATTATTTTGCAAAAATCATGTTTTTATCTGTAGACTGCAATGTTTCATACCTAAATATCACTGTGTGACCATTTCGGGTAGTATTTGCAAGAACCAGACAGCTCGGAATACAGGGGTCTCGCCAATAATTTGAACAGTTTCTACATTACCAGCGTTCGGTACGTTTTTGCCCGGGATACGAGGATGCAAAAACCAGCTTGTATCCCTCAATTTTGGAAAATTCGTTTTTGTATCTTTAGACCGCAATGTTTTCTACCTAAATATCACTTTATGAACACTTCGGGTAGTATTTGCAAGAACCAGACAGCTCGGAATAAAGGGGTCTCGCCAATAATTTGAACAGGTTGTACATTACCAGGCATCGGCACGATGTGGCCCTGATACGAGGATGCAAAAACCACCTGGAATACCTCAATTTTTGCAAAAGTCAGGTTTGTATCTTTAGACCGCAATGTTTTCTACCTAAATATCACTTTATGATCATTTCGGGTAGTATTTGTAAGAACCAGAAAGTTCGGAATACAGGGGTCTCGCCAATAATTTGAACAGTTTGTACATTACCAGCGTTCGGTTCATTTTGGCCTGAGATACGAGGATGTCAAAATCAGCTTGAATACCTTAATTACTGCAAAATCGTGTTTGTATCTAAAAACCGCAATGTTTTCTACCTAAATATCAATTTATGAACACTTCGGGTAGTATTTGTAAAAACCAGACAGCTCGGAATAAAGGGGTCTCGCCAATAATTTGAACAGTTTCTACATTACCAGGCATCGGCACGATTTGGCCCTGATACGAGGATGCAAAAACCACCTTGAATACCTCAATTTTTGCAAAAATCGGGTTTGTATCTTTAGACCGCAATGTTTTCTACCTAGATATCAATTTATGAACACTTCGGGTAGTATTTGCAAGAACCAGACAGCTCGGAATAAAGGGGTCTCACCAATAATTTGAACAGTTTGTACATTACCAGCGTTCGGTTCATTTTGGCCTGAGATACGAGGATGTCAAAATCAGCTTGAATACCTTAATTACTGCAAAATCGTGTTTGTATCTAAAAACCGCAATGTTTTCTACCTAAATATCAATTTATGAACACTTCGGGTAGTATTTGTAAAAACCAGACAGCTCGGAATAAAGGGGTCTCGCCAATAATTTGAACAGTTTCTACATTACCAGCGTTCGGTACGTTTTTGCCCAGGATACGAGGATGCAAAAACCAGCTTGTATCCCTCAATTTTGGAAAATTCGTTTTTGTATCTTTAGACCGCAATGTTTTCTACCTAAATATCACTTTATGAACACTTCGGGTAGTATTTGCAAGAACCAGACAGCTCGGAATAAAGGGGTCTCGCCAATAATTTGAACAGGTTGTACATTACCAGGCATCGGCACGATGTGGCCCTGATACGAGGATGCAAAAACCACCTGGAATACCTCAATTTTTGCAAAAGTCAGGTTTGTATCTTTAGACCGCAATGTTTTCTACCTAAATATCACTTTATGATCATTTCGGGTAGTATTTGTAAGAACCAGAAAGTTCGGAATACAGGGGTCTCGCCAATAATTTGAACAGTTTGTACATTACCAGCGTTCGGTTCATTTTGGCCTGAGATACGAGGATGTCAAAATCAGCTTGAATACCTTAATTACTGCAAAATCGTGTTTGTATCTAAAAACCGCAATGTTTTCTACCTAAATATCAATTTATGAACACTTCGGGTAGTATTTGTAAAAACCAGACAGCTCGGAATAAAGGGGTCTCGCCAATAATTTGAACAGTTTCTACATTACCAGGCATCGGCACGATTTGGCCCTGATACGAGGATGCAAAAACCACCTTGAATACCTCAATTTTTGCAAAAATCGGGTTTGTATCTTTAGACCGCAATGTTTTCTACCTAGATATCAATTTATGAACACTTCGGGTAGTATTTGCAAGAACCAGACAGCTCGGAATAAAGGGGTCTCACCAATAATTTGAACAGTTTGTACATTACCAGGCATCTGTACGATTTGGCCCGAGATACAAGGATGCAAAAAACACCTTGAATACCTCAATTTTTGTAAAAGTTGGGTTTGTATCTAAAGACCGCAATGTTTTCTACTTAAATATCACTTTATGATCATTTCTGGTAGTATTTGCAAGAACAAGACAGCTTCGAATACAGGGGTCTCGCCAATAATTTGAACAGTTTCTACATTACCAGCGTTCGGTACGTTTTGGCCCGGGATACGAGGATGCAAAAACCAGCTTGTATCCCTCAATTTTTGAAAAAATCGTGTTTAACTATCTGTAGACCGCAATGTTTTCTACCTAAATATCACTGTGTGACCATTTCGGGTAGTATTTGTAAGAACCAGACAGCTCGGAATACAGGGGTCTCGCCAATAATTTGAACAGTTTCTACATTACCAGCGTTCGGTACGTTTTGGCCTGAGATACGAGGATGTCAAAATCAGATTGAATACCTTAATTTCTGCAAAAATCATGTTTGTTTCCAAAAACCGCAATGTTTTCTACCTAAATATCAATTGATGAACACTTCGGGTAGTATTTGCAAGAACCAGACAGCTCAGAATAAAGGGGTCTCACCAATAATTTGAACAGTTTGTACATTACCAGGCATCGGTACGATTTGGCCCGAGATACGAGGATGCAAAAACAACCTTGAATACCTCAATTTTTGTAAAAGTCGGGTTTGTATCTATAGACCGCAATGTTTTCTACCTAAATATCACTTTATGATCATTTCGGGTAGTATTTGCAAGAACAAGACAGCTCGCAATACAGGGGTCTCGCCAATAATTTGAACAGTTTCTACATTACCAGCGTTCGGTACGTTTTTGCCCGGGATACGAGGATGCAAAAACCACCTTGTATCCCTCAATTTTGGAAAAAATCGTGTTTAACTATCTGTAGACAGCAATGTTTTCTACCTAAATATCACTGTGTGACCATTTCGGGTAGTATTTGTAAGAACCAGATAGCTCGGAATACAGGGGTCTCGCCAATAATTTGAACAGTTTCTACATTATCAGAGTTTCTAAGTTTTGGCCCGGGATATGAGGATGTCAAAACCAGCTGGAATACCTCAATTTTTGCAAAAATCGTGTTTGTATCTTTAGACCGCAATGTTTTCTACCTAAATATCAATTGATGAACACTTCGGGTAGTATTTGCAAGAACCAGACAGTTCGGAATAAAGGGGTCTCGCCAATAATTTGAACAGTTTGTACATTACCAGGCATCGGTACGATTTGGCCCTGATACGAGGATGCAAAAATCACCTTGAATACCTTAATTTTTGTAAAAGTCGGGTTTGTATCTAAAGACCGCAATACAATTTTGCCCGAGATACAAGGATGCAAAAACCACCTTGAATACCTCAATTTTTGAAAAGTCGGGTTTGTATCTATAGACCGCAATGTTTTCTACCTAAATATCACTCTATGACCGTTTCGGGTAGCATTTACAAGAACCAGACAGCTTGGAATAAAGGGGTCTCGCCAATAATTTGAACAGTTTCTACATTACCAGCATTTCTACGTTTTGGCCCGGGATAAGAGGATGTCAAAACCAGCTTAAATACCTCAATTTTTCCAAAAATCATATTTGTATCTATAGACAGCAATGTTTTCTACCTAAATATCACTTTATGACCAATTCAGGGGTACCATTTACAAGAACCAGACAGCTCGGAATACAGGGGTCTCGCCAATAATTTGAACAGTTTTTACATTACCAGCCTTCGGTACGTTTTGGCCCGAGATACGAGGATGTCAAAATCAGCTTTAATACCTTAATTTTTGCATAAATCGTATTTGTGTCTGTAGACCGCAATGATTGCTACCTAAATATCATATTTCCAAGGCTTGGAAATTTTGGGAAATTTAGGAAGGATTTTACTACCACTTCTTTCAATTTCTCCTCAACCAAAGGATCCCCATGAGTGTATAGATATTTCACGCATCTTTTGTTCTGTTCGAGTTCTTATTGTTGATATACATAATGCATCTTGCATGTGACATATTTATTCATGAGAACTGCAGGAATAGGCCGTATTTTGATATTATCCATTTGCGCTTTATATTAATGTAATTGCATCTGACGCGTGAAGAGTTTAAAGTAAGTGTTTTCTATTCGCCGTCCTATGCGATGAACTGGGAACCAATTCTATATAATAGTATAACTTCACTCATCTTCATCCTTCTTGTTCTAAGTGTCAAAAATTGATATTGACTGTCATATTTGTCCCCTAGTATGGCTAGCATTTTCTAAAATACTGTTTTAAGTGTATGTTTTACTGTTATCCACAGAAGCGCAAATAATGTTTCCCTTTTCACTGTTCGTATAAACACAAATTACATAGACCTACGTTACATTATGGATTAAATAAAAGTTTACCGGACTCACTGACTGACTGGGCAGGGTTTATTACATGTCATAAAAGTGAACCCTTGCCAGGGAATGATAGACATATCGTTGTAGAATACATTCTCTAATTGGTACCGTCTAGTTAACACCTGTCACAAGGGATGGGCCGTTTGGGTTTATGGTCAGAGATGGTGTTATGCAATTGATGTATTCACGAAATATCATGAACTTGTTAATAGATAATTGCTTATGTTATCCACACACGGGCGGACTTAGGCAAAAATGGTGGCATCTTTTTTTGCCAGTCGGGCAAGTTGTTTATTTAAAGAGTAAGAGGATTATGAGGCATAGTCGACTGGGTTTGTTTGTTTAACTAATCCCACGCGGCCTTCACTAGTAGAGGGAATGATTTTTGTTCAGTTGTTACATGGCTGTTCTGCATACATCTCCATGTTCCCCATACATCTCCATGTATCTAGAACAGCAATAACTAACAATGCTGTTTTACTGTAAGGTATATTAGGTGCCATGTTATGGCAAGTCTTCACTTTATCCCATGATGGCAAATGCTTTGGTGAACGTTCAGTTTGTTCCAAATGGTCGGGGTGGTAGAAGTTTAGTGTATCAGGGATATAAGTTTCGAATTATGACTAGCAAGCGTGATACAACACATTGGAGATGTTGCTATCCTTCTTGATGAGCAACGATTAACACCAGGGACGACTTGATCACAAGCTACAGAGACCATTTCTTTGTAGCCCTCAAGGATACAGTGAGAACAGACCACAGGCCATTTACACAAGTGACACAAGTGGACTATCATTTGTATTTTTATGTTCGCATACATAAATTGATAAATTACTAATCACAATCATACATGACACATAACATACATAACTGTACACAATGTTTAGCATTATGTAACTGCGTAAATATAAGAAATTGATAAGGTACTAATCACAATCATACATCATCAATGTCCACTATTATGGTTCATACACAATTGACTTTAAAGTCAAACAAGATGAGAAACAGTATCTCCATATTCTATCATGGTCTTCCTTCCTGCTTGAAGATAGTCTTTTTCTCTCTGTAGTCTATCGTTAAGTTCTCTGTATTTTCGTTTTCTGGGTCATTTATGTTGCTGAACATAAAAATACAAATGATAGTCCACTTGTGTCTTTCTTGGCTTGGTCATCTCCTCAGTCATCCCCCACCATTGTCTTGCTACTTAACATGGTCTGGTGATCATCTTAATCCCTAAATAAACAACTTGCCCGACTGGCAAAAGAGGAACACCCTGCAAAAACAACCCAAATGAATTCCTTCTTTAATGTAACTAATTAATTTGGTCATTTACAATAAAAGGTGACTAAATGTTTAATACATTATTCACTTTAGATCACGTTGAATAATTTCTAGAGAAATCAGTACACAACTTCATATCACAGATGATTCCAGAAACAAATAGTTTATGAGATTCTAGTTTATGAAAAGCATTAAAGGGCCACTGATCCAGAGCGATTAATGTTTCTCGCTAACAGTCTAATTACGAAACCTAGCTGCAAACAGGTCAGCCCCTGCTCCCTCGACCGTGACGGACACGGGGACCCTGTTACTGTCCGCCTTGGCAGAATTTCTTCAACTTAATCAGTGGGACATTAGGAAGGGTGGATGCCGATCAGATGCCGTTATTTGAAATTATCCCCGGCAGTTCTTGTCTGATTGTAATAAAGTATCCCAGCAGTGTAGGCTTTTTCAGATTTTCAAATGTTTGGATGGTTTAGTGACTGATCCAAATTGATCCTATTTCTGTGTTTTTACCTCAATATTTAATCATGTAAGAATATGATGTCTATTATGTATGCTATGATATCAAAAACACACATTAGATATATTTGAATCCATAAACTAAACACCCCCACTTTGCCATTGCAAAATAAATCTAAAATTTTACTTAGGTACATAGGTATATACAGTTTTTAACTAAGTACACAGCACATGCTTATATATATTTCTTATGTAACAATGAAGTTCCGTTTGTATCCCCAAAACAGTGTCGGCCCATAAGTTGTTTTTTTTTCAGGCAATCAAACTTGCATGCAATACAGCGATAACTACTCTCTTGCTGTAACCCTTGGTTGGTGGTAAACCTACACATATGTTATTTGTCATCATTCACTTGATGGTCAGTCAATGAATTTTTAAAAGGTATAATTAGTGATAACACCACTCAGATTACCCAACAAAGGTTCCCATTTGGCATTTCTTGTGTCTGGAGTAAATACTTATCATTATAAATTGAGGTCTGATGTGGCAAAAGTATTACATCTTATGTAATACGCGGATGGAAGTGCAGTAAGAGGAATTATCAGCTGAGTTAAAAAAACAAACATCGATCAAAGGATTAACCGATAACACGCTGATTGATTAATTGCTTTTATCCTGCACAGCGGATTTGTCAAACGGTAGTGTTTATGTATGTAGATTCACTCATCTATACTGAATACACCCTGTCGTAAAGTGCCTGTGTAAAAACAACGTCCTTCCTTCAAAGGATTAACCGTCAATACATTGATTGATTGCTCATTACTGGTTAACTAAATTACTTTTTTAAAGAATGGCGGACATCATGCAATTAGTTGCCAAGTGTGCTATCTTGGGTGACCAATGGGACTATACACCAATGTGAAAAACCTGAAACACTAACTCACTTTTTCGCATATTAGACTGTTAAAAGACACATGACATGGAACAGGATACTTTGTCAGCTGCAGATGAATGGCATCTCATTCCTTTATGTGGATATTGATGGATACATTCCCCGAACAAGGTAATAGCCTGATATTGTTGCTGTAACTTTAGTCTGTTTTAATTTTAATATTTGCATTTTGTTTTTATTTATTTCTTATGACATTCAACAGAATAAAAAAATTTTGCCGTGAAGTGTAATAAGACAGACAACATACACTAGGTCGCACTCAGGGCGTGTGTGTGAAATATGAGAAACATTGGCAATTTATAAAATGTCTAGATATTACAATCTTGTTATAAATTCACTAAGTATAAGCATTCTATTAAGTTTCAAAGAGCATACAAATATGATAGTAAACTAATTAGGATTATAAGACAAAATATAAAGACGTACATTGACTTCGTTATCAGTCCTAACATTTTTTCCCACTGGCAGATGGTTAAACTTAAAATCTTCAAACCTGCATTGAGAATCGTAATCCAATGCTTGTTTGATCAGCATTCTTGATTTACTCCCACTTTGCCAGTAGTTAATCCGACTACAGTTAACGAATATCAGATTATAATTAACACCCTAATTAGCAAGGTCATGTCTGGATGGTTCAGTTTCTGAGGTGTCCTCTCACGCAGCCAGATTCTGTCAAAACAGGTCTCTCACATAGCCAGAGTGGGATCTGGCTGACCAGGGTTAGTGTTTTGATAAAGCATGTCCAGATGAGCCATATAGTCTGTATCAACAAAATGCTCAATTAGTGAAATTTGTGAATTTTGTATTGAGACACATTTGGATGGTATTATTTGAATTTCTTTACATTTGGCATATCTTGGCTCAGTTTGTAAGATTAGTTAAATTTATATTAAAGTGAGATACATTGATATGGTATTATTTGAATTTCTTTACATTTTACAGAGAATGTAAATAAAAATATGCTTGGTGCAAAAGATATAGTGTATTAGAAAATTATGAGAAATGGTGGCTGAAAATGTTAAAGGTCACATGCAACGTAAAACACAACTTTGCAGATTCTGATACCTTTCGGTATGGACTTACCGAAAAAAAGCGTCAAAAAATGCAAATTCAACTTATAAAGTTGAAAAATAACGCGATGAAAAAAAACGCGTGAAATCGGAGTTCAAACGTTTCACTAATTTTCCCCAGACTTTTCTGGGGAATACGGGTTTCAGCAGCTGGCTGCGGTCATAGCACGTGCGCAGTGAAATAGGTTCCCGCAACTTGGAAGCGGGCTGTCTGGTGAATACTCGGTGAAGGCTTTGGTGTGAGCTAGTTTCATAATGTTTTGTTGATATCTCACATGCGCGAGCTTTTTTGTATGTTATGACAGTAAATAAACTGTTTATATAATTTCATTTGTCTATTTCACCACACGTTCTTCTTACCGAGTCACTTTCTCAGTTCGATACTTGAAAGCAATGTCATTATTTAGAGTTGACACGATTTCTAACTGTGATATAGATATGTCGCTGTCACAGACAAAACTCAATGTCTTGTTTTATTGACACCAGTGTGTCTGCCTGCCTGTCTGCTAATGACAATATTCAATACACAACTGCGATCACTGACCACATGCAATTTGAACTTAACACCAATCAGGCTATACACCATAAACAAAACGCATTGATTTATGGCCCGAGTTCGGTCTCTGTCACATTATGTAATTACACAGACAGGCAGGTGTGATACTTGAACACATGACATGTTATGATGTCTGTTGATTGCAAAATGTTATACACCAAAAATGAGCATGTATTTACAAAACCCAACTTTCTATATATACACACACAATGACCCGTGAAGGCGGCATCTGCTAATGAACCAGCCGTTACACTTGAGTGCACACCCACCCGCTCTGACTGGGTTCGGTATCCCGGCTGCTTCGTTTCTAGGGAGGTAAACCCAAGTACAAAATATTGCACTTTTGATTTGCGATTATACGCTTATAATTTTGTTTATTTGTTTTTTCATAATCAGCAATGCATATTATATGTCATGAAGAAGTGATAATTGTGTTTTAATTATGTTTGATTTTTTTGTTGCTTGTGACCTTTAACAAATGATGCTTCTTTGGCTGTGATATTACACAAACATGAACACCACATACATCGAGTCCAAGTATCCACTTCTGAATACCAGCCTAATCATTGAGTGCTACTAACCACTTCTAAATCCTAGCCTATTCACAAAGTCAACAATCGGTTCTAAAGTCATGTTTTTTTTGCTGCTTGTTAAGAACCAGTTCTTAAAGATCACATATACTCTAGGGGGGTACAAATACATAAATCACTAACTGGCATCGCTATAAATGAAACCCCGTTATTAAAACTACTCACTTCGATCTTTAATCAACTTAAATCGACATTATGGACAACAGTACACAATTCTCACCCGCGAACAAAATTTCAACCAATCAGAGCGGGGCGTCTCTGTGACGTCTTATGAGGAATAGATATGAGGGCCGATGCAGAATTCATCTACATTTCAGGGGGTAAATTATCTTGTTTACAGGTTTGTATAAACCTGAAATCGTGACAACTGTTGTGGAAAATGAAAGCTATATGTTCTCACAATCTACTGTCATATAATTTTGTCTCCTGCTTTGCCTAGTTTCTGACTTACAACTTGTTTTAATAGACGATTCTGTCAAAATCGCTTGGTGTCGTTAGGCCTTATTTGTATGACTGATCCAAACTGATCCCATTTCTGTGTTTTTTTACCTCGACATTTAATCATGTCATGTAATACGTATGATATTAAAAATTGACATTTGATTTATTTGAATCGGTAAACTTAACAACCCTATTTTGCCATTGCTAGAAGAATCTGAAATTTTACTTAGGTAAATAGGTACAGACAGTTTTAGCACACAGCAAATGCTTATATGTATTTCTTATGCAACAATGAAGTTCTGTTTGTATTCTCAAAACAGTGTCGGCCCATAAGTTTTCACATGCAATTAAAATTGCATGCAATACAGCAATTAATACTCCTTCGTTGTAACCCGTGTTAGGTGGTATAAACCTACACATGTTATTTGTCATCATTCACTTGATGCTCAGTTAATGAATTTATAACAGGTATAATTAGTGGTAACACCACTTAGATTACCCGACAAAGGTTCCCATTTGTCATTTCTTGTGTCTGGAGTAAATATTCAACATTATAAACATCGATCAAAGGATTAACCGATAACACGCTGATTGATTAATTACTTTTATCTTACACAGCGGATTTGTCAAAAGGTAGTGTTTATGTATGTAGATTTACTAATCTATACTGAATACACTCTGTCGTGTCTTGTGTCTGCGTAAAAACAACGTCCTTCCTTCAAAGGATTAACCGCCAATACAGTGATTGATTGCTCATTATTGGCTAACTAAATTACCGTTTTTTAAAGAATGGCAGATATTATGCAATCAGTTGCCAGGTGTGCTATCTTGGGTGACCAATGAGACTATACACCAATGTGACATACCTGAAACGATATATCACTTTTTTCGTATACTAGACGGTTAAAAGACACATTACTTGGAACAGCTGCAGATGAATGGCATATCACTCGTTTTTGTCGATATTGATGGATACATTCCTCGAACAAGGTAATAGCCTGACGTTGTTCCTATAAATTTAATCTGTTTTAATTTTAATATTTGCATTTTGTTTTTATTCATTTGTCGTAGCATTCAACAGAATCGTTGTTTTCGCGGTGAAGTGTAATGAGACATACACTAGGGCGTGTGTGCGAATTATGATTCACATTGGCAAACTATAAAATGTCTAGATATTACAGTCCTGTTATAAATGCACTATAAGTATCAGCAGATCGTCTGCTTTTTATTTAGTTTCAAAATGCATACAAGTATGATAATAAACTAATTAGGATTATAAGACCAAATATAAAGACGTACATTGACTAGTATCTACATACTGGTGAGTGCACGTTAACCACGTGAATGTAGCAAGCAATTTGTCGCGCAGTATTGTCACTTCGACCCCCCACCTCGCTTCCGTGGAAGAAATCGTTATGTTATAAGTTGTGTCATGCAAAATGCTTTTGGTTATGATTCAAATACATATTTAACTACGAGTAGAAAGTAGTTTTGATTTTCTAACTTGATGAAAACAAACCATAATCTCATTAATTCTAACAGACTTTAGCCCGTGACTTCAGAGTTTTCAAAAATGGCGGCGCCCTATCGCGAACATCCGCCAGTCTGAGTATAAATGCTATTTAGGTTTGTTTTCACCGAGTTACAAAATCAAAACTACTTTCTACTGGTAGTAAAACATGTATTTGATTGATGACCAATAGGATTTTGCATGACATAGCGTATAACATAACAATTTCTCTCGTGGAAGCGAGGTGAATGCAATATAATACTACATGTACTTAAAGTATTATTGTTACTTCGACCACAACCTTGCTTCTGAGGCAGAAATCGTTATGTTACAAGTTGTGTCATGGAAAATCTTTATGGTCATCAATCATATACATATTTTACTACGACTAGTAAGTAGTTTTGATGCTTTAACTTCCGTGAAGCGATCTGAACACAAGTAAGATATCGTTTCAGGCTTCCACAACGCTCGCTTCGCACTCACACACATAACCCATTTTGCACGAACTGCAGGGTCCTGTGGAAATCTGTGCATGGCGACACCATCGCCCGACCTCTAGGAGCAATTGACGACAACGCAACGATTTGGCATGTCTTCGTTGATGTCGAAAAATCATCAAAATGACGAGCTTGCTACACACTTTCTATACAACTAACTGAAAATCCTTCCTCATATGACGTCACTGCAGTGCTCTGGACACAGAGTTACGTAACCTGTCTGTGGTTTCGTTGGCGGGCGAGAGTGAAGCAGGCGACTTTTTGGTTCGGTACTAATTAACCACAAGTTTTTAAGAATGAATTTGGTGTTCCGCATAAGACTGACCACAAATCTTTCATATGTAATAGTTAAAAGAGTACAAAAAACAAAGTTTATTTGTTCTTTAAGTCAAGCCTATTTATGTATGTTAGCATCCACTTTTTAACAGTGATAAACAGTGCCAATACCACTCAACATGTGTAGGACAAGGTAACATTTTAACCTTTACACTTACAAATTCCATTCACATATGTATGCCTGTATGGACCAATGGATTATAAGTGACACTGGGCGGTGGGATAGCCTTGTGGACACGAAATTGTGCAGAACTATGGATTGAGAAATAACTAAATTTTACATTGTCGTATTAGACTGGAATGCAGCAACTTGGACACTGCATTATCTAATCTTTGAAGGACTGTTGTAATATGTATTAGTTTGGGGAGCGACATTAATAGAGGGGAAACACAGTTTGTCAATCTCACTGTACACTACTAGTGGTACAAGCATGAATATTGTTTAAACTATACACACACTTGCATACATCTTCAATCGTGTCGCATTGTAGATATACACTATAGCCCTAGAACAAAGGCTCACGCTTCAGTGGCTAATGCTAATTACCTGGCTGGCATCTCTCATCTAGCCATAGTGCAATGTTGTCTTAACAAGATCTTTTTAGGAAGACTGGCTAAGTGAGAGTTAACCATTTCTGAGCGTGGTGAGCCATGAACAGTGTTCACCACATGCAAAACAATTTTAATCAATGTGTTCACAATTAGTAGCTTCAATTATCTATTTCTCATGCTGTCTCCCACTTAGTGGGATTGTAAATATTTGCATTTGATTAAAATGACATTACATGATTATAAGTTATATATGTATCATTTATTTATCTGTAACTAAATTTATAACACTAATCATCTGCTTAAAATGATAAAAAATGTTAAAAAAAACATTATGTGACTATAAACATATGTTATATGTGTATAATTTGTTTATTTTGGATATCTGTAACTTTATATATAACATAAATCGCATATATTTTTGTAAATTTTGTAAAATGAAATAAATTGGCAAAGTGTTGAATCCCCGACTAATCCGCTTTGTTGCACCAGTAACGTTAATTAATTGCTTGACAATGAAACACCACAGGACACCACATTGGGAGGACACCACATTCTTAAAGTATGACTTTACAAATGCCAATTTCTTGTTGATGCATAGATGGGAGTTTCCATATTTATTCCCACACCGTTATCAATATAAAAGTTACTACAACCAGGTGAATAGAAGTATATATGCATAATGACAACCAGCAAATTAACAGATAATTTAGCAAGTAGCACATCGTTGGATGGAGGCAGCAGGAGAGTAAGATCAACAAATTGTAAACAGGCTGATTGGATGCTAATTGAACAGCTGATTGACAGATTCTAGCTGTAAATCAACTTCAGTATGACAAAGTCGAAATCCACTCCACTGTCAAAGTGATGGAATCAATCAACATTCAATCAGCTTGTTTATCCTGAACGATGTACATCGAAATGCCGCCCTATTCAATAAACAGGGAGTTGTTATCACTTAAGTGATATGTTTCGTTATGTATTCCCATACTGTTTACTGCAGTATAAGTGAGATCTGATTC